>NC_132842.1:6063731-6389007 GCF_048164855.1 Canis lupus baileyi
GCTTTATACTTATGGTATGAGCATTTCTCTCTTTTATTGTGGTAAAATGACATAAAATTTACCATTGTAATCATTTTTTAAAAAAGATTTTTATTTTTATTTACTTATTCATGAGAGACACACACACGCACAGAGAGAGAGAGAGATTGGCAGAGACACAGGCAGAGAGAGAAGCAGGCTCCATGCAGGGAGCCCCACGTTCCACTCAATCCCGGGTCTCCAGGATCACGCCCTGGGCTGAAGGCGGTGTTAAACCACTGAGCCACTGGGGCTGTCCCATTGTAATCATTTTTAAGTGTATTAAGTACATTCACATTGTTGTGTAACCATTATCATTCCATCCAACTCCCCAAACTCTCATGTCTTGTTAAAGTGAAATTCTGTACCCATCAAACAGTAACTCCCCATTCTTCCCTTCCGCCAGCCCCTGGCAACAACCATTCTACTTGCTGCCTTTATGCTTTTGACTATTCTAAGTACCTCATGTAAGTGGAATCATACAGTATTTTGTCTTTTGTGACTGGCTCATTTTACTTAGCATATTGTCCTCAAAGTTCATCCATGGTAGCATACTAGAAAATTTCCTTTTTTTTTCTTAGGCTGAATACAATTCCACTGTGGATATACCACATTCTGCTTACCGATTCATCTGTGGTTGGACTCTTTGTTTGCTTCCATGTTTTAGCTATTGAGTGTACAAATATATCTTCAAGATCCTGCTTTCAATTCTTTGGGATATAATCCAGAAGTGGAATTGCTGGATCATATGTAATTCTATTTTTAATTTTTTAGGAACCTCCATGTTATTTGCTACAGAAGCAATACTATTCTACATTCCCACCAACAGTGCATAATGATTCCAATTTCTTCACATTCTTGCCAACAATTGTTGTTTCTCTCTCTCTCTTTTTGGATAGTAGCCATTCTAATGGGTAGCAAAGTAACGCTTTGTGCATTTTTATGTATATGTGTTACACAGCTATAAAGAGTTACTTTAAGGAAGGGAGTGGGTGTTGAGGAAGTAAAGATAAGGGCTTAGTTCACACTAATTTTTCAAGCAGTAACAGCAACAGAAAGAAGAAAATATCAGTAAATAGAAGCATTAAAAAAAACAAAAACAAAACTTTGTTTCAGTACAGAAAAGACCTGAGGCAATTTGTAGACAAAAGGGAAAAAAGTTGAAAGCTGTCTGGGGACAGCTGGAGGGAAGGAATCTGGAATACAGAGGAGTAGTTATCCTTGGAAAAGATGAACAAAGGGATATAGAGAAGCTGACAGTTCAAGAAAACTTTGAGATGGAGATTTTTAGATGAAAGAAACTTAATCTTCTTAGCTAGGCTGAAGGCTGCAGGTGTTGGTAAGTTGTTTCTACCTTATTGTTGAAGGAAAGTACCTCTTTGATAAAACTGAAAGTTCAGATAAAATGGTGTAAGATATGGTGACTGCTTCTAAACGACAACATGCATTTAATTTTTGGAAATAAAAATCAGTTTTGAAACATATTTGAAATGACTCCCTTCATATTTTAAAGTAAAATCTAGGAAGGGAACATTGAGTGACTGCTATCATAATTATGTAAGAAAAGTCTGTCTTTCTGATATGGGTTTTATATACAGTAAGAATAAGACATCAGCTTTATATTATCAGGTATCCAATAGGAATTTGATGAAGTTTGCAAAATAAATGAACACTGGCAGTTGCACACTTCTAGAAGCCAAATTACTGAGGAGTTGCAATGGCCGCTGGAAGCCAGAGCACCTAGACAACTGGATGCTTCAGGTAAGAGCTGTCCCCAGGACAGCATGAGCAGCTCAGCCACCAAGAGCAGTCCTACTGTCCCCAGTGAGCTACCTGGTACTGAGCCCTTGCAGCCAGTTCTGATGGCCCAGATGGCAACCATTGCAGCTGTAGGCTCTGCTTTGCCAACCCTGGGGTCTGCAGTAGAGGAATAAAAGCTGTGCCCTCAAGATCTGATATCCTAACCAGAAGCTGGAGGAAGCCCCTTAGGCATACCAACAGCAGCTTGGTCCTGGCTACCATGAGACGCAAGATTTTGGAGTGAGCCCAGATCCAAAGTGACCTTGATCTGGGGCTTGTGAGGGTTTCAATGGAGGTGCTGAAACAGGGCACATTTGCAGATGGATTAACCTAATCAAGAAGTTCAAATTCAAATAAAGGAGGAGCACGTGGGTGGCTCAGTTGGTTACACCTCCAACTCTTAATTCTGGCCTAGGTCATGAATTCAGGGTAAGAGGATTGAGCCCTTTTGGGCTCTGGCTGGGTGTAGAGCCTACTTAAGATTCTCTCTCACCCTCTGCTCAAATTTCCAACCCCCTGGGCTCTCTTTCTTTCTCTAAAAAAAAGAAAGGAAGGCAGGCAGGCAGGCAGACAGAAAGAAAGAAAGGAAGAACGAGAATGGCAGGGAATGTTCTTCCTGTAGAGGATTTCACTGAGGTGATGTGCAATTTGTGGCTGGGCAAGTGTTTGTGTGGCCTCCTTACATGAGCTTTTGTGATGTTAATTGAGAATTAGTGAGAATAGTGATTTTCTATAAAGAGAATAAAGAAAATGCTTTCTCTATGAAATAGTGATTAATTTAAAAAATAAGTTGTATGCAATTGACTAGAATAGAATCTCCAATTCCTGGTGAGTGACTAGATATTTTGCTATTTGAAGAAATAGAAAGTAGAAACTCTTACAGGAACAGCTGGACCATGTAGGAAACTATACATCATTTGATGTTGCTTATCCCTACAGCTATTGGCTTCTCTTATAGAATCTTCTCATATTGTTCTTGCTTTGTAGTGTATTGACATCAACTAATATGGTTTAATGTGCACTTAAAAGGGAGCAATTCAAAAAGTCAGTGAACTTTAGATCATATCAGAAATTTCAATCAAAAAAATTAATCATTTCATTGAGCATCACTTACTGAGCTCTGTGTTGGGTGCTATGAGAGATCAAAAAAAGTCACTCTCCACACTTGTCAGAATTGCACATATTAATAAGGGATATAAAATGCACACTTGCACATTCATTCATTCATTTACTCATTCATACACATAGCAAGTCACTTGGCAAACACTTCATTGGAAAAATCCTCCTTGCTCTTGGAGAGCTAATGATGACACAGCCCCTGTCCTTGAAAAAATTTACAATTCAGAGCAGGAAGCAAACATGTAAATAATTTTACATCCAATTAAATTAATAATTTTAATCCAAAGTGATATAGAGTTGTGCCTGAAGTGTTAAAAATCAGCCAAATCGGGAACCCTGGGTGGCGCAGCGGTTTGGCGCCTGCCTTTGGCCCAGGGCGCGATCCTGGAGACCCGGGATCGAATCCCACATCGGGCTCCCGGTGCATGGAGCCTGCTTCTCCCTCTGCCTGTGTCTCTGCCTCTCTCTCTCTCTCTCTGTGACTATCATGAATAAATAAATAAAATCTTAAAAACAAAAACAAAAACAGCCAAATCAATAGCAAGTATGAATCTTTTATATATTAGCTCAATATTTCTGGACAGAGGGCCTTTATGAAGCATAGTGATCCTACAGGACAAATAGAATGTTCTGAGAAATTGCTAATCAGAATCTCAGCTCTGCTTTTTCACCTGGATGATCTTGAATAAGACATTTCACTCATCACATCCCAGCTTCCTGCCCATAATTTAAGGATGGTAATTCCTTTCTCACTGGTCTATTACAAAGATTAAATGAGATAAGGCATATGTGGCCCAGATGTCCCAGCTCTGTGACTATAGAATAAGATCACTTTTGCTTTAGTATTTCCATTACATGTCTCTAAATCTCCAGAAGTCCTTCTCATCAACAGCAAGTCTTATCTCCCAGGACCTAACCTCAAGACCTTGGAATGTCCAAGAGTCCAGGATGCTTTCTTAGCCATAAAGATTGGTCTTGTGATTCTCAGCTCTCCAGTGAGTCAGAAGAAAGTCTCTCGGCAGGGCAGAGATTTAGAGATATCTTCTTGGGATCCTAGACAGAAAACCATAGCGGGTCCTTTTTAAATTGTTAACAGGAAGACAGAAACCCAATCATGTTGGACTGCTTGTTCAAGATCATTTACCTAGATTTTGGTGTTTTGGGGCCTAAACCCCCAGGCTCGGGGCTTTCCATCATAGTGAAATAAGGCAAAATTGGGTAACAGAAAAGGAAGAAGAAGTTTTGAAGGTACAGGGCAGTGTGATGATGGTATTTTTGTTTTGTTTTTCTAAATCAGATGCACCAGATGAGTTTAACAATCTCTCTCTGATCCAGGAATATCCAATGAGAATAGAATATGAATTGATTGAGACTGTACATTCCAAGTCTCTCAATTCTACCATTGCTTTTAGAAAGTGAAAATAAAAAGCAGCAAATATGCATTTCATATGTTTCATTTCTTTCTGGTGTGATTTTGATAAATTTTTATACAGTGTTTTACTTGTTTCTCTAGGAATTAGACTATATACTAGGTTTGTGTTATGCAGGGATGAAACAATAAAAAAAAACACCCAAACCCAAAAAGCTTCAACTGTTTCATTCAGTCCTAATTTTAACCCCATTTGTTTTTCTTATAAATGTGCCAGTGCCTTTTCTTCTTCTCTCACCTAAACCTATACTCTCAGTAGAGTCCCTAGAGTTTCTCTGCCTATTTAAATGGTTAGGTGTAGAAAGAATTTTTTTTTGTCTTTATGCCAGTGACCCATAGGGCCAGGGTAAATTAAAGAGGTGATATTTAGCTGCTACTTTTAGATTTTAATTGATGAACGATATTGATAATAATGAACTATCAATAGTCTACTCAACCTTCAGAGCTCTTCTCTGCTTATCTCAGCAGATACCTTGCTTTCTCTTTTACTGAAAGGCGCATTTGGTGCCATGAGTAGGGATTTGTCCTTGCACTGCCTCTCCACATAGTTCTCTACTTCTCTAAAGTGCTCTTAGTCTTGTCTCTATTAATCAGGTGCCCATCATTCCAGCTGTCCTTGGGTCCCATCAATTAATTAATTACCTCTTAATGTTCCCCTTCCCCTTCTTCATCTGGCCTCTCCCCTTTTACAGATATTCCTATAAGGTAGGGTAGTAAATTCCTTGACTAGAGAGCCCTAACCCTACCTCCTCAAACATGTCCAAATGGGCTTTGATATTGAAACTATTGGGGGGACAAGATATGTCCCTGTAAACCTTACCATCCCAAGTGATTCCAGGTATCTCATCAGGCTTACTAATTTTATTCTTGTCTTTCATGATCATAAAATCAAGTGACACCCTGAGAATACCAACCCAGGGTCACTCCTTCCACTGGCTCACCTCAAACCCTAACCCCCCACACTGTGGCCCTGTTCTCAGTGCAGTGCCTGATGATGTGCCTCTGCAGGGCTCTCCCTCTCTTCAGTCCTTGTGTAAGTGACTTTTTATCTCCTTTTTCCCCTGTGCACTTATTTCCATGTAGTAGCTGAACTGGCCCTTTTTCTGGACTCTTCCAGACTTATCCACGATCTCTGACCCTTACAACTGTATCCTTTTTCTCCAACGTTCTTCCTCTTGTTCCCCATATTGTATAGTTTATCTACTTCCTTTGCTCAGAATAGCTGAGGTTTTCATGAAATTTCTGCTAATCTCCCAGGGTTAAAAAGACAAATGAACAAAATATCCAGGAGGTGTGGGGGAGAAGAGAGGGAGAGGGGTAAAGAGGACAATGTGAACTCAGAACAAGGTCCAAGGAGCTTGTCCTTAGAGCAGGGCCAATTCAACTTTCTTGTTCTTTGGAGAAACTAAAAAGACTGGCAAACTAGTAAAACAGAACAGATTCCTCTCTCAAATAGCTTGGCTTAACCTTCTGTAGTAATCCATATATGATTTAAAATGATACAAGTTAGCAAAAACGAAATAAAACAAAAAAACCAAATCCTCAGAAAATATAGCTATAAAAACTTAACTAACTAAACTTGAAATGCACAGAATTAATCTTACCATGAAACCCAAGGGAATGCTCATGAAGTGTTGTATTTTAATCAGTTTTGACTATTATCTCTCATTCAAACAGAGCATCGTAATAGGATGGTCATGGAAATTAATACTTTGGCCAGAGCTGTGTGTCCTTCTGAAGAAAGGAAGATGAAAGTCATTTTTCTTTCAGAATGATTTTGAGATCCAGGACAGAAACTCCTGCAAGAGTGTGTCACCCATCCATCCCTCACCCCCCACCTAATCAGTGCAGGCTCCAGGAAATGCATAAAGATTTTTTTTTTTAATGCATAAAGATTTGTAGCAAAGAGTATCAACAATCAAGCTACAACTCAATAAAAATTAGGTGTAGATAATCAGGGATTTCATGGAATTTTACATTTCCCTTTGTATTCACTTTGGTCTAGATTGTTACTATAATTGCTGACATTTCAGATATCATTTTCCAGAATAATAATTTTTTTTCTAAAGGGTATACCCAATAGCAGGCACTTGTAACAAAAACTATTCTTCATATATATATATATATGAAGAATATATATATATATATATATCTTATTGGTTTTGCCTTTTTATTGGTTCTGGCTACATATTCTAATTGGTTAAAAAATAACATGGTAGACCTAACTAGTTAATTTGAAAATGATAGTTTATGATAATTAACTATAATCAGATATATAGTTTTTTTGGCAAAAGCTAAAATAATACATAATCTGGGAAATGTCCTTAAAAGTGAACATTTCTTTATTTCTTTTTGTTATTCTGCTGAAAAGAGTAGTATTTTTTAAAAGATGTTATTTATTATTTATTTATTTTAGAGAGAGAGAGTAAGGGGGAGGTGCAATGGAGAAAGGAGAGGAAGGAGGAGAATTTCCAGTAAAAGGGCGCCTGGGTGGCTCAGTGGTTGAGCGTCTGCCTTTGGCTCAGGGCATGATCCTGGCATTCCAGGATCGAGTCCCACCCACATCAGGCTCCCTGTGAAAAGCCTGCTTCTTCCTCTGCCTGTGTCTCTGCCTCTCTCCATGTCTCTCATGAATAAATAAATAAAATCTTAAAAAAAAAAAAAATTCCAGTAGAATTAGAGCAGAGTACAGAGCCCGACTCGGGGCTCAATCCCATGACTCTGAGATCACAACCCAGGGTCATAACCCGAGCCAAATCCAAGAGTCAGCCACTTAACCAACTGAGCCACCCAGAAGCCCCTGAAAATACAAATTAAAAAAAAATGAAACTTAGATCATGTCCAAGGAACACAAGAATTTTAACTATATTGTCTATTCTAGTCTAAATTTTCATTCCATTTTATGTGGAATCATGTGGGCAAGAAGATAAAATTGAGATAGGAATGAAGGCTTATGTGAGAGACTGGAAGCTACCAGCCAGAGTGTTCTGTACTGACCCATTCCTACTGGAGGACCAGATGCTGAGACCTTAGATAGTGGACAGATGTCACAAGTGTTGGTTATTCACTGGGTTGCTAACACCAAACCCAGATCCATTCTGTCACCCTTGGCCATCTCTCCATTAGTATTCTCCACCAGCTGTTTTGCTTTGCCAGTATTAACTAGAAATGTCATTTCAACACTATATATTAGAAATGCAATTTAAATAAATTCATATTGTTCATGATTCCTACATCTGACAAAAGGAAAAGGTAAAGTGAATATTTGCTTAACATATTCCAGTTACTTTTCCTTTTTATTAAGTAGGCTCCTTGTTCACATGGTGTCCAGCATAGCGCTTGAACTCACAACCCCAAGATCAAGACCAGGGCTGAGACCAAGAGTCAGAAGCTTATCGGACTGAACCACTCAGGCTCCACTATTTCCAGTTACTTTACATGAGACATAAAGCTTCCCCCAATCCTTGAGATGTATATTGATATTCCCATTTTATAGTTAAGGAATATAAAATTTAGGATAATGTGGTTATCTGGGTCTAAATCCAGATTTAACTCCAAAATCTATATCCTTTCATTTCTCCTATACTCTTTCCCTAAAGACAGGAGGTTGAAATTATTAACTGAAAGAATATTTGGAGATTATCAAATGCATTTCAACCCCATATCCAATTCCAATTATAATTATCAAAGATTTAAACAACCACAAAATAGTTCATAACATACCCAAACTCTAGATGCATTATTCCTACACTGGGGGTCTGAATAACAAAATTCTCCCATAGAATATTTAATGCTATTCAGCTTGCTGTAGTAGTAATTTTAATGAGAGTGGAATGGTTATCTTGGGTGATGGGTAAATTGCTATGACTTTAGGCACATGAGTACATATGGGAAGTAGATTATGGTACTCATATCTGGAAGCCCCTCTGCCCTGAAACAACTCCATACTTACCTCTGTAGTACCCTGTTGATTTTGGAGTTTGAGCCACTTAAAAACATAATTCTAGGGGTGTCTGTGTGGCTCAGTTGGTTAAGCGTCTAACTCTTTATTTTGGCTCAGGTTTAGATCTCAGGGTTAGGAGATTGAACATCATGGCAGGGTGATGGGGTTGGGGGGTGGGAATGGGTCTGCACTTGGGTGTGGAGGCTGCTTGAGATTTTCTCTTCTCTATGCCTCTCCCCCTGCATGGTCCCAGCCCCTGCTCTCTCTCTCTAAAACAACAAGAACAACACCTTACACAAACAACCACCATAATTCTATCTGGACAGGTAGGTGTGGACAGGTAGGTGTGGTTGTCAACCATTATACTTTATCTCAAACTAGATTGCTGGGTTAATGAACTTGCCACTTATCAGGCCTCTCCTAGGAAGTGGGAGCCAAGGCTTGTTGGTTTTGAGGGAAGAGGAAAAAAACAAACCAAAACCAAAACCAACAAACAGAAAACCTAAAGAACATTGAACAAGTTTGGGTAGAATTCTTCTTGAAAGAAAATTCCTGTGTGAACAGACTCCATAAAACTCCAAGCAAGATGTCCTTCAATTCAAAAAATTTTATAATAAAACAATATTACAGACAGGCAAGCTTTCATTTCTTAAATCATTTTGCCTATGACCGACTTTGCATAAAATGTAAGCCAACTGATACAGATTTTTAAAATTTCAAATATGGAAAAATAGAAAAAGACTCACCAAAATTCCCCAACAATAGCCTTTCCTAGTACACTTTTATGGACTATCCTCACTGCATGCCAAACTCCACACGCCCTCTAGTGTATCCCTCTACAAATACAGCTGCTGGATCTATGCTTAAGTAAGTATTTGCTCTAGTAGAAGAGAATTTCCAGAGCAGCCTGTGCTTAAAATCTCAGTTTATCCTGCATCACCAGCTTGCACAGATGTCTTTTCCAGTGTTCATACAAACCATTTTTTCACCTTGTGTATTAATCCCCTACTTATTTTCAAAAATGGCTTACAAGGATGCATAAAATATGACAAGATTGAATATGTTAAACTGTGTTGAATGATAAAAGAAAAACAAGGGTGAGACAACATGATCAAGAAATTATATTAAAATACATAAAATAACAATGAACCATTCTTCCGTTGATAGACTGTATAGTTGGCTGTACATGTTTATATTAATCCAGGTAGACTAGGTTATGCTATGGTAAAAAAGAAACCTCAAATTTCAGTATGAGTGTCATGGTTGCTCCATTAGCACAGAAATTAGAGACAAGAGTGGGGAGCAGGACTCCAGGTCACCTTTCATTGGCAGGAATAGTCTTATGCCCTACCCACAAGAGAGCTGAAAGGCCTAGTCCTCCATATGGAAGGAGAAGAATTGGCTATTGGTCAGCAACTAGTGCCCACTATAGTGTTCTGGTGGTCAGGGTGAAAAAGGAAACTAGGGCAGATCTAATTTAGTATTCATGAGATAAAAATGAATGTAATAGCTCAGGAAAATTATGGCTATTTTTGATTCTAAAATCAGACAGGAATTCTCATTTAAGAGGCAATGTATAACACATATTACATCATCTCTACAATATGCTCAGGACTTTTTCCTTATCAGGCACTTGTATGGGTTTATAACATCAGGCAGAGGGAGAAGCTCCATGCAGGGAGCCTGATGTGGGACTTGATCCCGGGACTCCAGGATCATGCCCTGGGCCGAATGCAGGCACTAAACCGCTGAGTCACCCAGGGATTCCCCTGTCAAATTCTTAATTCAGGGATGTATTTATGCATTCCACTTGTAGGTTGTGTATATTCCATCAAGGAGTAGAGAGTACTAAATTGGGTTCTCCAGAAAACATCTGGAAAAAAAATGGAACAATAACCATGGAAGACATCCATAATTTACAGAGAGGCAGGGATTATGATGGCAAGGGCCCAGGGCCTAGGGCTCAATCCTGAGGGCTTAGTCCTCAGGGAGTTTGCTTTGTCTTTCAAGTGACCTACTCTAACACAGAATCAATATATCCAAGAATAGCAGCTGTAAACATCCAAGTTTTGCTTGACCTTCCATGTTCACTGCATAAGGGAATTAGGGGAGAGAACCCTGGTGATCTTGATGGTTGTGGTTCACTAGGGACACAATAAACAAGTACTTGTACAACTAAGATGTATAGAACAAACCATTCTGCAAAGGGTCTCCTAATACAAACACATGAAGCAGACACAAACAAAAGGGCATAATCAATGTTTGCACCTAACAGCATGGTATGGGTGTTTCTATCTGTGTGATCATCTCTCCCCTCACATTTAAGTCTATCAACCCTCTTCTGTTCCTGAAAGAGGGGTATGCAAGGACAAATCTTGGGCCTAAGTCTGATCCCAAGCAGAAAATAAGTAGTGACAAAAAAACTCATGGTGGAGAGATCTTCCAGCTTCATTGCTACCCCTTAACATTTCTATTCCATCTTGGCTTACTCTTCCAGAGGACTGAGTAGGTCATTTTATCCAATGTAAGTGAAGTAGCTGCCAGGAGCTGGCGATCCTACAAACCAGAACAAATCCTTTTCCCTTTACAGCCGGGACTACGTTAATTGCCTTCAGTTTTTGTGTTCTCCAATTTGTCCTGCACATCACTGCCTACTCTGATCTGGCAATCTTAGTTTTACTCAGAGTGTTAAATCTATTTATATTTAATGCAATTACCGAGATAGACTTATACCATTTTCCTATTCACTTTTAAATATGGCCTATCAATGTATGTTGCTTTTTCTTGCCCTCTTTTTATCAAAGTTATTTCTTATTAACCCATTTCCCTCATTTTAACATATAAATTATGCACATTTTTACTATAGTTTTGTGTTTATCCTAGAGTTCTACATTCATTTGTTTTCAATCTGTTAAAATTTTAATTTTATTTTTTATTCTTTAGTAAACTCTACACCTAACATGGCACTTGAGCTTATGACCCAGAGATCAAGAGTCACATGCTCTCCTGACTGTGCCAGCCAGGTGCCCCTAATCTATTAAAACTTTTAATTTTATCATTTTTCTAGTACTTCTAGAACCTCAAAACTCCTTAATTCCATTTATACCTTCTGTCCCTTCTTATGTGTCATTGTTGTCATGCATTTTAATTGCATATGTATTTTAAGTTCTATACATGTTGCAATTATTATTTATATTTACCCACATAATTATCTTTTCTGGAATTATTTATTCCATACTCTATTTCCACTTTTCCACGTGGGATCATTTTTCTCCATCCTGAATAAGTCTCTTTAGTTTTACTTCTAATGCAGGTCTACTGATGGTAAATTCTTCCAGCTGTTCTTTGTCTAAAAGCATCTATTTCACCTTTATTTTTTTTTTTTAAGATTTCATTTATTTATTAATGAGAGACACAGAGAGAAAGAGAGAGAGAGGTGTGGAGACACAGGCAGAGGGAGAAGCAGGCTCTGTGAAGGGAGCCTGACATGGGACTTGATCCCAGGTCTCCAGGATCAGGCTCTGGGCTGAAGGTACCACTAAACTGCTGAGCCACCCAGGCCGCCCTTGCCTTTAGTTTTGAAGGGTTCTTTTGCTGAGTATAAAACTCTAGGTTGAGAGTTATTTTCTTCTGGTAATTTAAAAATATTCCACTGCTTCTTGTTTCTCTCATTTGTTTTGAGCAGTCTGCTGTCAGTATTATTGCTGCTCTTTGAAGATGACACTTTAAAAAAAATCTGCATTGTTGAAGTCTAACTTACATACAATAAAAATCAATCATTTTCACTATGATTTAGAGGCTTCAGATGGATTCAATCATGTCCATTGCCTCAGAGTTTCTCATGCACCTCTGCAATCAATGCCCCTCTCCAAATTTGACCCTGTTCAACCACTCGATCTAATTTATGTGACTATAGTTTTGCCTTTTCTAACATTTCATATAAATGGAACTATAAAGTATATAGCATTTTATGGCTAACTTCTTTTATTGAGCATAATGCTTTAAGATCTATCTTTGTTCATGTATGTTTCAATAGTTTCTTTCTGTTGTCAAGTAAATCCATACAATGGATCTTGTCAGCTATTCACTAGTTGATAGACATGTAATTGGTTTCCAGTATGAGGCTATAGTGAATAAAGCTTCTCTGAACAGTCATGTATAAATCTGTGTATAGACATGTAGTCTCACTTCCTTATGGTCATTTAGTAAGTATCGACTACACTTTATGAAAAATCATCCTCCAAAATGGCAGTAGCAATTTGCATTTGTTACTAGCAACATATGAGAGTTTCCCTTGTTCTACTTCCTTACCAGCATGAAGCATTGTTATTCTTTTTTATTTTAACCATTCTAATGTGTGTGTACTGTTTTTTAATTGTGGTCTTAATTTTCATTTCCCTAACAACTAATGATGGTGAGTATTTTTAAGTGCTCACATGCTATTTGTATATCTTTCTTTCAAAAATGCCTCCTCCTTTGCAAAATCGAGTAGTTTGTTTTCTTCTTATTTGAACTGTAGAGTTCTTTATATACTATGGTAATATTACCTTTTTCTGGATTCTTTTAGGATTTTCTCATTTTGGGGGATCCCTGGGTGGCTCAGAGGTTTAGTGTCTGCCTTCAGCCCAGGGCATGATCCTGGAGTCCTGGGATCAAATCTTGCATCGGGCTCCCTGCATGGAGACTGCTTCTCCCTCTGCTTGTGTCTCTGCTTCTCTCTGTGTGTGTCTCTTGTGAATAAATAAATAAAATCTTAAAAAATTTTTTTTTCTCTTTTTTTTTTTGGATTTTGACAGTTTGATATAATATTATTTAAGTATGATTTTCTTTTGCTTGTGTATTTATCCTATTTCAGTTTCTCTGGGCCTTTTAAATTTGGGAGTCAATGTTTTGTTTACTTTTACCAATTTTGGAAAATGACTATTTTCTCCTAGAACATTGTTTTCCCCATTTTTCTCTCTTATTTCTTTCTTGGACTCCAATTGTATATATATAGACATTAAAAAGAAATTTTATTGGAGTTCAATTTGCCAATATATAGCATAATACCTAGTGCTCATCCCACCAAATGTCCCCCTCAGTCACCCCATCCCTCCCCCACCTCCCTTTCCACCACCCCTTGTTCGTTTCCTAGAGTTAGGAGTCTCTCACGTGCTGTCACCCTCACTGATATTTCCCACTCATTTTATCTCCTTTCCCCTTTATTCTCTTTCACTATTTTTTATATTTCCCAAATGAATGACACCATATAATGTTTGTCCTTCTCTGATTGACTTACTTCACTCAGCATAATACCCTCTAGTTCCATCCATGTTGAAGCAAATAGTGGGTATTTGTCGTTTCTAATGGCTGAGGAATATTCCATTGTATACATAGACCACATCTTCTTTATCCATTCATCTTTCGATAAATACCGAGGCTCCTTCCACAGTTTGGCTATTATGGACACTGCTGCTATAAACATTGGGGTGCAGGTGTTCTGGCGTTTCACTGCATCTGTATCTTTGGGGTAAATCCCCAGCAGTGCAATTGCTGGGTCATAGGGCAGTTCTTTTTTTAAGTCTTTGAGGAACCTCCACACAGTTTTCCAGAGTGGCTGTACCAGTTCACATTCCCACCAACAGTGTAAGAGGGTTCCCCTTTCTCCACATCCTCTCCAACACTTATTGTTTCCTGTCTTGTTAATTTTCCCCATTCTCACTGGTGTGACTGGTATCTCATTGTGGTTTTGATTTGTATTTCCCTGATGGCAAATGATGCAGAGCATTTTCTCATATGTTTGTTGGCCATGTCTATGTCTTCCTCTGTGAGATTTCTGTTCATGTCTTTTGCCCATTTCATGATTGGATTGTTTGTTTTTTTGCTGTTGAGTTTAATAAGTTCTTTATATGTCTTGGATACTTTATCTGATAGGTCATTTGCAAATATCTTCTCCCATTCTGTAGGTTGTTTTTTAGTTTTGTTGACTATTTCTTTTGCTGTGCAGAAGCTTATATGTAGACATTTTAAACATGTCCCGCGTATTTCTTATTTCAAATGTTCTTTTTCTTTGTGTTCCATTTTGGTTGTTTTCAGTTGACTTGTCTTTCTGTTTGTAAATTCTGTTTTCTGCTTTGTTGAAATTGTATTTATCTAAGCTATTCTATTCATTTCATTATTTTTTAATAGCTCAGATATTCTTATGAAATTCTCCATTATTTCCTTAATTTTCACATTTTGAAAACTTATTTATCATAGCTTTTTAAAAATAAGCTTTTAAAATTTTAGAACACTTTTACATTTACAAAAAAAAAAAAAAAAGCTGCAGAGATATCAGAGAATTCCTATGTTGTCCACACCTAGTTTCTCTACTGTTAATATCATGTTACATGACTATGATAGGTCACCAATCCTAGTCCTTCCTCTTTTTACTCTCCCCTTATCACAATCTCTTCTTATCTCTGATTCCACTCTACCCTATCAAGACAGTGGATTCTCATAGATTCCTTAGAATGAATAATGAATGCCATTGCTAAAACTCTACATTCCCTACATGCTATGATGAAAATAGGCTTGCTTAAGGATCTAGGGATTGTCAATGGCAATAGTGGACAAAACCCAATAAATACTTATTACCAACCTAAAACTCATTTTAGTAAACAACAAAATAAAAATTCCCAGTTCAACATAAGCTCTGCTAAAACTAAAATTGAACTGAAAAGAAGTCAAGATTCCTGCTTAATTCCACCCACTAATTCTCTTACCTGACACATCAATTATCATGATTATTACCATTTGAGGCACAGCCACTTCTATGTACTTAGTTTATTAGACACTGGAGGAGGAAGATTAACTTGAAAATTTTTTACTAAAAATCTGGAAAAGTTAGCTGTTGTTGAGAAAATAGCAGAGGAGAGCAAAGAAAGAGCAAGAGTATGAATACTTCATGGAGAAAATATCTATGTATACATATAATTTCAAACATGATTTTCAAATGCTGTTACTATTATCCTTACCATTTAGACTTCCAATGTTTTATATGATGTAAGACACAGCAAACTAAGACAAGACAGCACAGTACATATAAAATACCACAACTGATAAATAGTGTTAGTGCTTCAACTCAGAGGACCACAAAAAAACTTCTTTAAAAATGAATATCACTTGATCAATAAAGGTTTGGACCTAAGGTAAGGGCTGAGGAAAAAAGCAAATTATTTAGGAAAGAAAAAGATGAAGTTAAAAAAATGCATTTATATATGGAATTAATATATATCACAAATAATCTCTTATTTACTTTAGTGTAAACTGCCTCAAATCCTCTGGAATGAAGCAGAGTATGAAGCATTCAATCAATGCATCCCAAGGCACAATTTCAACAGTGTCCTGTATCATCTGTGTTACTATTTCTGAAATAATCTTTTCCATTTTTGTTCTCTTCTTGATAGTGTTGCAGTATTTCTAAATGCTTATGGAAGCTTTTTCCTTGAATTATTAAAGCCAAATTCACTATCACCTTCCACCCACCAACCCTCCCACTTGTTCATTTCCCACTCTGTTCATGGCACCACCTTTATTTTCTACATTATTAAAGCTTAATTTTGGAGTCATTGTTTGACTCATTCTTATCTTCCGATTTTTAGTCACCATGAAATCCTATATAATTGTTTTGCAAAATATCTTGGGATTCCATTTCTTTTCTTATTTTCGTGAGCTCATCACCTTGTCCTTGCGTAGCTCAAATTCTCCTTGTACACTTGAGGCCACGGGCTACGTCAATTTAGAGGAACAGCAGTCTGACTAAAAAATAAAATTGATGACAACCCAAGTCTTTACTTAGTCTCTCAAAAAATGCACAGTGTAGTGGTTAAGAGTGAGGCTCTGAACCCTGGCTGCCTGGAATAAGAACTGGCTCTATCAATTCCTAGCAGCTAACTTTATCTGCCTCAATGACTTCATCTGTAAAGGGGGCATCATAACGGTACCCACATCATAAGATTATTGTGAGAATAAAATGACCCAACACATGTAAGTCATGTGTACAGCATTTACAACAAACTCATGGTGAGTTATTATTATTTTTTATTATTGATTTTTATAGTTATTGAAAATCCTTCTTAGTCTCTCTATCACTATCAAAGAAGATAGCAGTTATTTTCCCTAAATGATTGCTTATTTCCACTCTTAACTTCCTGCTCAGATCCTCTCCCAGAAGCCAGCCCATCCTGCTGTTGGTGTCTCTGGCCAGTTTTTCAACTAACTGGACACTTTTCTTGTCTTTTTTTTTTTTTTTTAAGATTTTTATTTATTTATTCATGAGAGACACACACTCACACAGAGGCAGAGACATAGGCAGAGGGAGAAGAAGGCTCCCTGCAGGGAACCTGATATGGGATGCCATCCCAGGACCCCAGGATCAGGACTTGAGCTGAAGGCAGATGCTTAACCACTAAGCCACCAAGGTGCCCCTCTTGTCTTTTTTTTTTTTTTTTAAGATTTTATTTATTTATTCATGACAGACACAGAGAGAGAGAGAGACAGAGAGAGAGAGAGAGAGAGAGAGAGACGCAGAGGCACAGGCAGAGGGAGAAGCAGGCTCCACGCATACAGCCCGATGTGGGACCCGATCCAGGGACCCCAGGATCATGCCCTGGGCCGAAGGCAGGTGCAAAACCACCGAGCCACCCAGGGATTCCCCCCCTCTTCTCTGTTTTTAAAACATAAAATCCCCTAGTGCCTCTCTGATCCTTTCAGATTTTTCAAACTTTCTACCAAGGAAAGGATGGTGAAAACAGCCTACCAGGTGCAGGTGATAAGGTGTCAGATGCTGGTAATTATTAAATATCAGTGATAAACTATTTCCCTCCCCACCAATCTTTTAGTGATCTAGTTGCTATGGTTACTGTTGTGTCTTAATAACATATACATATATAAATATACACATATAATACACATACATATATATGTATATATAAGCTTTATATTATTGTATTTTTATTACATATCCTTTAGTCAACATTGTATTCTGCCTATAAATTAATTCTGAGTATCTCAGTTACACAGTTGACACTCAACACATGTAGACTAAAATACTTGTATTCTTTTTGAGAATGGATTCATGAGAGTTACAAGTCATTCTAGTTGCTTTTGGGCACAATTTTTGTCTTCAACACTCCTGTGGCATTTCATATTCCTGCATTTAAACAGCAGATTCAAATAAAGCAACAATAGCACAGTGACTATAAAGACAAAAAAACTGAACATGAGTTACTTTAATTCTCCCGTTTTATGTGCCCACTTTGAGTTTTAATTTGTGTTTAAAATTTAAGACAATAAAATGGAGAGTGAATAGCAAACTATATTTTACTGAATTCAGACAACATCTTTAAAATAGAAATGTATCCTTTTTGGTTGTTTTTAATTTCAGTTAGTTAACATACAATGTTATATTAGTTTCCAGTGTACAGTATAGTGATTCAGTATTTTATACATCACCTGGTGCTCGTCACAACACGCACATTCCTTAATCCCCATGACCTGTTTCTCCCACCCCCCAACCCTCCTCCCCTCTGGTAACCTTCAGTTTGTTTGCTACAGTGAAGGATCTGTTTCTGGCTTGCCCCTTTCTTTTTTTCCCTTTGCTCATTTGTTGTGTCTTAAACACATGAGTGAAATCATATGGTATTTGTCTTTTCCCAGTCGACTTATTTCATTTAGCATTATACTTCCTAGTTCCATCCATGTTGTTGCAAATGGCAATATTTTATTCTTTTTTTCTGACCAATATTTCATTTTAAAAATACACATTAAATATATATTAAATATATATATGTATATATATATATTCATCATCTTTATCCATTCATCAATCAACAGACATTCAGGCTGCTTCCATAATTTGGCTATTGTAAATAATGTAAATAATGCTGCAATAAACATAGGGGTGCATGTGTCCCTTTGAATTCGTGTTTTTATATTCTTTGGGTAAATACTCAGTAGTGCAACTCTGGGTCATAGGTAGGTCTATTTTTAACTTTTTGAGGAACCTCCACACTATTTTTCACAGTAACTGCACCAGTTTGCATTCCCACCAACGGTGCACAAGAATTCCTTTTTCTCCACATCCTTGCCAACACATGTTGTTTCTTGTGTTGTTGATTTAAGCCATTCTGACAGGTGGGAGGTGATATGTCATCGTAGGTTTGATTTGCATTTCCCTAATGGTAAGTGATGATGCACATCTTTTCATATTGTTTTTGTTGGCCCTGTGGAAGTCTCTGGAGAAATGTCTGTTCATTGCTTCTGCCCATATTTTGATTGAATTATTTGTTTTTTGAGTGTTGAGTTTTATAAATTCTTTACTAACTCTTTATAAGATATATTATTTTAAATATCTTCTCCCATTCTGTAGGTTGACTTTTTTGTTTGTTTCTCTTGCCTCAGGAGACATGTCTAGTAAGAAGTTGCTATGGCTAAGATCAAGAGGTTACTATCTGTGTTTTCCTCTAGGATTTTAATGGTTTCCTGTCTCACATTTAGGTCTTTTTTTTTTTAAATTTTTTTTTTTATTGGAGTTCAATTTGCCAACATATAGCATAACACCCAGTTCTCATCCCGCCAAGTGCCCCCCTCAGTGCCTGTCACCCAGTCACCCCAACCCCCCCGCCCACCTCCCTTTCCACTACCCCTTGTTTGTTTCCCAGAGTTAGGTGTCTCTCACGTTTTGTCACCCTCACTGATATTTTCACTCATTTATTATGCTGAGTGAATTAAGTCAATCGGAGAAGGACAAATGTTATATGGTCTCATTAATTTGGGGAATATAAGAATTAGTGAAAGGTAATAAATGGAAAGGAGAGAAAATGAGTGAAAATATCACATATAGGTCTTTAATCCATTTTGAATTTGTTTTTATATGTGGTGTAAGAAAGTGATCCAGTTTCATTCTGCATGTTGCTGTCCTGTTGTTTCAACACTATTTGTTGAAAAGACAATCATTTTCCCATTGCATATTCTTCCCCACTTTGTGGAAGAGTAATTGCCCATATAGTTGTGGGTTTGTTTCTGGGTTTTCTATTCTGGTCCATTGATCTATGTGTCTGTTTTTGTGCCAGTACCACACTGTCTTGATCACTACAGCTTTGTAATCTAATTTGAAGTCCTGATTTGTGATGCCTCCAGCTTTGCTTGTCTTTTTCAAGATTGCTTTGTCTATTTAGGGTCTTTTGTGGTTCGATACAAATTTTAGGGTTATTTGTTCCAGTTCTGTGAAAGACAAGGGACCTAGTGCACTTAGTAGAAGCGTCCTTAACCTCCTCCACCTGAGGGCTTCTGTGCTTTAGGATCTTTTAACCAAGAATCCTCTGCTCTTGGATCTCTGGGAGGAGCCATGAACCACAGGGCCAGGATCTCAGCAGCAGCAGCCCTGAAGAGCAGTGGCAGCAGCCATGGAGGGGTCCAGAGAGGTGACTACTGAAAGTAGCAGTGGTGGTGGTGGTGGTACCTCCTTCCTGCACCCCCACTTGTCTTTCTGGGGCAGGGACCTGGATATGGTCGTTCTTCCCTTCCCTTCCTCTATGGGAGAGCCTCATGCTCAGACTTGAAAGTGAAGAGGACCCCCTGCCTTGCCCTGGAATATCTTCCTATGCTTGTGTTCAATCTGGCCTTGAGCATCAGTCTTGGGGCTATGTCTTTGGGCTTCTTTTAAGCCCCTGCCCTAGTTCTTCTGTGAGAATGTTTTCACTGGTGTGTACTTTTACTAGAACTGAGCCTTTTAGGAATGAAAGTGACTGGTTTGTATTAAAACTTATAAATTGCTTAAGGAAAAAAAAATACATACTTCTCCCCTGGAATGCTGTTCCATGTCTTAAGGGTTCCCAAGGGGGCTAGCTTAGTACTAAGTCTCCTTTCAAGGTCTCTCTGATCATTGCAACCCTTACAGATCTGGTTTTCATGTCAGGTCCTGTGACACCACCTGTAATTTGGCATATCCCAATCATGGTTCAGGTTATTGGGTTCTTTTTTCCATATTTAAGTCCTCTCCATTACAGAGCAGGAATAATAATTCACCATCCATGCATCCTACATGGTTTAAGTATACAAATAACAACAATAGTAATTATTTTGAAGCACTTATTGAACTTTGTGACTATCAGCTATTATTGATTCTTGATACAGTTTCAAAAGCAGAATGTGAATTTCTTTGGATGAGAAGAGGATCCTAGAAAAGTCATGAATTCATCATAATGCTTAACCCAGGGTCAAAGACAGGGTGTCCTCAAAGTCTTTCCTCCAGTTCCCAATGTTGCAAAACTCCACCCAGCCTCACCCTGCCCTCCACTCTTTCAGTTGAGAAAAAACTCTGATCATGGATTGACTCTAAACCTTGAATTCTCTAGTGTTTCTATTGCTGTAGTATGCATTGCAGAAACAAGTAATGTGGTTTCACCATTAAAGAAAATGTCACTAGCACTTGTGCCACTTGAGGGAGAATGTTCCATGTGTCAAGTTCACATCAATTTTAATTATTGACTCTACCTCAGTTATTCAATATATATTTTAGTTTACTCAACTTTGGATCATATCTTTCTAAACTTTTGTTTTTCTTGCATTTCCATTTTTCAAATCTTCTTATTGTATGCCTACACTATATCACTAAGACATCCATTCTCTTAACCATGACCATAGTATCCCACTACATTACATCTACTTTTTCCTTGAAGATACTCTTTCCGTAGTCTCAAATGTCCTGTTACTATGGGACCAGTTGCTATTTCTCCTCCGACAGCCATCATTTTAGGAGCATGCTTTTTAGCTTTAAAAATTATCTAATTCATTTTGTCAAAGTCATATAAGTTATAGTTTTACAAAAATAGCATACTTAAAATCACAATTTAAAAAAACAATGCCCTGCTCCATCTCTTCCCAACCCCATTCCATTCCACACCACAGAAGCAATTTAAAAAATCAGTTTAGCTGTTTCTTTTGATAGCTACCTCAATATTCTAAACATTTTCTTTTTTCCTCTCCTTACCCCTCTAAATATTTTCTTGATTTATCCATTTTAGGAATTATCTCTTAGCTCTCTGTTCTTATGGGTGAGGATTTAACATCTCTTAAATTACTTATCAACTTCCTTCCTTCTCTGTTAAGCCAATATAGTATTTTTATTTTGATATTATTCTAGCTTTTATGTTTTTGTAACAATGACAGCACAGTTCACTGTCAAACAAAGTATTGTGGTCTTTCTTGTGCAATTTTGTTTACTTTCCTGGTATTTCTAACAGTTATTTCTTTTCTGTGTTGTTTGCCTTATTACAGCCTCAAGCCTGACTTTTCTCCCCCATAGCTTCTTTGTATAGTGACACAAAATACAGGAATAAGAACATGGTTTCTGGAGTCAAGATGTCATGTTCAAATATTCTGGCTCCAACACTCTCTAGCTGTGTGGCCTTGATCAAGTTACTTAAAAACTCTGTGTCTTCATCTTCTTTTTTTGGGGAAAGATTTTATTTATTTATTTATTTATTTATTTATTTATTTATTTATTTATTTATTTATTTGGCATGGAGTTGGGGGAAGGGCAAGGCAGAGTCCCCACTGAACTCAGAGCCTGATGCAGGGCTGGATCTCATGGCTCTGAGATCATGACCCCAGCTGAAACCAAGAGTTGGACACTCCACTGACTGAGCCACCCAGGTGCCCTGTGCATCTTCATTTTCTTATATGTAAAATGAGACTCATAAAATTAGCAAGCTCATAGGTTGTCATTAGGACTGGAAACATTTATCTATCAAGATTTTGGAATAAGTTTAGCATTTACTAGTATAGTTTCAGGTTTACTATTCCAGCTCCCCTCTTTACTCTTTCCTGCCTTGATCTCTCTCCTCCCTCCCAAGTAAAATTTCCTTCTGGGGATTTGTCCTCGTGTTTTAATCTGGACTTGGTGCTCTCCAGGCCTTTCGCAGATCTGTCATCTTGAGTCTTCTCTGTCTTGCTCTCCTGGGCTGGACTTACTGTTGATGTTCCTGTGTTCTTGTGGCTTACAGGATTGTGATAGAAAGATCTGATGCTTCTCATTCTTTTTCCCTCTCTCTTTGTTTTTCTCTCTCCTCCACCCCGTGTCTGTTTATGCTCTGTGTCTGTTTCTCTCCCTCTCTTTGTTGCTTTGAAAGTTTGAACATCTTCTTTTCCTTCCTATTTTGTAATTATATAGCTAAGGACAGACGTCTTTTCATTACTTGTATGGGATGCTCTCCAGACTCTTTCAATGTGGAAGTTTATGTCCTTCACTTTGGAAGTTTTTCTTCTATTATTTCTTTTATGATTTCCTCTAAATTTTTTCTCATTTTTTTGGACCATATATTAGAGAGATGTTAGGCTTCTGGATTGAGTCACTTTGCCTCTTTTTTCCCATTTATATTATCTCTTGTCTTTTTTGTTTTGTCTTGAATTTATCATCTTTTCATTAGAAAACATACAACATTTTGTTCTTGTTATATGGATACAATATTTTCTAAACATTTCTGAGAATTATCAAGTGGATATTTTTAAAGTTCTAATCCTCTCTGTTTCCTTCCTGATCATTTCTTCTCTCTTTCTTCTAGTTCTTTAATATTGATCTTTTTCCTTTATGTTGAAAGGTCTTCTCAAATGTCTGATGGTTTATAAAGAATAAAGCTGAGTGAGAATTCTGCATATTAGTGATGGCGATGAGTTCTGTTGACTAGTGAGGTTCATTTCAGGTGGATAGTCACCTGAGCTAGGGGACCTTAGAAGTCTCTGATTTCCTATCTGGAGGCAGTCACCTGAGTTCTGTCCACAGAGATAGTGGTGGGATACATTCTTCCATCCACAGGCTTTCAGTGTTCCTAATTCTAGCCTTTTATTTCATTGTTCTTCTCTACCTGCTGGGAGTCTTTAATTCTCTTCAGGGGAATGGAGAGTGCTTTGGCTTCATTATTCTTCACGTGCCCCAGAAGGCATACTTTGTCCTGTCGTTCTGCCCAGCTATATCTGTTTTCTCTCCACCAATTTTTGTCTTCTAGAAAGATTTTTTTCTCTTGTCCATTGATAATCTCTTTTTTATTTTCATCACCATTGTGAGTTTGCACATTTTAAATTCCTATACTATCATTTTATTCAATCTTGGCAAGGAAGAGACATGCAATAAGCTGTATTTAACCAAAAGCCCAGGAATTTATTTTCATTGCATCCCTGGGTACATTGGAAGCAAGCTCTATGAATTCTTACATATCAGAAAGTGTCTGTATTTGGCCCTCACACTTGATTATAAGTGACTCATAGTCATCTTCCTCTGGAAGTTTGGAAGCATTTTTCATCGTCCTCCAGCTCCATTCTTATTGATGCAAAATACGATGACAGAATAATCCTGTTTTTTGGCTGAGATTTCTTTATTACCTTCTGGAACTTTTAGTAATTTCTTCTATTCCAAGATGATTCTGGGTAAATTGATTTTATTTTATTTTATTTATTTTATTTTATTTTATTTTATTTATTTTTAAAATATTTTTATTAGAGTTCAGTTTGCCAACACTTAGCATAACACCCAGTGCTCATCCTGCCAAGTGCCCCTCTCAGTGCCCATCACCCAGTCACCCCAACCCCCCGCCCACTTCCCCTTCCACTACCCCTTGTTCATTTCAGATTCTGGGTAAATTTATTTAAAAAAAATTATCCTGGGATCCCTGGGTGGCACAGGGGTTTGGCGCCTGCCTTTGGCCTGGGGTGCGATCCTGGAGGCCTGGGATCGAATCCCACGTTGGGCTCCCGGTGCATGGAGCCTGCTTCTCCCTCTGCCTGTGTCTCTGCCTCTCTCTCTCTCTCTGTATGACTATCATAGATTAAAAAAAAAAAAAAATTATCCTGATTTGCATTTGGTGAGTCTTTTCAATCTGAAGAGGTCTTTTTATTCAGATTTGAGAATCTTTTTTACTATATGTTTATTGTTTTTATTCCTTCCAGTTTTTACTGTGTCTTCTAGAGTTTAATAATGCCACTAAGATATATTAATATTTAAAAATCAATAGAATCTACATGAAAGAAATAACTGGCAAATTTATTGGGGAAAAATCCCCTATTCCCAATGACAACAATCTATAATCTATATTATTTTAATTATGTTATAGTGGGGTTGCTTTGAATTGATAGATCATATTTGGTGTAAGAATTCTCCCCATATTTATAACTTCACCATATTTCTTCCTCACACTTATCAATTCATTCATTCATTTATTCATCCTTCCATTCTACAAATATTGATTGAGCACCTTCTCTGTACTAGGTATAGAAGAGTGAATAAAACAAAAACAAACAAACAAAACAAAACAAAAAATAAAACTCCCTGCTTTCAGGGAGATAAGCCAGAAACATCATCTATCTCTCCATTTATTTAAGTCTTCCCTAAAGGCTTTCAATAAAGCCTTATTTTTCTTGTTAATTGCATGTCAGTTTTTTGCATTCATTTTCGTTTTCTTTTTTTTTTTTTCATTTGTCCTGATTTGAGAGGGGTGCCAAAATGATGACCCTTGCAATTTCAACTTCTTAATTACCAAAGACAGAAGTTTCCAGTATCTCTTCTTGAACAGCATACAGCTCTTAAAATGCTGTAAGTTGTTAAAAACAACTTTGTTGTTTTGTTTAAAATATTTTGTTTAAAAAAATATTTTGTTTCATCCTTGCTCTTGAAAGATATTTTTATGGATCATATAATATATGATTCTTTATTAATAGTTTTTTTTTATTCTTTTGGTTTTGTTCAGCAGATTTGCAGATATTTTTTTCTCCATTGACATCTGTCTTCTGATGCTGTTTTGGAGAAGTCAGCTGTCAGTCTAATTTCTGTGTTACTTTGCAATTGATATCTTTACCCGCTGATCCCTTTTGGATCTTTCTTCTGTCTTTGGGGTTCAGCAGCCTCATTACAATTATTCTTTCTGAATCTGTGGATTGACTTTTTTTTCTAAATACTGAACCATTTATACAGACAAAAATATTATTAGATTGAATCTATTTTCTTTGCATTACATACCTGTTATAACTTTCTCTTAATTTTCACCTTTTTTCCCTATGCATTGTGAACAAAGCTGCACATGGTATTATTGTTTTGACTTTCTGTTTAAATGTTGTTTTAAATTTAAAATTATGGAGTCTTTTTTTGCATTTTATGTGAGTTTCAATTCTAACCTCATACGTTTGGTTTTCTTGCATTTATTTTTAATCTTCAGACTGCTCAGTTTTTATCTTTGTCTCAGCCACTATGTCTTCCGGGTTTTCATTCTATTGCTTCTTCTTCAAACTTGTTGAGGCCAACAAAGATATGAGTTCTAAAATTTTCTGTAGAACTATTGCAGAGAAATGCTTTTCTTCTGAGTCTTCTTCATAATGCTCCCTCTCTGTATTAAATGTGGATTCTGTTCATGGTGAAGTGATAATGTATTAGCTAAGGCTCTGCTGATAGGAAAGCAACAGTGTGAGAAGTATCCTAAGTGCCTCTTCGTGTGAGGTGTCAACTGATTTTTTTGTTTTCAGAGTGGAGATTGGATGTAAAAGTTTATGTGATTAGCAGATGCTTCACTGACACTTAGTAAGCTTCACTGACTTAGAAGATTCTGCTTTGCCCATTATATTCTGTGGTTATGCCAGAATAAGATGCAGTCTGTAGTTTCCTTGGTTTGGGTATGGACCCTAAAAGCTTTTCCTCTAAGTGACCCTGCTGTCGGGGCACCTCCTGTTTCTGCTTGTCAACAATGTTTCTTTGTGGGTGGCTGTACATTTCAGAACACATTGTGCTTTCCATGGAGAAATTACCAAAGTGAATTGATAGAGTTGCAATGAAGGAAGAAGGTGCACCTCAGAAAATGGTTAAGAAAGGACCAGATTAGGAAACTGTCCCCTTACAGTTAGGAATTGCTAATTTAACTATGTCCTTACATATCTGTGTTAGGTGCTAACAAAGAGTTAACCTAAGACTTCTTATTTTCTGTAATGATTTTCATCTTGTGCTTCTGAAAACAGAGTGCAGGATGTTGAAGAATGCATTTCTCTTTTATGTCCTACAACTGCATTTAGTGAGAATTTCTCCAAATCTGTTCCTACTTTTTGTTTTAAGTGGTGTGATTGGGTTTTGTTATTTATCTACCAAATGATGCTTTTCATGGCAAATTGAGAGAATACTCTGGTAGTATTCTGCACTGATAAACTGGAATTCCATATTTGCATATTTCCTTTTGCTTTCCTCCATGATTTTAAGGACTTTTGTATCATTTATATAACAGACCATGTCTCCTGAAGATTGCTGAATTCCTTTATTTCATATAACTGATCTATATAGAGAAGAAAAAACTTTTTCCTGATTTCTACTTCTATTTTCCCCTGGAAAAGTTGTCATTCATGACACTGAATCAGTCAGATTCTAGAGGGGGCATTCATTGGTTGAATTGCAGGACGATGAATAGATTACCTACGTGTCTCTCTCTCCTGGAATTAGAGTGAAATGTTTGGGATCTGGGGCAGCTCAACTCCTCACACTAGGACTTCCTCAGCCATTTCAGCCTTGTCTCATCCTGATTTCTGACTTCATGTAAATATTAAAACTGCATGATTCCACTTTTCTACTTTTTATTTTGAAAATTTAAAAACCTACAGAGAAGTGGAAAACATATGACAATGAACACCCATATATCCTTAACCTGGATTCACCAATGATTAACTTTTTGCCACATCTTTGTATACACGTGCCATTATTGTTTTGCTGAACCACCTGAATGGTTATAAATTGCAGACTTCATGAAGCTTTACTTTTAAATACTTTAGTGTATACTTCCCAGAGCAAGCTCATCCTCTAATATAATGACAATGCTATCACTCTATTAAAAAATTTAGTCACATCAATACAATAATATCATCTGATAATATTATCTGATCCACAGTCTCTAGTCAAATTTATTCAATTGTCCCAATAACATATTTTCTACCTATTTTTTATAGGCCAAGCTCTAACCAAGGATCAGGTATTGCATTTGGTTGTCATTTTTTCTCTAGTCTCCTTTAATCTGTAAGAGTTACTCTGCTTTTATATTTCAAGCTCAGATTATAGTGCAGATATAAAAGTATTATATTTTAGATTTTTTCTGAGGCTTAAATTTCTCTAGTTTGTAACAGTACTAAAATGACTTATGTTTGAATGGATTATGGGCCTACAAAAAAAATCAATTATCACTGTGTCAATCCGCAGAGTATCTCTTAATGGCTAACACTACGTCTTATTTTATTAACATAAATTGAACAAATTACACTCATTATAAACATTTATCACTTATAAATTATTGTTCAAATTAGAAATACTTTAATGCAGAAGGCTCATTTCACCCATCACTAAGATGCATAAATATGTCGTTTAATCACCAACCATTCTCTCCTTCTGTCTATATTTGACACTCATTTTATTACTTCCTCTCATTTCCCATCTAATTGTATCACCTCTCTCCTCATTTTCACTATCTGTTACCTTATCTCCCTACCCCTCTCCTTCTTTTTCCTCAATTCCTTATTCCTTATCTGCCTTTGCCATACCATTTTCCATAGCAGTAGTGACAAACCTATCCTTATTAGGGGCATTTTTGTGGCACGGGATAAACATGCAAACATTGAGTTAGATCTGAGATTAATCCTTAGTTCTGTAAAATGACGAGTGGCTTTTTAAGGTTAATTTCAATTAGCCTCACTAAAGGGTTAAAAGAAAGGGAACACTGTCTAAGGCATAGAAAGGTCAAGTACTTGTCCAATGTCACATGGCCAGTAAGTGGTGAAACTCAGATGTTACCCAAGTAGCTGAATCACATCCCTGACGCTAAACATTCTACTCTATTGCCTCTCCACGACCAGATGGCCAAGGGAATTCAAGTTTGTTACTCCTATTTTTGTCTCTCAGGATGCTACCTGTAGTCATTCCCTCCCACTTGGTAGAGAGCTTCCCAGTAACTTTCCTTGGATCCTATCTCTGATGCCTTTCTGGTTCCTCAGAACCAGAACCGGTTTTTCCTTGTCCCTTGCAGCATGGGTTGTGGCCATATTAGTTCCTTTTAATACAGCTTCTATTTGGGGCCAGGGGAAGGAAGGCTTCTTACCTAGTGGACTAAAGATAGTGGAGAAAAACAGTCCTTCACTGTGCAGAAATATCCATCCATCTACGATGACCCTATTTTTCTGTTTTGAACTCTGGTTCTAAAGGTTCCCTCAGTTATGTCCTTCTTAGTACCTGTCAGTCCCCCAAAAGGGGATGAGGGTGGGATAGAAAACATGATTATTTGCTGGAATTCACTATAATTAGGTGAATTCCTTTACTACTCCAGGCCTGAGACAACACAGCCCTAAAATAAGACTACTAATGCCTACCTTTCAGGACTCTCTCAAGTATAAGACAAAATAAATCACATCTAACACTGAGGAGAAAAACAAAACAAAACAAAACAGAACAAAACAAAACAAACACTGAGAAAATGGTAAGTATTCTTGGTTTACCAAACCAAGAGTCTTATGTGAATTGAAGCAGTTTTCTCTGAGGCTCTGGCAATATTTCTGTGCAGTTATTAATATTTCTGGGATTCTGAAATACATTTACATCACCGAGACCTGATATATGTCCAAGATTATCCCAAGTAATCTTGAATATATGGGTATTACCTTTATGATGTGTTTTGCTGTGCTATGTGTTTTGTTATATTGCTCTGTAAGGGGGACTGATACTAATTTTATATATTTATATTTTATAAAATTAGATATCACTAATATATATAATTATATATATATATAAAATGATACATTATAATTTTATTTAAATATGATTGCCTGGCTTCTCATGAAATTACATGAGACAGATAGCAACAACAGTGTGGTGTGATTCCTGATTTAGGGGAACAAATATATGCTTCATAAATTTACAAGAAATAGACATCACAAGTGTGGATTACCTACAAGTGGAGGCTTCCTTTTTAGCCTTGGGAGTCATTACAAATATGACTCACCTGGACAATTTAAAAAACACTAAAAGAATTGACCTTGAACAAAGGTTTCTCAACTTCAGTACTACTGTCATTTGGGGCCAGGAATTCTTTGCTGGGGGGACAGTCCTGTGCATTCTAGGATGTTTGGCAGTATATTGGCTTCTACTCCCTTGGTGCTAGTAGTGCCTTCTCACTTGTAACAACCAGAAATGTCAACAGACATTACCAGATGTCCCCTGGGGGAGGGCAGGTGGCATAAAATCACTTTGGTTGAGAATCACAGCCTTAAACTCACACTATATTTAATTTACCTGATTCAGGTCAGCAAAAACTGGAGAAATGAATTCCCAGTAAAAACAAAAACTGGAGAAAAGAGTTCCCAGTAGGAAAAAAGATTAAAAAAAAAAAAAAAAGCAAGAGGCTTAGGATGATCCATTCCTATTGATTGCATTTAGGACATTCTTTTGGTCAAGATATTTTCCTAAAGCAAAAAGAATCCACCCACCATTCTCAGGAAAACACTTATAGAGCCTTTCTGCCTAACACATCATTCCTGAGCATACATAGAAAAGAGCTCCTGATGGCTGCAATTTATTTAATAATTCAATACACCGATTTCCTCCTCACATCTTGAGCTATTGCTCTCATCCCAGTGTCACATGGCAGCATTTACTTCCCATCACTTCACAGAGACTATCTTCTTCCAGACACTCTAAGGTAAAGGACTCAGTTTTTGCAATTAAACGGTCCATTTTAAGACTTTGCAAAGCTATGCAGATTTATTTAAATAGTGACTCATTGCATCATAATTCTCAGAAGGAAAACCCACTTTCCATTCCCCCCATTTTTTGCTTCCCTGCATAGTGTGCTTGAGGTTTAAAATCTTAGGAGTCTCACAGAAAGATAGAGGCACCTGGATAGTTTACTTTGCTTTACAAAACAATTTACTGCATTTCCTCTTTTAATTATTCCAGTAATGCTTAGAACTACGTGTTAAGTTGCCATCCCTATTTGGAGAAAGTTCCTGTCAATTTGATGGGTGACTAAAACATAGACTTTTTCAGGTCATCAGGAAACAATAGACTTGATGCTACAAGGTACTGGCCAATTTGTCATCTGATATCTCTTTACTGCTATCATGAAAAACATTCCCTTAAGAACAGAAGCCCAGAAGTTAGTTATATCCAATATAGAAATAAAACCTGTAGAACCATATAAGATAAGTGATATGGAAGGTTTTTAAAAAAATATTTCCTTATATAAATTTCTGTTCTATTAGCAGAAATTTAAGTTATTGCATACATAATGTCTTAACAATGGGTCTTTTACTAAGAGTAACATTTTTTCTATTCTGGTGAGCTAAAGGAACAATAGGCATTTAAAAACTGGCATCATGGAAACTGGTGGAAAAGAAAGGTGGCAAAATAAAGGCAGAACCATTAGATGTCATTAGAAGAAAAGAAAATGAGTTCCTGCGAGGCATATTTAATTTGCTGTTTGAGAAACAAATTCTCCCTCAAAAGAGGATATTTTTTGAGATGTTCAGAAATGTATTTCAATGACATGCATTTTGCCTTCCCGGTGACAGCGTGCACTTTATAATGATGTTATGTGAAAGACTCTGGTGAAGGAATTGGTTTTCTGTGCCCCATTTGGACTTAATGTGTGAGGCATATACAAGGAACCAGTATCATAAATCAAGGCACTGACCACAATGATGTCACTCATCGTGTCTTTTTTAATGTTTTTGAATGCCGTTTCCCTACCTCCTTTCTGAGGAAATTTAGTTCAGTTTGGTATGTTTCTTGTTTTGGTCTTCCAACAGATTTCCCAACATCACCAAATCAGGAGGAGCTCCCTCCAAGGAACCAAATGAAGCAGGATTCAAACCTGCTGTGTTTGTGCCCTCCAAACACAGCGCTTCACCCTTCAGCACCCACCAACTTTGTCTGTCAGGCTGTGGGAGCATCCCCGGCCCCAGGCATCCCTTTTTCTCAGAGCTGGTGTGATGCCAGATGAGGAGAGATATCAGGCCACATCCTCAATTATAGACTAAATTAGATGTTTTATAAAGTTGGGGTCAGCATGACAATCATTTATCTTTAATTTAAATTACACTAAATAATCGACATGGTGGGTTTTGTCCCTGATGCCAGGTAAATGATGTCAGTCATGTGTCATTCCGGAGTGTTCACAAGTGAGAAATAAAAGCCTTTCCAGATAAAGCTATACTTTGGCAGTCCAGCTCACTCTGCATTTCTCAAGGACATGTTACTAATTCTCCTTTCTCTTAAGCCAGAGGTTCTCTGTGAGCCACTGACCTCATTTTCCCTTCCCACTAGATGAGCTCCTGACACGAGGAGTGGGGCTCTATGTGTGCATTTCTTTGTATGAAATCAAATAACACATTCCTTGGGGGAGCCAGCCCTAAAGCATCTTGTCTTCTCTGTTATAACAAGAACACCTCCCATGGTACAGACTGCATATCTTCGGTGGTTGTGAGGCCGCATGGCATGGGGAACAGGAAGGACATCAGACCCAGCCAGGCCCCGGTCCAGCTCTCACATTCAGCATCCAGCAGCTTCAGGTCTTCAGTCAAATTGTTTAATGTCTCAGCTTTATTTTTCTCAAGTGTATAAAAAAGAAGGTATAAAACCTCCTGACTAGTTGTCAAAACTAGAGAAGTGATCTATAACTTCCCTATTTTCTTTTCAGCCTTATCTCATGCTTCTCTCTTGCTACCTCTGGCAACACAGCCTCTTTCAGCTTAAATGCATGGCTCCTTTCCTTCAGTCTTTGTATCTGCCAATCCTTTTTCCGAGAACACCCTTTCTTTCAGTCGTTGGAGTTTTGGGGCTTCTTACTCTTCAGGCTTCATTTGAAATGTCATCTCCTCAGGGAGACCTTCCCTGGTGCATCTACCTGTGTATGCCACGTCCTCTCAATAGGCTCCCCAACCACCCAGTTTGGTTATTCCCTCCTAGAGCATCCTACTATTTCTTTTGTAGCATTTACCATATATGGGATCATATCATTGTTAGATGACTTGTTTATTGTTATTATTATTACTTTAGACTGCCAGCTGTCCACCCTGTCTGTTTTGTTCACTAATAAACACGTTCCACCTGATGCACAGTGTTTGGCCCATAAGTGTGGCAGAGTAAATAGCACTGAGTGAGTGAAGTACTGTTTCTGATAACCACTACACAAGTTAAAATTAATAGGTATATTTATCCTCATTTTAAGAGAAAAAAACCAAAAACTTCTGTAATAGAAGTGACTTGGCTCGTCTTACTGTTACCTGAAAGAAATCTAGGGCTTGAGCCCTGGTAGGCCTGCCTCCAAGCTTCCAGCAGTTACTTCCCTTTCTTTTTTTTTTTTTTTTAAGATTTTATTTATTTATTCATAGACACAGAGAGAGAGAGAGAGAGAGAGAGAGAGCAGAGACACAGGGAGAGGGGGAAGCAGGCTCCATGCAGGGAGCCCGATGTGGGACTCGATCCCGAGTCTCCAGGATCACACCCAAGGCTGCAGGTGGCGCCACCAGGGCTGCCCAGTTATTTCCCTTTCTTTGGGCCATTCTTGGTTGGGCAGAAAGATGGTGCCCAAACCACAGAGAGTGTGATTATATTACCCCTCCATCAGAGAAGATTAATACCTACCATTCCTACCCACATGGATGGAACTGGAGGGTATTATGCTAAGTGAAATAAGTCAATCAGAGAAAGATATGTATTATATGATCTCACTCATATGTGTAATATAAGAAATAGTGCAAGGGACCATAAAGGAAGGAGGGGAAACTTAATGGAGAAAATCAGAAAGGAAGACAAACCATGAGAGACTCTTAACTCTGGGAAACAAACTGAGGGGAGGTGGGTGGGGGGATTGGGTAACTGGGTGATGGGAATTAAGGAGGACATGCAGTGTGATGAGAACTGGGTGTTATGTACAACTGATGAATTATTGAAAACTATATCTGAAACTAATGATGTTGGTTGATAAATTGAATTTATTTATTTATTTTTAAAAGATTTTATTTCTTTATTTGACAGAGAGAGAGAGAGCACAAGCGGGAGGAGGGGCAGAGGGAGAGGAAAAAGTGGACTCCCTGCTGAGCAAGGAGCCCAAGCAAGACTGGATCCCAGGACCTTGGGATCATGACTTGAGCTGAAGGCAGATGCTTAACCAACTAAGCCACCCAAGGTGCCCTGGCAAATGAATTATTTATTTATTCATGAGAGACACAGAGAGAGGCAGAGACACAGGCAGAGGGAAAGGCAGTCTCCCTGCAGGGAGCTTGGTGTAGGATTCGGTTTCAGGACCCTGGGATCACGACCTGAGCCAAAGGCAGATACTCAACCACTGAGCCACCCGGGCATCCTGAGGCAAATTGAATTTAAATAAAAAAAATATTCTGTAAGGTTTGAAACAGCATGGTAGGTCTTATGATGCAATTTTATATTTGGAAAATGGAAAAATACTCTTTTCATATGTACCTTGCAGAATACAAAGCTCTACATTGTCTTGGCTGTGGGCAGAGGTGAACAATACAGCTTATAAAAATCACGCTGTACTACTGTCAAGTATGCCTCAGCCATCAACCTGTGTTCATGGAAGAACCTGGACATCTCCCTTTGACTTCTTCTTTTCCTTCATCTTCATCCCCTGTCAATAACCAGGTCCCGTTCATTTATCTCCTCAACCTGTCTCCATAGCCACTTTTAGGCTGGTCTAGGCAACCAACTTCCTTGCTGTCTTTTTCCCTCTCTTATCCCCTCAAGCCCTGCCTGAATTGTGCTTGACAGACAGGACCATTTTTAGATCCTCAAACAAGTCACTCCTTTGACCACACACTTTTGCAAACACCCTGTGAATACATATACCATTGTACCTGAGCAGAGGCAAGGGTGGGTTTCTACATAGGGGTGGCCACATGGGTGTTACCATTCTATATTAAAGGTGATCAAATGATGGGCAAACCAAGGTCCTGCCTTTGGCCTGTCAGAATTATGTTTCTCAAATCATCTGAAAGATCATTAACAAAATTCCAATCCATCATAGGCTAATGCTTTTTTTTTTTTTTATTTACTTATGATAGTCACACAGAGAGAGAGAGAGAGGCAGAGACACAGGCAGAGGGAGAAGCAGGCTCCATGCACCGGGAGCCCGACGTGGGACTCGATCCCGGGTCCTCAGGATCGCGCCCTGGGCCAAAGGCAGGCGCCAAACCGCTGCGCCACCCAGGGTTCCCGGCTAATGCTTTTATAAAACAGATCATGAATTACCAGAAAAAAAATTTTAAAAATTAAAAACATATAATTAGAATAACTTTTTTTTTTCTATCAGACAAATAGACACAAAATTGCTTTAGAGCTTCTAAATGCTTACATTCAATTTCTGATCTTACCTTATAAGGGGCCATGCCTGGAGTGGCACTGGCTAGAGATAAGGAGGTCAGACTGACACAGATCAGTTGTAGGAAGCCTTACAGGCTCATCTCTGTTCCACTAGCGATGGGATAGGCTTTGTGGAATTGGCAACAGTTCCACTGTTACTACGCTTTGTGTATTTATGTTAATATTTTTGTTTAGCTACTTATTTATAGTTTCTTTTAGCACAATGTAACGGACCTGAAATCAGGTCTAATCAACTCTAATCCATTGGAGAGATCCCAGGTTTCCTGATGGGAGCTCATACTGCTAAGTTGTATCACTCTTGAAATATCATTCAAGCTTTCATGCCACTAGCATCTCTTGACAGAATGTCTTCTGAAGAAAGAATATATGCATGCATATGGTTAGTTGTATACTGAAAATAGCAATGGTTCTCTGAGCAAAACATTTTTTTTTTCATCATGTGTCGCCTCAGGTCTTGAACACATGCCCATGAAAGCTGAGATAAGCAACAGTTGCTAAGCTGAGAGTTGGCCAATAAAATGAAAGGCTGAAGTGGGGGTGAAATGAGGTGAAGAATATTTGTTAGAAAGAGAGCAGAAAGCACATTTAGGAGTAAACACAAAGGCAGCTGGGATGACGAAGAAGATTTATAGATGGCCAGGAGATGAATGGCCAATAATTTTTCCTTGGATAAGCCTGTATTACTCAAGGCTATGTGCATTGTAAAATATGAAGAACCAAAAAAATAAGAAAAGCCAAAGGCAAGTTCATGTGGCTCATCAATCATTGATAAAGAAGAAAGACAAGACCTATTTGAAGGCTCAGAATACTGACTTTGAGGACTTTTATCACAAAAACCTAGGTAGATTGCAAATAGTAGTCAGAATAAAAGCTTGAGAGTCACTGGGTTCTGGGTGATAAGATCTGAGCACTGTGCCCACAATCCCACTCCCAGGGGGCCTAACAGGGGACATTTGAGGGAAGTGTAGTTTCTACTATGCCAAGTTCAGAATAAGTTGAATTAATTCAGATCAGTGTGTTGAGGAGGGTACAACAAACCGTAACTATGAATGTTTAGGCTTTTTCAGCGACTTTTTCTTATCGTCGAAATATGGCCTTGAAAATGTGTAACCTGCATTAAAAATACTGAACAGCTTGCTGAGTCTGAGAGGAGGCTAGCTTTTGTTTTAGGACCCAAGACTTCAAGATCAACATCTGCCCGCCTGATCTTGAGCAAGTCACCAAACCACTTCTCATCTCAGTCTCTGCATCTGAAATATAGGCATGGCAAATGATCCCCGCAGGGTCCGACTCACCAGCTTGCTGTAAGGGTGAAACTAGATCATGCACGAGGTTGTGGGAAAGAATAAAATGACCGAGATCTCTAAGATCTGAGAAATGCAAGATGTGCTCCACTGTAGGATAACTTGGACCTGATCCGTTAGAGATGATGGAATTAATAAATGTAAAGCATTATTTATCTTTTTAACTTAAGCCAGATAGTTGTTAAGGGAACTGTGTGGGCTCTACTCATTAAGTTCGTATTAACGATTATGGAATAGAATTTTCTTTCTCATGGGGTAAAACTGAAGAATGGCACATTACATAGGGTGCATTTTCATTTCTGTTGCAGCTGTTGATGTGGTTTTATTATCCTTACCTTTCTCTTCCTTGTCAAATATTTCTTAGAGGAAGCAGACTAGAATCAAATAGCTTTTCTCTGCCACTTATTTTGTGTTGTTCTCAGATTAATCCCCTTGGGCTCAGGGCAGGAAAGCAACCCAATGCCAGCGTAGCATTACTGCTGCCCACATACCTGGAGCTTTTAATGGGGGAGAGAGAGAGGGTTGGCACCAGACTGTTCCAGAACTCCAGTTTTATTCCTTGCTCTCTTCCAACTTAGGCTGACACTCAAAGGAATAGTAAGAATAAGACCAGACACTTGGGTCATGTGTCTGGCTCCTGTTTGCTGGCGAGAAGCCAGTCTAATTTCTCCAGAGCCTGCCTATATGTAAATATCCACAGCCAGCTATGCAGGAGCAGCTGCTAACCTCAAATGCCTTAATTGTTGGAGTCCTATTTCCATTAATACACTTCCCTTTGTTCCTATCGCTCCATTAATGGCATACAAATTAGCACAATTTATTACATGGGAAATCCCGTAATGGTGTCCAGTACATTTTAGCACTAAGGATCTCTCCTGATACATTGTCCACATTCTAGAAAGATAGAATAGCCTCTGGGGAGCGTTTCTCATTTCCCGAAGAAACATTTGGCCAGATTTAAAATGGATTTATATTGCTTTTCAATATTTAAGAGGGAGCGGAGGGCGGGTAGGGGGGGGTGGGAGTAAAATTTAAGTGACTGAATTCCAAGCAGTTTCTGGTGAAAGGGCTAAGCTTTAAGGTCAATCAATCTCTCTACATTATTATGTAGGAGATCAGCGGGCTCAAAGATATCAATTGAGCTTGATCTCTGGTCTCTGAAGTTACTCTACGGGGGATGGCTGTTGCCTTTTGACATTCCTATTTGAAGCCTGATATGCTGGAGCAAGAGTGTGCCGGTCTTTAAGATATCCAAAGAAATGGAAACTAAATGCTTTGCACGAATGGGTTTGTCATTCATTGCAGGGGTTCCTAAGGTCATAAGAGGCATAGATATCTAGTCACCCACTTAAAACTGAATAAGAAGAGATAAGAGCCACAGCTCATAGTTTTTGAATTTTTCTTTTGTTTGTTTGTCTTATACAGAGAAGGGGTGTGATTGAGAGTGGAGGTGGGGGTGGTGGCAGAGGAGAGTGAGAGATCTTAAGCAGCCTCCATGCCCAGGGCGGAGGCCCCACACCCACACGAGGCTTGATTTCACGACCCTAAGATCATGACCTGAGCTGAAATCAAAAGTCGGATGCTTAACCGACTGAGCCACCCAGGCGCTCTGAATAGCTTTTGTTTTAAAGTCGGTCGTTCCATAATTTAATTGCTTTTACTTTTAAATATAGGACTCAATACAAGACCAAATGTTTAACTGGAAAGTATGCAATAACAGATGATTTCAGAAATCTGACTATTGGAAGAGATTTGCAGACAGCACATAAACATTAAACAGAGTAGAGTAATCCAATGAAAAGTACCAAGGAGATGTAGGATGTTATGATCAAAGATTAATGGAGTTGTAACGTTAAGGGTAAACAATGTATTTTAAAAATATCCCAGAGAATAACTGCAGGTTGATAATGATGAGAGATACTATTATGCTCTGCTGCTTCCAAACTATGTGACCCTGTGTATGTGACCTAAGCTCTTGGCACCTCAGTAAGATGGTGATAAAAACAGCTCACACTTCACAGGGTTGCTATGAGATCAAATAAAGTAATAGTGTTTCCAACAGTGCCTGTCCAGAGCGAGAGCTCAGTGGAAGTTCAATATTACTACTAGTGTTACTACCACATTTACTACTGCTCTTGCTAATTCTCTTTACTGGTGTGCATGCATTCTTCCAGAAAAAAAATTGTACATATATCCCAAACTCCTAAGTCTTCATTCTGAGCAATGCTTTTGAGAATCTCTTGAAGACATAATTTCCACTTCTAGGGCCATGGATTTAGTTGTGGACTATTCACAAAACTCATGGTATTTGGAGAGTCAAGGCAGCTTCTGAAATTCTTTAAAGTATTCCTCCTGTGCAGGCGCTTTTGAAGAAGCATCTAAATTAAGCATCTAAAATTAAATCAAAATTCTGCCCCCACTTGGGGGGAGAGTGAGACACAAAGACAATGGTCAAGAAGTGGTGGGCAATACCCACATGGTTCTTGAATGGACCATGCTACCTAGCACTCTATCTTAGAGGGAGTGGCTTTCCTGACTAAATCTTTACCCAGTTTCATATTCCTGCTATTTGGGACATTCAATTTCTTTAGTTTCCTTCATATTCTTCTTTCCTCATATACTGGGCTTAAGAGGCAACACAGTTAGAGATGCGGTTAACTCAAAAGTCATAACAGGATGTAAGGCCAACATTGGAGCATCTTTCCAGAGAGAAGTGCACAAGCAGTGCTGACCGTTTAATTTGGGTAGCTCGTCCATTTGATTTAGAGTGAATAGAAGCTTAACTGTTGCCCAGTATATGAAAACATATTCTTTTTTACTATTTTTATATTTTCTGATGAGATGCAGGCCCATGAGACAATTTTTTTAAAAAGTAGTATACATTTCATGGAATTGACAAGATGAAAATGATGTAATTATAGATGACTTTATAATTGAATAAGTTTACTTCTCATTCCAGATTATAATTTGCTCAAATTAAGCTCTTTGACTTCAGAACATGTACATACACAAAAACCCTCAAAATCTTAACTCAGGATCCTTCGTGATTGGAAATACATCATTTAAAAAAATGTCTCTTTCTATCTTTGCCGGTGGGGAAACACTGGGCCAAATTCATCTCCACGCCTGTAGAGACAGGGTAATGGACAACAGAGCAATTTGGCTATAGTCTCAAGCTTGAGAAGCTTCACATTTTGGGCTTTCTTCTGTTGCTTGGTTGTGGTAAGGGGAGCAAGAGAAATCTCATCATGACTTTGGATTGACATGGAAATCCGTCAGTCCCTGGCACTTGCTCAACTTATGAATGGGGAAGGGTTTTAGAATACTTGATCCCCCTCTTGCTACTTTGAAAATCAGGACATTGTAAAAGGATGAAAGATGTGAGCCCGGAAGCTAAAACAGTGAATGTGAATAGTGACTTCATGGCCCAGAATTTCTCTCTTGGACTTGCCCACTGTAGTTCAGACTACGGATGATAATGTATAAGTGGACAAAGTTGTGACTTAGAATAGGTAAGTAGAACCTATTGTCCTCATGACTTATCACATTTGTTCAAATCTCAGTTTGAAGTGGAAAACTTTTATGATATTATATGACTTATCAAACTATTTCTCATTCACAAATGTTTATAAGTCCTCATGCCTCTGATTCTAGACTAAGCTCTGTGAAGATAAATTTTATCAGATATAATCCTTGAGGGGATCCCTGGGTGGCTCAGTGGTTTAGCGCCTGCCTTTGACCCAGGGCATGATCCTGGAGTCCTGGAATTGAGTCCCACATCCGGCTCCCTGCATGGAGCCTGCTTCTCCCTCTGCCTGTGTCTCTGTTTCTCTCTCTCTCTCTATGTCTCTCAGGAATAAATAAATAAAATCTTAAAAAAAAAAAAAGATATAATCCTTGATTTTTAGTAATCAGTAGTTGGTAACTGACATGGACATCTACAACAAATCAAAGTATGTTTTTTCATGCAAAGACCATCTGCCTTTTTGATCATATAACTTTATGTATAGTGTATAACAAGTCAGTAGGATTTGATCATTTGAGCCTTTTGCTTCATCATTGATTTGAAATTGTACCTTTAACCATCCCATGACTGCTGTATATTCAGTTAAACTATTTTTTTTCCAAGACAGAGCTCAGATATTTTTTCTAAATTTCTGGAGATGAGAAAAAATAGAAACTTTCAACTCTAAATTTATTGACCAAATATTTAGTGTGATATACCCCAATATAATCAGAGACTAGATAAATTAATGTTCAGAATTCAGTCCAATGGCTCCCTTTTTGGAGGCACAGTAACTATAGTGCCTTCCTCCATTCCCACACCCCCTGCTTAAGAGGGAAGAGGCATGGGGGGAAGGCAGCTTCTTTATTTTCTCACCAGGTGGGCTACTGAAGAGTTAAGAAACAGTCGCTCTTACTCCTAATCTTTGTACTACTTAGCCATTGTTAGAAACTCTCCCTTCCCCGCCCTGCCCCACCCCCCTGAAACTTCAGATACTTTACTTGCGGTAGGAAGAACTAAACTATTTAAACACCAAAGTACAAACATCATGCCTTCCGTCCAAACTTGATCCTCCTTGGCCCTCATCCTGTTAATGATGTCACCTGTCATACATAATCTGTATATTACACTTACCTTCTTCTCTATCAGATGAATCCCCAGGTCTTTTGAATTCTGCCTAAAAAATATTTCTTGCATCCACTGTCTTATCCTCATTCTTGCTGATTTAAACCTGGTGCAAGCCTTCACTGCATAAATAATTTCTTTTTCTGGATTGTATGATCTTTGGAAACACTCATCATATTTTGTGTCTTTTTATATCTCCTGGCAGGTAGGATGGTATCTGCTCACAGAGACCCTCAAGATATTCATTAGAGGGTTTTTATTTTGCATTCTGAAACCCCTGCACAAAGCATGGCTCTGTCTCCAATTCAAATGTCCTTATATGTCTTTTATTTTTATTATTATTTTTAAAAGACTTTATTTATTTATTTATTTATTTATTTATTTATTTATTTATTTATTTATGAGAGACACAGGGAAAGACAGGCAGAGGGAGACACGGGCAGAGGGAGAAGCAGGCCCCATGCAGGGAGCCCCACGCGGGACTCGATCCTGAGTCTTCAGGATCAGGCCCTGGGCTGAAGGCGGCGCTAAACCGTTGAGCCACCCGGGCTGCCCTTATATGTCTTTTAAATGATCCATTTAAAATTCCTGAATTCACTTTTTTTTTTCGGTTTGCTAGGAAATCGACACATATTACAAAGAACTGGTTTATGAGTTATTTGGTTATAAATTTCACAATACTTATGAAATTTGCTTTATTTCTCTATTTAGTCATTGCTTTCGTGTTTTACATCAATCTGCTGTTAAAATGTTATTATCGGGGATCCCTGGGTGGCGCAGCGGTTTAGCGCCTGCCTTTGGCCCAGGGCGCGATCCTGGAGACCCGGGATCGAATCCCACGTCGGGCTCCCGGTGCATGGAGCCTGCATCTCCCTCTGCCTGTGTCTCTGCCTCTCTCTCTCTCTCTCTCTCTCTGTGACTATCATAAATAAATTAAAAAAAATGTTATTATCGTTTCTGTATCTTTAACTGATATTGAAATGCACAGAATAGAATATTAAGACAGCTACATTTTAGAAAAACAGGAGCTGTTATTTTAAGTCAGTGAAATAGAGTGGCACATTTTGGTCTTGGTTACTAATGTCCTTAAATTTATTCCTGGGCGGCTCATATTGCCACAAGCTAGCACCAGTCGAGCATAACAGTGCCAGATGTCTATACTTTTCAATCTGAAATGAGGGCATTAATGCTTCGTGCAAGCCCTTCGGCTAGCGGACACAGCACGTCTGTGGGGACGTCAGCATCCCAGATTTGTGCCCGGGCGAACTTCTTTTGTGCTCGTAGAGGGGTGTCACAGCTGACCAGTCACCACGGAGGACCGCTCTTGCTTTGAGAGTATTCTCTTTGGTTCCATAAGATCCTTTAACATTTCACACTGTTTCTTGCCAGGATCTGTTTTAATATTTTATTCATTTACACCGTTCACATAAGTCAAATTATAGTCTTCATTGGTAGGGACACACTATGTTAGCCAGAAGAGCTTTGACAGAAACGGATTTCACTTAATAGAAATAGCCAAGCTTGAAAATTAGAGGAAATAAAGTAAAACCAAGTGACCTTTAAGCTCTCTTCTTCCACAAATTTTGATACTAGTTTACAGATATTGACAAAATTCTTTTCATATATGTATACAATTTTCATTTAGAATAGATCTCACATATGTGCACACACAAACACACAAGATATATGAGCATGCACACACATATGCTCCATGAGCCTTGAGGCCCAGCTTTTAATGAGATAATCAGATTCTATTGAAAGAGGTCCAAAGTTAAATAGCCATATAATGATTTATTCTGCATGGTGAATGGTATTATTTGGACAAGAGAGGAAGTTTGACACAATGTTCGTAGACATGATAATACCTAAATGTTTCTTCCCTATGTGTTTCTTTCTAAGCTCCTTTAAAAATGCATGAGTTTTAAAATTCTCAAATGTGTGGATTTTCTCCGGTTACACTTTGTTCTCAAGTTCTAGCTTAATTGCATTATGTTTCTCAAACAAGATCTGTACAAGATCAGTTCTTTAAATTTATGGAAACGTACATAGTGGCCTATATATGAGCAATTTTAGCAAGTAGGCACTTCAAATACTGTGTGTAAAGGTTTTATATATGTTAATTGGTTCAAGCTTGCCAATTATATGCTCAAATATTCTATATATTTACTAAATTTTAAATTGCTTAATCATTCATTACTGAAATAGATTATGTGGGGGAGGAGCAAGATGGCGGAAGAGCGGGGTCCCCAAATCACCTGTCTCCACCAAACTACCTAGAAAACCTTCAAATTATCCTGAAAATCTATGAATTCGGCCTGAGATTTAAAGAGAGACCAGCTGGAATGCAACAGTGAGAAGAGTTCGCGCTTCTATCAAGGTGGGAAGACGGGGAAAAAGAAATAAAGGAACAAAGGCCTCCAAGGGGGAGGGGCCCCGCGACGAGCCGGGCTGAGGCCGGGGCGAGTGTCCCCAGGACAGGAGAGCCCCGTCCCGGAGGAGCAGGAGCTGCACCGACCTTCCCGGGCGGAAAGGGGCTCGCGGGGAGTTGGAGCAGGACCCAGGAGGGCGGGGATGCCCTCGGGCTCCCGGGGACAGTAACAGCAACTGCGCGCCCAGGAGAGTGCGCCGAGCTCCCTAAGGGCTGCAGCGCGCACGGCGGGACCCGGAGCAGCTCGGGGGGCTCGGGGGCGGCTCCGCGGAGGGGGATGCACGGCCCCGGGAGCAGCTCGGAGGGGCTCGGGCGGAGGAAGAGGCTCCGTGCGGAGGGGGCTGCGCGGTTCCAGGAGCAGCTCGGAGGGGCTTGGGCGGCAGCTCCGCGGAGGGGGCTGCGCGACCCGGGAGCGCGAATCCAACAGCGCAGGCCCCGGAGCACAGGGCGCCGGGACACAGCCCAGGATCCGGCCTCCCCCGGGACAGGCAGAGGCCGGGAGGGCCCAGGACAGCGAGGACGCTCCTGCCCCAGCTGAGCACATCAGCGGCCCCGCCCCGGAGCCTCCAGGCCCTGCAGACGGAGTTCCTGCCGGAGCTGAATCCAGGTTTCCAGAGCTGCCCCGCCACTGGGGCTGTTCCTCCTGCGGCCTCACGGGGTAAACAACCCCCACTGAGCCCTGCACCAGGCAGGGGCACAGCAGCTCCCCCAACTGCTAACACCTGAAAATCAGCACAACAGGCCCCTCCCCCAGAACACCAGCTAGACGGACAACTTCCAGGAGAAGCCAAGGGACTTAAAGTACACAGAATCAGAAGATACTCCCCGGTGGTTCTTTTTTTGTTTGTTTGTTTTTGTTTTTGTTTTTGTTTTGTTTTGCTTTTTGATTTGTTTCCTTCCCCCACCCCCTTTTTTTCTCCTTTCTTTTTCTTTCTCTTTTTCTTCTTCTTTTTTTTTTTTTCGTTTTTTTTTCTTTTTCTTCCCTTTTTTTTTCTCTTTCTCTTTTCTTTCCTTCTTTCTCTCCTCTTTTTCTCTTTTTCCCAATACAACTTGCTTTTGGCCACTCTGCACTGAGCAAAATGACTAGAAGGAAAACCTCACCTCAAAAGAAAGAATCAGAAACAGTCCTCTCTCCCACAGAGTTACAAAATCTGGATTACAATTCAATGTCAGAAAGCCAATTCAGAAGCACTATTATACAGCTACTGGTGGCTCTAGAAAAAAGTATAAAGGACTCAAGAGACTTCATGACTGCAGAATTTAGAGCTAATCAGGCAGAAATTAAAAATCAATTGAATGAGATGCAATCCAAACTAGAAGTCCTAACGACGAGGGTTAACGAGGTGGAAGAACGAGTGAGTGACCTAGAAGACAAGTTGATAGCAAAGAGGGAAACTGAGGAAAAAAGAGACAAACAATTAAAAGACCATGAAGATAGATTAAGGGAAATAAACGACAGCCTGAGGAAGAAAAACCTACGTTTCATTGGGGTTCCCGAGGGCGCCGAAAGGGACAGAGGACCAGAATATGTATTTGAACAAATTCTAGCTGAAAACTTTCCTAATCTGGGAAGGGAAACAGGCATTCAGATCCAGGAAATAGAGAGATCCCCCCCTAAAATCAATAAAAACCGTTCAACACCTCGACATTTAATTGTGAAGCTTGCAAATTCCAAAGATAAAGAGAAGATCCTTAAAACAGCAAGAGACAAGAAATCCCTGACTTTTATGGGGAGGAGTATTAGGGTAACAGCAGACCTCTCCACAGAGACCTGGCAGGCCAGAAAGGGCTGGCAGGATATATTCAGGGTCCTAAATGAGAAAAACATGCAACCAAGAATACTTTATCCAGCAAGGCTCTCATTCAAAGTGGAAGGAGAGATAAAGAGCTTCCAAGACAGGCAGCAACTAAAAGAATATGTGACCTCCAAACCAGCTCTGCAAGAAATTTTAAGGGGGCCTCTTAAAATTCCCCTTTAAGAAGAAGTTCAGTGGAACAGTCCACAAAAACAAAGACTGAATAGATATCATGATGACACTAAACTCATATCTCTCAATAGTAACTCCGAATGTGAACGGGCTTAATGACCCCATCAAAAGGCGCAGGGTTTCAGACTGGATAAAAAAGCAGGACCCATCTATTTGCTGTCTACAAGAGACTCATTTTAGACAGAAGGACACCTACAGCCTGAAAATAAAAGGTTGGAGAACCATTTACCATTCGAATGGTCCTGAAAAGAAAGCAGGGGTAGCCATCCTTATATCAGATAAACTAAAATTTACCCCAAAGACTGTAGTGAGAGATGAAGAGGGACACTATATCATACTTAAAGGATCTATTCAACAAGAGGACTTAACAATCCTCAATATATATGCTCCGAATGTGGGAGCTGCCAAATATATAAATCAATTATTAACCAAAGTGAAGAAATACTTAGATAATAATACACTTATACTTGGTGACTTCAATCTAGCTCTTTCTATACTCGATAGGTATTCTAAGCAAAACATCTCCAAAGAAACGAGAGCTTTAAATGATACACTGGACCAGATGGATTTCACAGATATCTACAGAACTTTACATCCAAACTCAACTGAATACACATTCTTCTCAAGCGCACATGGAACTTTCTCCAGAATAGACCACATATTGGGTCACAAATCGGGTCTGAACCGATACCAAAAGATTGGGATTGTCCCCTGCATATTCTCGGACCATAATGCCTTGAAATTAGAACTAAATCACAACAAGAAGTTTGGAAGGACCTCAAACACATGGAGGTTAAGGACCATCCTGCTAAAAGATAAAAGGGTCAACCAGGAAATTAAGGAAGAATTAAAAAGATTCATGGAAACTAATGAGAATGAAGATACAACCGTTCAAAATCTTTGGGATGCAGCAAAAGCAGTCCTAAGGGGGAAATACATCGCAATACAAGCATCCATTCAAAAACTGGAAAGAACTCAAATACAAAAGCTAACCTTACACATAAAGGAGCTAGAGAAAAAACAGCAAATAGATCCTACACCCAAGAGAAGAAGGGAGCTAATAAAGATTCGAGCAGAACTCAACGAAATCGAGACCAGAAGAACTGTGGAACAGATCAACAGAACCAGGAGTTGGTTCTTTGAAAGAATTAATAAGATAGATAAACCATTAGCCAGCCTTATGCAAAAGAAGAGAGAGAAATCATGAATGAGAAAGGAGAGATCACTACCAACACCAAGGAACTACAAACGATTTTAAAAACATATTATGAACAGCTATACGCCAATAAATTAGGCAATCTAGAAGAAATGGACGCATTCCTGGAAAGCCACAAACTACCAAAACTGGAACAGGAAGAAATAGAAAACCTGAACAGGCCAATAACCAGGGAGGAAATTGAAGCAGTCATCAAAAACCTCCCAAGACACAAGAGTCCAGGGCCAGATGGCTTCCCAGGAGAATTTTATCAAACGTTTAAAGAAGAAATCATACCTATTCTCCTAAAGCTGTTTGGAAAGATAGAAAGAGATGGAGTACTTCCAAATTCGTTCTATGAAGCCAGCATCACCTTAATTCCAAAGCCAGACAAAGACCCCGCCAAAAAGGAGAATTACAGACCAATATCCCTGATGAACATGGATGCAAAAATTCTCAACAAGATACTGGCCAATAGGATCCAAGAGTACATTAAGAAAATTATTCACCATGACCAAGTAGGATTTATCCCTGGGACACAAGGCTGGTTCAACACCCGTAAAACAATCAATGTGATTCATCATATCAGCAAGAGAAAAACCAAGAACCATATGATCCTCTCATTGGATGCAGAGAAAGAATTTGACAAAATACAGCATCCATTCCTGATCAAAACTCTTCAGAGTGTAGGGATAGAGGGAACATTCCTCGACATCTTAAAAGCCATCTATGAAAAGCCCACAGCAAATATCATTCTCAATGGGGAAGCACTGGGAGCCTTTCCCCTAAGATCAGGAACAAGACAGGGATGTCCACTCTCACCACTGCTATTCAACATAGTACTGGAAGTCCTAGCCTCAGCAATCAGACAACAAAAAGACATTAAAGGCATTCAAATTGGCAAAGAAGAAGTCAAACTCTCCCTCTTCGCCGATGACATGATACTCTACATAGAAAACCCAAAAGTCTCCACCCCAAGATTGCTAGAACTCATACAGCAATTCGGTAGCGTGGCAGGATACAAAATCAATGCCCAGAAGTCAGTGGCATTTCTATACACTAACAATGAGACTGAAGAAAGAGAAATTAAGGAGTCAATCCCATTTACAATTGCACCCAAAAGCATAAGATACCTAGGAATAAACCTCACCAAAGATGTAAAGGATCTATACCCTCAAAACTATAGAACACTTCTGAAAGAAATTGAGGAAGACACAAAGAGATGGAAAAATATTCCATGCTCATGGATTGGCAGAATTAATATTGTGAAAATGTCAATGTTACCCAGGGCAATATACACGTTTAATGCAATCCCTATCAAAATACCATGGACTTTCTTCAGAGAGTTAGAACAAATTATTTTAAGATTTGTGTGGAATCAGAAAAGACCCCGAATAGCCAGGGGAATTTTAAAAAAGAAAACCATAGCTGGGGGCATCACAATGCCAGATTTCAGGTTGTACTACAAAGCTGTGGTCATCAAGACAGTGTGGTACTGGCACAAAAACAGACACATAGATCAGTGGAACAGAATAGAGAATCCAGAAGTGGACCCTGAACTTTATGGGCAACTAATATTCGATAAAGGAGGAAAGACTATCCATTGGAAGAAAGACAGTCTCTTCAATAAATGGTGCTGGGAAAATTGGACATCCACATGCAGAAGAATGAAACTAGACCACTCTCTTTCACCATACACAAAGATAAACTCAAAATGGATGAAAGATCTAAATGTGAGACAAGATTCCATCAAAATCCTAGAGAAGAACACAGGCAACACCCTTTTTGAACTCGGCCACAGTAACTTCTTGCAAGATACATCCACGAAGGCAAAAGAAACAAAAGCAAAAATGAACTATTGGGACTTCATCAAGATAAGAAGCTTTTGCACAGCAAAGGATACAGTCAACAAAACTCAAAGACAACCTACAGAATGGGAGAAGATATTTGCAAATGACATATCAGATAAAGGGCTAGTTTCCAAGATCTATAAAGAACTTATTAAACTCAACACCAAAGAAACAAACAATCCAATCATGAAATGGGCAAAAGACATGAACAGAAATCTCACAGAGGAAGACATAGACATGGCCAACATGCATATGAGAAAATGCTCTGCATCACTTGCCATCAGGGAAATACAAATCAAAACTACAATGAGATACCACCTCACACCAGTGAGAATGGGGAAAATTAACAAGGCAGGAAACAACAAATGTTGGAGAGGATGCGGAGAAAAGGGAACCCTCTTACACTGTTGGTGGGAATGTGAACTGGTGCAGCCACTCTGGAAAACTGTGTGGAGGTTCCTCAAACAGTTAAAAATAGACCTGCCCTACGACCCAGCAATTGCACTGTTGGGGATTTACCCCAAAGATACAAATGCAATGAAACGCCGGGACACCTGCACCCCGATGTTTCTAGCAGCAATGGCCACGATAGCCAAACTGTGGAAGGAGCCTCGGTGTCCAACGAAAGATGAATGGATAAAGAAGATGTGGTTTATGTATACAATGGAATATTACTCGGCTATTAGAAATGACAAATACCCACCATTTGCTTCAACGTGGATGGAACTGGAGGGTATTATGCTGAGTGAAGTAAGTCAGTCGGAGAAGGACAAACATTATATGTTCTCATTCATTTGGGGAATATAAATAATAGTGAAAGGGAATATAAGGGAAGGGAGAAGAAATGTGTGGGAAATATCAGAAAGGGAGACAGAACGTAAAGACTGCTAACTCTGGGAAACGAACTAGGGGTGGTAGAAGGGGAGGAGGGCGGGGGGTGGGAGTGAATGGGTGACGGGCACTGGGTGTTATTCTGTATGTTAGTAAATTGAACACCAATAAAAAAAAAATGAAATAGATTATGTGAATTTTCCTTTTTTGCTTAATGGATGTTGAACCTATGTTAATAAGTGATACATGTTTAGAACTATTAGTTTTCCTGGTGAATGTAATCATTTATCATTATTAGTGATTCTCCTTATTGTTATAGAACTTTTGCCCTAAAGTTCTATAACATATTCTGTAAATTTAAGGTATACAACATGTTTATCTGATACATTTAGATGTTGCAATATGATTGCCATGGTAGCATCTCTATTACATTACATAATTATCCTTTCTTTTTAGTGGTTGGAATAATTAAGTTATGCTCTCTTCACAAGTTTAATGAGAATAGGAGAATATTTTTGTCTCTATTCATTATACTATGCATTAGATCTCTAGGGCTTATTTATTACTTGTTGCAAGTTTGTACCCCTATAAATCCATCTTACCCTCCTCCACATAGTTTATACCCTGGTAAACAGTATTTGACCCTCTGTTTTTAAGAGTTTGGCTTTTTTAGCTTCCACACTTAAGTGACATCATGACAGTACTTGTCTTTCTCTGACTTATCTCACTTAACATAATGTGCCCACTCTGCTTTGTTAAAAAATGATTTTATCGTTGTTTATCTCACTCCAACTTTTTCTCTTACTAGGTTGGAAATTATGAAATCCTTTTCTTCTTTGCTAATGGTTACCTTGGAAACTTTAACATGTACCCTAACTCTAAAAGTAATCAGTGTCTTTTTCTTTAACTTCCTCTAAACCATGCAGACTTTATAATGCAGCCCGGGTGGCTCAGTGGTTTAGCACCGCCTTCAGCCCAGGGTGTGATCCTGGAGACCTGGGATTGAGTCCCACATCAGGCTCCCTGCATGGAGCCTTCTTCTCCCTCGGCTTGTGTCTCTGTCTCTCTCTCTCTCTTTCTCTCTGTATCTCTCATGAATAAATAAATAAAATATTAAAAAAAAAACCCAACATCTATTAGCCTACATCCAACTTCTATATTATTGCTTTTACATATTTCAGTTTTATCTTACAAAACAAATTCAACATTATTATTGTCTTATAATCAATATTTATCCACTTGTTGGGGTGCCTGGGTGACTCAGTTGGTTAAGCGTCTGCCTTTGGCTCAGGTCATGATCCTGGAGTCCTGGGATCAAGCCCTGAGTCAGGCTCCCTGCTCGATGGGGAGTCTGCTTCTCTCTCTGCCTCTGACTTCCCACTACTTGTACTCTCTCTCATTCTCTCTCTCTCTCTCTCAAATGAATAAAGAAAAATCTTTTAAAAATATTTATCCATTTGTTTACCATTTTCTTTTCTCTTGTTGCTTCTGACTTTCACGCTGGGATTCTTCCTTTTCTTCCTGAAGTACATCATGTAGTTTCCTGAAGCCACACACTATTACGGCTCAAGCCAGGAGAAAAACAACTTCTTTTTTCCTTTCAATCTTCTACCAGCACTTTCTTTTGGTAGAACTCAATCATTAACCAAGTGGCAAGACAATCTGGGAAACGTAGTTTTCAAGATCATAGCTCCAGGCAAGCTAGAGGAGCGCTCAGTAAGGTTTGGGTAGAGCTAAGTACTACCACACAGCAACTGGCTCAAGGATTGTGAATTTCAAGTGAAAACTGAATTATTTGAGATTTCACCTCTCTCTACCACAGTAACTGTAAGACAGGCTAGTTTTCTTCTTGATTTCCTTGAAGAGAGTTTCCCCCACCCCCCAATTCATGTTTTTTTCTGATGACACTTTAGTACCTTATTTGGCAAATTGTATTGTCAGTGGACTTTACTTTTGTTCCCCTGTGTGGTCACTCAGTTGTCAAAAGTGAAGTCATAGATCACTAGGTCTAGATGTAATGTTGCTAACTGTATTAATCAGTGTAGATTAGGTTATGCTGCAGCACCATAGGATTCTTAAATTTCACTGACTTAATTAATTAATTGATTATTAAGATTTCACTGACTTTAAAGTTGAGCTTTATTTCTCGATCACAGTGCATACTAACAGTGACACCTGGGGACTCTGCTCCATGCTAAGTGATGTTGCTGGTTGGAGACCTCACCCTCCCCGCATCTATGGTCTATTTCAGAGCAAAGGATCATTGTATATCAGCCCTGATCCTTAAAAGCTTTTGTCTTGAAATGACACACGTTTCTTTGGCTCAAATTTCATTAGCCCAAGAAAGTCACATATCTACACCTAAGCTCAAAGGTGCAGGAACGTACAATCCTACCATGTGCCAGAAAGAGGGAAACTAAAATATCATTGAACAGCATAAATGATATCATATTTACATTAACTTTTTAAAAATTCCAGGTGTCTGTATGGCATGTTTCTTTGGCCATCCTACATGTAAGTTTGGAGCTCAAAAGAAATATCTATGCTTAAGACAAAGATTTGGGAGTTTATAGTAACAGATGAGATCACCTAGAATGGAGTTACAGACCTGCACTGTGCAGTAGAGTGGCCATGAAGCATGTGTGGCTTTTGAGCACTTGAAATAAGAATAGTCTAAATTGAGATGTGCTTTAAGTGTAAAATATATACCAGAGTTTGAAGACTTAGTATGAAAACAAAAAAAAAGAATGTGAACTATCTTGGTAATTTTTATATTGATTAAATATTGAAATGATACATTTTGGATATATTGGTTACAAAAATATATTATGAAAAATGATTTCACCTCAATCTTTCTGTTTCTTTTTAATATGGCTACTAAAAAATTTAAAATTGGGGATCCCTGGGTGGCGCAGCGGTTTGGCGCCTGCCTTTGGCCCAGGGCGCGATCCTGGAGACCCGGGATCGAGTCCCACGTCGGGCTCCCGGTGCATGGAGCCTGCTTCTCCCTCTGCCTGTGTCTCTGCCTCTCTCTCTCTCTCTCTCTCTCTCTGTGACTATCATAAATAAATAAAGAAAAAAAAATAAAAAAAAAATAAAAAAAAATTTAAAATTGCACGTGCAACTTGCATTGTATTTGTGTAAGACGGTACAGTTAAGAATGAGTAGCGATGAGGTCTAAGATAAGGCATTTAGAAGCAAAGGAGCAAGCGTCCTGGAACAACTAAAGAGCTTGAAGGAAGGTAAAACACACTTCTCGCTAAAGGCTGGAAAGTGAATGCTTCCAAGAAAAGTGATCAGTATAACAAGTTACTAGTTTAGTGGGTTTGGTATAATTTCCCATCAGAGCTGCAGGATCTGGTCTTGTGCATCACCTGAAACTAGTCTAGGGTGTCCGGAGTATTCCAGTAACAACATATTGACTGCTTTTTCTTTTCCTTATTATTTTTAAGGATTTACTTATTTATTTGAAAGAGAGAAAACACGCATGGATGTGTAGGAGTGGATGTGGAAGGGTAGAGAGAGAAGGAGAGAGGGAACCTCAAGCAGACTCAGTGTCAAGTGTAGAACCTGACACAGGGCTCGATCCCAGGACCTTGAGACCATGACCTGAGTGCAAACTATGAGTTGGATGTCCTACCGACTATACAACCCAGGTGCCCCCATATTGACTGATTTTTCATGCATAAAAAGTAAAAAAAAAAAGCCACAAATTATTAAAAGATTAAAAAATTGTGTTGCTTTTCTCACCATAGATTGTAATAACTATAATTCTTTTTAGCAAATGTTTCCTGTGAAAGACCAATCTTAGATGTAGAAACCAAATTAAACTTACAAATCAAGAAACTTTTTTTTTTTTTTTTTTTAAGAAACTTTTAAAATAGTATTCAACTCTGCGATTGTACTTAATGATAATTGGACTTTAAAGGATAATGCAGTGCTTTATGGAGAGTTACAACTTGTGCCATGTCCTATGAGCTTCAACAACTGTTTGGAAAGTAATTTAGCAAACTTTGAGAATTTTTTTCAGTTGTCATTGATTAGTTAATTCATATATTTTTTGCAAGTATTGTGTATATGAATATTTTATATAAATATAAACATTTTAAATGAATATATGTTCATTTAATAAAATATAAATACTTTAAGTGAATCAATTAGCAATATTTGATTACCCCTAATCAAATCATGGTCAAGCATTGGGTTTTCTGCAGGTCACTTGTGGGTGACTAAAGACAGTTTCTAGTCCTCTTGTCACTCCTCCCACTGAAACAACTCATGGTGGTGGTGGAAATTGTTCTTAGTGGTCCAATAATCCATGTGCTTTCCCTGGGGATTTGTTTTTTTTATACTACAGCTGTATTGTATTTTGTATTTCATATTGTGTGTGTGTTCTTCCCCAACATCTCCATTTTTCAAAACAAAACAAAATGGTCATTAATGATCAAGGGTACATCCTTCCAATGTCATTAGTTCCTCCCCACAATGGGACAGTGAGAAGGTCTTCCTTTGAGGAGTAGTTGAGTGAAAGGGCCAGAGTCGGAGTAACCATCTGCAGGCTACATTCTGGTTTTGGAGTGAAGATAGAAGTAAGTCAGGATTGTGTCGAGGTCACAGTTGCAAGCTGGGAATCTCTCCCATGAGAAAATGTGGAGAGAATTCTCTCCACTAGGTTTACATAGTTAAAAAAAAAAAAAACACAAAAAACAAAAAACAAAAACTGAAGTCTTTTTAAACAAAATCCACAGTTTAAAAAAAAATCTAAATAATGAGCAGTTCCAACCTTTTGGCTTTTTAACTTCTCCCACAAAGGCAGGTCAAATATAGCAGCAGCAGTCTAGATCTTTCCAGGAATTGAAGGTAGAGACCTTGACATTCCTCCTCACAGCCCCATGTGAGACCTGGAGGTAGCTGTGCCACTCTACTTGCACCTTCTCAGTCTCAAGGACAACAAGAAGGACCAGCATCTTCTAGCTCCTTCTCAGTTTTCGGCACACATCCCTTTGGAAGCAATTTGTTCAGGGATAAGGTTGCCCCAGGACCACTGGTGGCAGCAGGGGCAGCCATGGCTGTAGGAAGACTCACTAGGGAATTTGGGTCCTGGTGCCCCATGTCTATAAGCATCTTGACAAGAGTGTCAGATGACATACATTACCTTTTCTTTCCAGAATTTTCCTCTTCCCAGCTGGATGAAACAGACAGAAACTATCAACCCTTATTTTTGTTCTTTTCTGAGAAAAGAGGATGAAAGTGAATTCCTCGGGCCAAGGTAGTGTAACTCAGAAGTCTTAATTGGTACAGTATCTTTAGATCCAGTTCTCTTATGGTACCCTGAGCCCCTCCACCTACCACCAGGTCTATGAAGTCCAGTCCAGAGTAAGTATCTGTTTCCGTCAGAACTCACTGGTAGTTGACATCACATCAATCTGGCAGCTCTGTGCAGCAACTTCCCCCTCTGGAAATCTACCCCAGGTCATTTGCAGGCTCTGACTCTTGTTGGTAAACAGGACACTTATTTTGTGAGTCAGAGTATAAAAAGAATATGTCTAGATTCAACTATCTTAGTTCAGGCTCCTGTCACAAAGTACCATAGACTGAGTGGCTTATATATACCAGAAATGTATTTTTCATAGTTCTGGAGGCTGGAAGTCCAACATCAGGGTGCTGGTGAGGACCTCTTCCAGGCTGCAGACTGTCAGCTTCTCATGTGTCCTCATGTGGCAGAAAGAGATGAGAGGGCTCTGTGAGGTCCCTCTTATGAAGGCACTAATCCCATTTATGAGTATTCCACCCTTGTGGCCTAATCACCTTCCAAAGGCTCCACCTCTTAAGCAGATTACACTGGGGGTTAGGATTTCAGCACATGAATTGTAGCAGGACACAAATATTCACTCCATTGTAGCAACTCATCTCTGCATTGCTACAACCCTTCAATATCCTGCCATTTCATGGATCCAGGTGACCATCTCAGTTGAGTACAATGAAACATCCACTCGCCAGCTCAAATTACTTTCTTTCCCGAAAGGAGGTTCTTCAGATGGGCATCAATATGTGTTAATTTAGTGCGCCCCTCAAATTCCCATAGTGACCTCCATAGAGCTGTTTCTCACATAGGCATCCTTTAGTAGGTCAGGTTTTCCCTCCCATTCTGCCTAAACATATGGATAGGCCATTGACTACTGCCCATGAGTCGATTAAAAACCCAAACATAGAGAAAACATCATGCAAGTCACCCCTTGGAGCTTATTTTTGCCTTCATTGATCCGAGTGGCAGCCTTCCAAACAGGATGTTGTCTGATTACCTGGGAACCCCTATCCATAAACCAAGCAGCTTTTTTCTTTTTCTTTTTTTTTAAATTTATTTTATTTATTTTTTATTTTATTTTTTATCAGCCAAGAGCTGTTTATAGGGCTCTGTGCAAGGAGGTAATAAAATCCAGAAGCTCCTGCAGTGGTCGCATAGTCAATCCTAGGGGAAAAATTCTACCTGCTTATAACATCAAATAAGGATAAAATAGTATGTTAGTGTACAAATCAATCTTATTTTACCATAGAACTAGTCTGGGTACTGCCCTCACCACTAGAATATTCTCTGATATTACCCAAGACATGAGTCTTTCCTGTTTCAAGATATTTTATGTCCTTCAGCTGGGGAGGGAGTTACAACGGGATGTCTGCTAGTGAGCTAGTAATTGCTAATCTTCCTTCACACACAAGCCTCCTGTCCTTTCTCTTTGCTTTATTTTTCTCCACATAGCACTCATTACTACCTAGCACAGTATATATTTTACTTATCCATCTTGTATTTGTTAATCTCTTCCCCATGCCAGAATGTAAGCTCCAAAAGGGGAGGAGTTCTTGTGTGTGTTACTTCTGCTCTATCTCCATTGCCAAAAATGATACCTGGCACGTAACAGACCTGCAGAATAATCTGTTAAATGAGTGGATTTATAAGGACATAGATCAGCATAGCATAACACTTTGCACAGAAAGAAATCTCAAGATATAAAAAATATATATGATTAAAATAATATAACTCAATGGATAAAGAAAGGAATAGTCAAGACATAGTGTTGAGACCATTATATTAGTAAGCTATTTAGTAAATTAGATTCTATATTTTATTTTCATCTTAAAATAAAGAAGTCTGGCTGTATTCAAGAGAAAGATATAAAATGAAATCATGTAAGACTTAAAATCTAGTAGATATTGGCATGTGAAAAAGCTTTCTAAACATAAAAGTGATTAGAGAAATCACAAAGAAACTTTTTGAAACTGATGATATAAAATGTGAAATCATTTACATCAATATTCTTAGAAACCAAAAGATTAATGTCAAATAAGAATAAAATAGTTGCAATAACTATGACAGACTAGGGATTAATATCCTTACTAGAAAGTCTTCTATAGTAAGAATACAGTCAAACAACAAAAAGTGAAAAGTTATGGACCAATAATTCACAAAGGAAAAAGATAAAAATAATTAATAAAATTGTGAAGAGGGGTGGTTAAGTAGCTGACTCTTGATTTCTAGCTCAGGTCATGATCTCAGTAAGCCCTGTGTTGGGCTCCCCACTTAGCAAAGAGTCTGCTTGTCTCTCTGCTCTACCCCCACCCCCGCTTGTGCGCTCTCTGTCTCTCTCAAATAAATTAAATCTTTAAAAAAATTGCAAAGACTGTTCAACTATGCCAATAGTACAAGAAATGGACATTTCAATGCCAGTTAGATAGATTTTTCAAAAGTCAAGATGTAAAAATGTTTAAATGATACTACTCATTGCTAATGAAAATGGGTTGAGGGGGCATTCACAAACTGTTGGTGAGATTGATAATTATAACATCTCTCAAAATGGATACAGCAAGATTATACAGATGAATGTAAAAAGAGTCTCCATAACGTTCTTTCTTTTGATTCTTTAATACCATTTATTATAACTTTTATTAGTGAGTGGATTAGAGATATGACTAGATATTTGTGTATCAGGATGTTCAGTAGAGCATTTATTTACAATAATAGAAAAAAAGGTATTTTTTAAATGTTACAAATGGGAAATGATTAAATTTTGGCACAATCACATGTTGGAATATTAAGTGGCTGTTAAAAACATATCTAAGAGGATATTTAATGATATGGGTAAATGTTCATACTATTAAATAAGTGAGAAAAGGGGATATATATAGTTATATATATAGTTTATATATACAGTCATTAATAGAGTTTGTTGTATATATGTGTATTTTGGATATATGTATGTGTGTGTGTATAAAATTGTAAAGGAAATATACCACATGTTAACCTGAGTGATTGCTAAGTGGTGTGATTCTAGGTAGCTTTTAGTGTTCATTTAAAAACTTTTTAAATATTTTCCAAATATTCTGATAATTAAGTATTTTCTTATAAGCAAACCACAAAAGTAAATATAAAAGAAGTAGTCATAGAGAGACTGCAAAAAAACCCCAGAAAACCCCTCCAAACCCAAGCAGAAGTGTGAACAACATTCACCATCTTACATTCCTTTAGGAGAAATTGAGTGTGCATGCATTTGAAAAGAACACATGACAGCTGACTTAGCACAGAAAAAAAATCCTTAAATTTGAATTTCACAAGTGAACTTGAACTTCTGATGCATACTGTGTGTTTTCATTAAAAGTGTTCAAAGAGTGCAGACCTCAAAATGAACAGATTACATGTTCTAGTCAAGAACTCTGTGCACTTTTGAAGGGAATCTCAATTGGAAAAGTTGTATGGTTCTAGTGCTCAAAGGATGTAAAATATTGTGAACAGAAGAAACTCACTTATGCAAAGTCTAACGAGTTCTCAGCCTGTCTGATGAGCTAAAGAAGGAGAAAATCTCATTTTCTCATATAAATCAAGGATTCATACCTTATTGCAAACCGGAAGTAAAACTGTTGTAGGTTTTTGGATGTAATGGTAATAACTAAAGCCAAAGGCAGCCTTGATTCCTAATAGATTAATACACTTTCCTAAAGTAATAAAATTTTCAATCTATATCTTATCTTTGTTTTAAACTAAGGGAAATTAGGAGAACCTGAGTGGCTCATTTGGTTAAGGGTCTGCCTTCACCTCATGTCATGATCCCGGTCAGGGATTCAGTCCTGTATGGTGTTCCCTGCTCAGCAGGAAGTCTGCTTCTCCCTCTCTCTTGCTCTCTTTCTATCTCAAATAAATAAATACAATCATTAAAAAAATAATAATATAAGAGAAATTAAGGAGAAAATAATTAATATTCACACTAAATCCACATTGTCTTTCGAAACTGTAAATCTGTTGTTTCTCTTATGGGTCTCATAGTGTCTGCCAAGGCTCTGAATTTCTCTTCACCTAGGCAAGGAACACAGCCCTTTTGTGGAGAGCTATGTTTATCTCAAAATGGGCCTGTTTTCAAATGTGAACCTTTAAAAAAAAAGATGAAGTAAACTCCTACAGATTTAATTAAACACATCCTTTCAAATAAGAACCTTTGGGAGTGATGTGACCACAGAACTCTGGCCTTGACTGCTTCTTACAAAATGTAAAATGGAAATTGACTAAGCTTTATGTTTCTGTGTTTTTCACAATTAGAAATATTTTCTAAATCGTTCATCATGCAAAAGCAAAGTTCCTCAAAATGTGAACCTTGCTTTCCATCTTCATAATTCCCAGCACTCATCCACTCTGACACTGCAATCTAGAAGAGTGGAACAACTTTGAAAAGATCCCATATCCTGTGACTGACTTTCTTTCTTTCTTTTCTTTTTTTTTTTTTTTTTGTAAGATTCTATTTATTTATTCATGAGAGACCCAGAGAAAGAGTCAGAGACACACAGGCAGAGGGAAAAGCAGGCTCCCTTTGGGGAGCCTGATGTGGGACTTGACCTTGAGATCATGACCTGAACCAAAGGCAGATGCTCAACCACTGAGCCACCTAGGAGCCCCATCCTGTGACTTTTGCATGCCCTTTACACTGTCTGAGGGGGGAGAGAATGGAATGGGCTCTGTATGAAGATGACAGAAAATTTGTGTCTTGTCGGTCCTCTTGCCAACGTCTCTCTGAAATTTTAAATTTATTAAACACACCTGCAATCTAATGAGCGTGACAAACTTAAATTTTATCCAACTGACTCTTGGGCCTAGAAAGGAAATTTTGTGCTAATTTTTGAATACTCACGTTTCTGAATAATTTCCTAAGTCTCTTTTGTGGTTTTACTTGTGATGATTCTTTCTTTCTCTGCTTCTTTTAATAGAATTATTTCCAATATTTTATTTGTGTGTGTCACTATGTGGAGTAGTGGCTTTTTCTCTAATACCCAATAAAGTATAAAACCCTGAAGCAGCAGTTGACTCTAGGTAGAGCAACACTAAGCCTCACTGTGGCTTCTTACTGTCCAAATACCTTGTAGAGGCAATAAGGAAATTCCAAGATTTTTTGTGAGGAGAGACTACTTCTTCCTCACATCCTCCTGGATGATCATCTTAATAATAAAAAAATATTATGGGCAGCCTGGGTGGCTCAGTGGTTTAGTGCCGCCTTCAGCCCAGGGTGTGATCCTGGAGACCCAGGATCGAGTCCCATGTTGGGCTCCCTGCATGGGGCCTGCTTCTCCCTTTGCCTGTGTCTCTGCCTCTATTTCTCTCTGTCTCTCATGAATAAATAAATAAATAAATCTTTAAAAAAATATTAGAAAGATCATTTGGGAGAACAGCTTTTCTGGTGCTTCTCAAAAGGCTAGCCTGGATTGGAAAGTGATTTCCATTTTCTCCTAGCTCTCCTTTTATGCTCTTCATTTAGAATAAGAACATGCCCTTCTCTTGCAGCCAAAAAAGTAACTGTCAGCAGTGACATTGTGCAGGAGACTCCAGGCTTGGTTCTTTTTTCTTGTGTTCTCTGAAGAGAAAATGATTATACTGTGGCTTGCCATTGATTAACTCAAATCATCCAACTATAGAGAAAGGAAATAGTGTAGCACAGAAACCATAGCAACCTCCATGAAAATGATTGCTATAATGACATGCTTTTAGTATGTCCAGGCTTCCAGGTGGCAATTGCTTACAATTTTTGCCTGTGGTATGGGATCATCCACAGTGGAGCTGCTGAGCGTTCACTAGTAATGGCCATTATGGTTATGGAGGGGGAGCCCATGCTGACTGCTGAGATGTAGCAACAGAAAAATTAGCTTTTGATGTATTGTGTAATCAAGGAGGGATTATGTATACTTACCTCATTGCTTTGGGAATCTTTACATTATCTTGTCTTAGTTTGTTCAGGCAGTTCTAACAAATACCATAGATTCTGTTCTGGGTGGCTTAAATGTGAAATACTTATTTCTCACAGTTCTGGAAAGTGGAATGTCCCAGATCAAGGCTCCAGCAGATGCAGTATCTGGTGAAAACTATCTTCTCACTGTGTCATCACATGACAGAAGAAGCAAGGGGCCCCTGAAGTCTAACCTCACTCATGAGAGCTCTACCTTTATGACCTAATCACCTCTCAAAGGCACCATCTCCAAATATAGTCACATTGGGAATTAGGTTTCAACTTATAAATTTGGGGGAGACAAATGTTCAGACTGTGGAATATCTGTGATCATTAATTGATTTTTTTAAAGATTTCATTTATTTATTTATGAGAGACACACAGAGAGAGGCAGAGACACAGGCAGAGGGAGAAGCAGGCTCCCTTCAGGGAACCTGATGTGGGACTCGATCCCAGGAGCCTGGGATCACTACCTAAGCCAAAAGCAGACACTCAACCACTGAGCCACCCAGGCGCCCCCATTAATTGATCTTTTAATTTCACTTGATCAACTAGAAGTTAGTTTTGTTTCAGACTCTAAAAAGTCACTTTATTTTGTGGGTCACAGAGAGCTCTCTTATCAGGGACTACTGTTACTATAAAAAAACAAAAATATTGGAATATACCAGTGGCATTTTATATTTTTATATTTTATAAAGCCATCTATTTCATTGCTAACCCTAAATTTGAAAGATGAGAGTTTGTAGCTCTGGACACGAAAACTTCAATAGGAGTGATAATACCTGGAAACCAGAGGGAAAGGCCAGAAGTAATAGCCTTTCTTTACCTGAATTAGGAGATTTTTTTCACCAGTTGGAATCTTACTACATTTGCAAAAATTATCTAATCTCCATATTGTACATAAAAAGCCCAAAGTAGACAGCAATCTTTCTTCATAATTTTTCTGATACACAAGAATTTGTTGATCTATGGTACAACCCACTATCAAAGGCAAACATTGGAAATAACTTTATGGATTATAGCCTTAAATGTAGTCTTTTGCTTACTTAGAAGAATCAAAAGATACTTTATCCAAACTTAGACTGTAGTAACTTGTTCTATATTTTAGCACTGCTATCAAAAAAGACACTTTTCATTCATTTATTTTTTTTTTCAAGTAAGCAGAGAATATTAAAAGTCCAGCATGTGCTAAATACTTCGGTGGGCACTGAGACAACATTATCAGAAGCCTGAGGTTTCTAAAGCCTAGAAACCCTCAAGTTCCCAGTGGTTAATAAATCAATGGATAGCTAAATATTTTAGGGTATTTGCTGAAGGAAGTTTGCTACCAATTGAAATGACTCCAGATACTTCTCTTTTTTAGAGATTATTTACTTATTTATTGGGGCAGGGTAGGTGCAGAGGGCGAGGGAGGGAGAATCTCAAGGAGATTCTCTGTTCAGCAGGGAGCCCAGTGAAGGGGTGGGGGTGGGGCTTGATCTCATGACCCTAAGAGATCATGACCTGAGCTGAAATCAAGAGTAGGACACCCAACTGACTGAGCCACCTGGACGCTCTTCTTTTTTATAGACTTCTTAGGCTTGTGTGTTCATCTTTTAGTAAAACTAGGTTCAAGGGATAATTGAAGTCTCCCATTTGGCAATGAAAATGTGCCTCAATTTAAGGTTTCTGTAGGCTGTAGTTAGATCAAAAGGATCAAGGCTTCAGGCCATGACCAAAAAAAAAGGGGGGGCAGAGGCAAGCAGATGTCTCAGAGATTGTAAGGGTCTATTAGAACCTTCAGAAACTATGAATTTTGAATCATTTCTATATAATTTTCTTTTATCTGTTTCCATGTGGCTAAGTCTTTCATCTTCAGCAAGACTTTACTCAAGAGGTAGACAAACTATATCCTATATCCCTTTTATATATCCATAGTACATATGGGTGTTTATTACATGTTTATTGATTTAACATCACTCTCATAATTTAAATTATTACATGAATGCATGAAACAATTAGAAACATATTGAGTGCAATCTATGACTTTGGAAAATTATAGCAGTGTGTTCTTTTAAGAGACTTAATATCAGCTTCAAACTTGACATTGGGTTTTAGTCATTTAAATCCACTTCGGGGTTATGTAAGGCTACTTCTTGAAGCTAAATATAAGGATGAATACATAAGTTTGCATTTCACATTCTCCTTTTAAAGAATTAATTTAGCTTATCTCTCTGAAACAGATTTGATTAATTTAAAATATGCCCTTGGACATTGACTTTTCAGAATGAAAATCTGCAGTGAGCTCGGTGTATACCTCAGATGTGAACTGATCATGGAAAATAAAAAACAAACCTTGGAGTCAACAGAGTCCTTGCCACTTCCTGAGGCCCTGACCTCTAGTGTCATGTGGTCAATGTTACATTCTTTATTTTCTTTAATTATTGGTTTTCACATGATAGGTGAGTGTGCAGGACGGCTGTCAGAAGATGCATTTATAAGCTGTTATGTGAAAGGGTTTTGAAATATATCAAATGCATCATAAGGCAAGAATTCACACAGCAAGTCTTGTGGCTAATCCTTTGCTTTGAGGTAAGCAGCAACCGTGGGAGGTGGTGGAGTAAAATGTTTAGTTAATATTCACTGCTGGCGGGTTATTACAGTTGAAGTCATGATAGAGGTAATTTTGCTTATATAAGTAAAATTTGTATTATCTGTACTGTTGAGGCAAAAAGTCATTGAAAATGTGAAAATTACTGTCAACATACTGGAATGCAACTAGGTATATAGAGAGGATTTTGAAAGACATGATGAGTCAGAAATTTTTTAAGAAGTTTTTTGTATGCATCCATTTTCATGTTGATGAAAATACATCTTTTTCCCCTGCCCCTGTCCATCTGTAGTGTGTAAATAGCTGATTTGAGAGTTGTTTTTTCCTGGACCTCGTGGGCGTTAATAGAAGCCTGAACAGCAATTTCAACTCTTTAGTTGACTACACCTAGCATTTATGTTTACATAACTAGACATTTCATCAACCAAACATCGCTCTTCAGGGAGCATTGGAATCTGAATCCGAGTCTTAGGGAGACATCCACGTTTACTGGTTTAAAGCACTGGTGAGAGTTAACCCAATCGGGTTTTTAATCCTGGCCTGGCCATGTACTTGCTTTGTGTCATTTTACAAATTATATAACCTTAAAGTCAAGAATAAGCAGTTAATAAATGGGAGTCATTCTTGATTTTATTAACATTGTGGAATATTTAATTATTGGTATGGCCTGGAAGTGTTGAGAGATGAAGTGGTGGAGAGGTCAAAAGGACAAGGTCTAATCTGTTGTGGTTTACTCTGATGGCTCTTAAATAGTCTCTGGTTCTATTACATCAGAGACACTTGGAATTTTTTTTTTTTTTTTTTTGTAGATTTCTGATTCTGTTCCTTTTATCTCTTTGAGAAACTGTTTTCTCCACTCACCAGCTTACAAATGTGCAAAATGATTACTCCAGCTTATACTTTATGTCACGTTTCAGTTATACTTTTCAATACAACCTGACAATTTGGAATAAGTTGTATCTATGTAATCAGGGCCAAAGGAAAAAAATGTGAGGTATCAAGAAGATGACAAGAATATTACAAATCATACCTATATCATGAGACAAGAGCTATACTCAGAGACAAATTCTTAGTGTTAAATGATTTACACTAGAAAAGTAATACCAACAGAATATAAGGAAACCTGAGAAAGCTGAAATAAAAGCAGAAATTATTGAAAAGGAAAGAGGCAAAAAGAACGTAAATAAATCAAAGGATTTTCTTGTTTTAAGTTGGGGTGGGGGTGGTAGACATATCTGTGCCATTAAAGAAAGGCAAAACACAAATGTAGCAAATGTGAAACCAAAATAATGTAGTATTGGTGGAATGACAGTTATGATTATAACAAAATATTATGTATTTGAAAAGATCCTTTAAAAACTATAAAGTACCGGGATCCCTGAGTGGCGCAGCGGTTTGGTGCCTGCTTTTGGCCCAGGGCGCGATCCTGGAGACCCAGGATCGAATCCCACATCAGGCTCCCGGTGCATGGAGCCTGCTTCTCCCTCTGCCTGTGTCTCTGCCTCTCTCTCTCTCTGTATGACTATCATAAATTTAAAAAAAATAACAAAATAAAAACTATAAAGTACCAAAATTAACTCAAGAAATAGACCAATGATACTGGAGAAAGATTTAAATATTGTAAGAAAAGAATTATCTCCACAAAGGCTCTGGCCCCATATAATGTTACTGGTTCTTTCTTAAAATATTTTCTTTTTTTTTTTTTTTTTTTTTTTTTTTAATGCATTTTATTTTATTTTATTTTTTTTTTTAGATTTTTTATTTATTTATTCATGATAGTCACACAGAGAGAGAGAGGCAGAGACACAGGCAGAGGGAGAAACAGGCTCCATGCAGGGAGCCCGACGTGGGATTCGATCCCGGGTCTCCAGGATCGCGCCCCGGGCCAAAGGCAGGCGCCAAACCGCTGCGCCACCCAGGGATCCCCTTTCTTAAAATATTTTCAAAAATAATTCACTACTTTGCTATACAAAGTGATCAAGAGCATGAAGAGAGAGAAAAGAATCTTTAAAAAATCCATTCATGATTCTCTCACAGAAGTGAATTATAAGTCTGAGATAGCCAGCATAATGTTTTTTTTTTTTTTTAAAGCCTACAGCACCCAGTATTCCCAGGCGGTCTCCCATCGAAGTACTAACCAGGCCCGACCCTGCTTAGCTTCCGAGATCAAACGAGATCGGGTGCGTTCAGGGTGGTATGGCCGTAGACTAGCCAGCATAAACTTATTTAAAGTTCAGTGATAAATATTATCATGAATGTAAAAATTTCCAAGTTAAAATTAATACATCTCATTCATCAATATCACAAAATAATAGGATGTCATAATCTTTTTCTTATCAGAATATCATGATCATTTAATGTATGCAAATATATCACATTTCATAAGTAGATTAAAAAGGAGAAAATTATCAGACAATAAAACGGCATTTAGAAACTTAACCCCTGTACTTATTTTTTTAATTGTTGCATTAGGTAAATTTTGAAAAATATTTATATCGCATAGTTTATCAAGTATATCTCAACACAACCACCATCTTTAATGGTGAAACAATATAGGCACATAATCATTAAGTCAGGGAAAGAAGAAAGATGACTGGGAGGATTAATATTATTTACTATTTACCATTTCTTGGATTGGCTAGTCAGGAATGATGGCAATAGACAAGCTAGAATTTGGACACCAATTTTTCATTATTTATGAATAATATGATTATCTAGAAAGCTCAAGGGCAGAAAATAAAGAAGGAAAACATACTAGAATTAAGAAAAGAGAGACTCACTTAATTAAAATATAAATACATAGCATTAGTGGACAACTTCCCTATACATGGGCAATAACTAGTTAGAATGTACGACAGGGAAACAAATGCCAATTAAACTATAATGACAAAACCAACAATAAATCAATTTAACAATAAAGGTAGAAGATTCATTATTAAAAATTTTTAATGCATACTTAGATAACTAAAAGAAAAATTTGAGTAGCTGGAAAATACATAATTACCTGGAATATAATGGATATCAAATATTATTTTAAAAATTTTTTCAGGTTAAAGAAATTCTAATAATATTTGAGGTTTTTGCTATTATATTATTGCAAGTGTTTGCATCAATATTCATATGTGAAATTGATTTGTAGTTTTCTTTTCTGTACTATTAGAAAAATAATAAGGGCAGAACACCTGGGTGGTGCAGTTGGTTGAGCATCTCACTCTTGGTTTTGGCTCAGATCATGATCTCAGAGTCATGGAATGGAGGCCTGAGCCAGGCTCCATGTTCAGCAGGGGGTGTGCTTGCGATTCTCTCTCACCCTCTGATCCTTCCCCTCCTCACATATATTGTGTTCTCTCGCTCTTTCTCTCAAGTGAATAAGTAAAATCTTTAAAAGAAAAAGAGAAAAATAGTAAAGGCAAATGACTAAGATAATTTAGAACTAAAATAAAGGGAAGAACTATACAAATTATGAAAACCTATTTTAATAATATAAACAGCATGCTACTGGTTCAAGAGTAGACCTTCAAATAAACATGACAGAATAGAAAGTTCAGGAATAGATTTTGATACTTAGGATGTGGCAAAGCCTATTATTTCAAATAAGCCAGAGAATAAACTCATATTTAATATATTTTGCTGAAACAAATGGTCGTTTTATTTTAAATTTTTTTTTTAATTTTTAAAAGATTTTATTTATTTATGAGAAAGTGAGCAAGAGAGAGAGAGATAGAGAGAGGACGAGAGAGCACATGAGCAGGGGGGAGAGAAAGAGGGATAGGGAGACACAGGCTCCCCACTGAGCAGGGAGCCGGATGTGAGACTTGATCCCAGGACCCTGAGATCATGACCTGAACTGAAGGCAGACACTTAACCAACTAAGCCATCCAGACACCCAACAAATGGTCATTTTATTTAGGAAAAACAGTTTGATGTGTGCCTCATAACTTGTATTCCTTTTTTTTTTTTCTGAATATTTTATTTATTCATGAGAGACACAGAGTGAGAGGCAGTGATATAGGCAGAGGGAGAAGCAGGCCCTCTGCAGGGAGCCTGATGAGGGACTCGATCTGGGATCCCCAGATCACGACCTGAGCCAAAGGCAGACGCTCAACCACGGAGCCACCCAAGCGTCCCATAACTTGTATTCCGATAAGAACTGTAACAAGCATAAAAGCTAACTTGTGCCAGACCCTATTCTAATCTCTCTATACACAGTAACTAATTATATCCCCACAATAACTCACCAAGTAGATAATTATTCCCATCCTGCAGATAAGTAAATGGAGGCACAGAAAGGTTTAGTAATTTGCCCAAGATCCTATGGCTATGAAATGGCAGAGCCAGCATTCATTCACATGGATAATTTGGCTCAAATTAGGGCTCAGTGTCCATGCTTAATTCCATTTGTCTTATTATTCCTTTGTTGGGTGTGTGGAAAGACTTCCATGGTCTTCTTTCCTCATCTTACTATCCTAAAAGATATTCTTGTGAGCACAGTTAGTTTTCAAGGGGATGAGCAGGTCCCTGGAACAGTCATGCGTGATATTCCCTTTCTAGAAGCCATGCAGTCTGAACCCAAAATTGAACACGCCATCTGACAAGAGGGCACAGGATTGAAAATCAGAAAATTCCTTTCACTATGCTGTCTTCTGACTCTGGGATACAGCCTGTGATCAACCACACAGCTGCCTGGTGCATATCTCCTAGTGAGGTTACTTCTCTGAAGTCAATGGGAGGGGGTCCCGTCAGGCTCAGGCACGACCCAGTCCTGTATTTAGCAGGAAGTACAGCTGACTCAACTCCTGCTCATGACTCCCCGGTGCTAATCAGAGGTCTATTGTGAGGTGTAGTGGCTGAGCCATCGCTTCAGCAGCTCTGGCTTATGTACAAAATGATGCCTGTTCTGGGACAGCTCTTCCTGAGAAACACTCCGCAGATTGTGCAGAAAAGTTCTCAAATGTGCCAGAATGCTACACAAAAAACAAACCAAACCAAACCAAAACAAAAAACACAAAACTGGTTCTTTGGACATAGCTCTTCCTTGTATAATGGTGAAACACATTGAAGGGTACAACCAGTCACATAGTTTCAACCCCAGAAATTTACTACTAATCCGGTCATTTCACAGAAGAGGAAGCTGAGGTCTGGAAAGTTGAAATGTTTTTCTTAAGGTTTCTTAAGAGGGAGACAAACCATAAGAAACTCTTTACTATAGAGAACAAACTGAGAGTTTCTGGAGGGGAAGTGGGGGGGAGTAGTAACTGGGTGATGGGCATTAAGGAGGACACTTATGATGAGCACTGGATGTAAGCGCTATATGTAAGTGATGAATCACTAAATTCTACTCCTGAAATCAATACTACACTACTAACTTGAATTTAAATTTAAAAAGTAAAATTATAGGGATCCCTGGGTGGCGCAGCGGTTTGGCACCTGCCTTTGGCCCAGGGCGCGATCCTGGAGACCCGGGATCGAATCCCACGTCGGGCTCCCGGTGCATGGAGCCTGCTTCTCCCTCTGCCTGTGTCTCTGCCTCTCTCTCCCTCTCTGTGACTATCATAAATAAATAAAAAATTAAAAAAAATAAAAAAATAAAAAGTAAAATTATAAATAAAAAATAATAAAAAGAAAAGGTTTCTTAGTTTTTAGTGACTAAATGAAGTTTCAGCACCAAATTTCCTGGTTTTGAGCCTTTCCTCTCCATCTCTCTGACTCCTAGTCTGCCAGTAAGTAGAATTTAATGTTCTACACAAGGACCTTTGTATTTAGCTGCACGGCTTGTGCACTGCACAACTCCAGGTAAAGGCATCATATAGACTAAGAAACAGGAGGATGGATAGTGCCACCTCCCACCCTGGACTTGTACTGTGCCACTGACCCCTGGAGTTAAGGTAGGGAGACAGCTGTTACCTGCTGTTTGCTCTTAAGTAGATTCTTTTGAGAATCCAGTTTCCTCCCTAGAACTCAGGTACTACTATATAGGGATTGAGTTGAAAGTTGTTCACTGACCAACAGAGAAATCTACCTTTTCCTTAGAACATAACACATTCTTACTGGTCCTATTAGGGAGCTTAATTCTCTCATCCTTTGGATGATATTTTTAAAAAAGATTTTATATATTTATCTGAGAGAGAGAGAGAAAGACCATAAGCAGTGGGGAGAAGTAGAGGGAGAAGCAGACTCCTCGTGGAGCAGGGAGCCTGATGTGGAACTCAATCTCAGGACCTTGGGATCATGACCTGAACCGCAGGCAGATGCTTAACTGACTGAGCCACCCAGTCACCCTGGATGACTTATTTCACCAAGTCCTTGATTCTTGGTGTTAAAGAAATCTTTGGCTGGCTCATACTACCAGGCTGTCAGACGTGATCGGGTATGTATCTCTCAGCCTCAAATGGAAAGCACCCCCATGCACGAATGATAAAGTTGGTCTCTGAAAGGATTAGTGCATGCTAGAAGACAGTTCTCACCATTCAGTGGGAAAAAAGCAGAACGAGGGACCCAGGGAATCTGCATTCTTCCCTGGATCTGGTGCGCACAATGTGGTGACTAGGAAAATTATTTCATCTCTTCCTTCCTTGTTTGTGCATACATCATCTCATTTCTCAACTCTGAATCAATAAAATCGGTTCACTCTTGGTTTCCTTCCAACTGTAAATACTATATGATGTAAGTGCTTTGTTTTCTGGAGTATCTCATTCTCAAGAGACACTTGAGCCAACCAAAGGTGAGACCCACCAGGCACCTGATGTTCTTACCACTTTGAATTAACAACTTCAGCAATGATTGTATCTCTTCGTGGGTCCACATCAGATACGATGTAGCAGATGGAAGCAGATGGAAGCAGAAGTCACTGGCATGGCTTTGAAGAATGGTGAAACCTTCTAGACTCATGTGCAGGCCTGTTATGGCTCCAGTGGCAGGACAGAAAGCTGACAACTTACCTGCAGTGACTTGAGAGGCACTTATATAAAAGCCCCTTTACCTGTCCCATCCCTCACTCTGTCCCATCGTGATACCAGAAGAGTCTGGGCCTTGAAAACCGATTCAGTCCTTAAGAGTGCTCTGAGGAGGGCAGAGGTCTAGGGTGAGGGGGGCACATGAGATTCAAGACCTCTTGGTTTAAGTAGGGTCCAGTTCCAACAGAAGAGGGGTCCCACCCTGACATAAGTAGGGCAGCTCCTGAAAGGGGAAACAAGAAAGCCCCAAAACCCCACCTCCCCCACATTTTGCAATTTTCCTCAGAGCTCAAAAGACTTTCAGATGCCACTGGCTGAAAAGGAAGGGCTTGGCCCTTTTACTTCCTTCTGTAGAAAAACCTCCTCTACCATCTGCACATATTAATTTACTAATTTCAGGTTCACTTGGCAATCTAAATTATCGATTCCCTCTTCTGCTCACACGCTGAGGCAGCAGCTGAAAGCCCTCATTGCTCCCTCGTATGCCAGAGTTTGAGAGACATACATGGTGTGACCTTTGTTTCCATGTTATTCCTGCCCGCTCTGCTATTCTGAGCTCATCAAGAGCCAGAACCTTCCAGATAATGCTAGCTCATCTTCATTTTTCAGTTTCAATTTTCATTGCCTTAATAAATAACAAGGAGTGTTTTCTTCCTCTTCATCCTTCCCCATCATGCTCTGCATGGCCACTTCCACCAAATTACGTGAAGAATGAAAGACAGAAGAGCTATGGGCAAATATAGCTATATGAAAGGAGGAAAAAAAAAATCCGTGGAGTAAAAAAAAAGCAGTGCTTTGTAGCTACACACAATATTCTTCTCTCACCAGCCATCCACAGGAAGGAGGAGAGGGCACCATGAAAGCTTCGTAATTTCACTAAAAGGTTATTCTATAATGTGTCAAACCTGGGCGAGCGAGAAGAATGTGTACTCAAAGCCATTTACCTTTGACTGCAATTTTCCCGCCTATTACTCATAGTGCTAAAGATGAGATTATATGACAACCTTTTCCTCCTAAAACCACAGCACTGAAATTGGAAAACCCCCAGTAAGATCCAATTAGTTTCTGACATTGTTGAATTCTCTAAAGATGAGCCCTCAGGCTTGTCTTTATGATGATGGAAAAAGGAAAAAAAAAAAAAAAAAAACTAAACTCTCAACTCAGACTTTGTTTTTTGTTTCCCCGAGGGAGCAGATTTTGCTACTTTGAGCCAGTGTTTCTATGGAACAAATTCTTGAGATGAATGTGATTCAGAAGTAGGGGGTTGGGGGGAAAATCAGTTAATTCAAAATGATAGGAAATTAGGATTAATGCTCAGATTGACCTATCTCTGTAACATTTTTCACTAGTGTTAAAATCAAGCTAAGTAATAAATCTTTTTGTGGGAGTTTTGCCCAGTGAATAATGTTGAATTGAGAGCTTTAAATGGTAAGCATAGGCAATATCCAGTCATTAGCTCTACTCCTTCTATCAAGTTAAAATATTTCCAAAGAGCAAAATCCAAGATATAAAATAGCATAATCAAGCCACATTCGGCATAACTTCCCAGATTGTTAGAATTGATATTCTCCTTGTATTGGGGGTAATTGGATTTAGTTTTATCTCTCCATCGGTGATGGAATATGAGAAACAATCAGAGGGCTGTGAGGTAGGATTTGTCTTTCATCCTTCCCTATGAGGGCTGGAGGTCAGGCACCTGAAAGGCTGAAATAAGCACAGGTCTGGCCATGGGTCCTGTCTGGGGAAGGGAGCAGGACTCGAGTGCTAGAAACCCAGGCAGACATTCCATTCATTCATTCATTCGATGGTGACAGGCTGAGTGGCTCCTATGTATGAGGTGCTTTTCTAGACAGTTGGGCACATCAGTGGAATAGAGAAAGATCCTCGTCTTTGTGGAGCGTACATTCTAGTGTTGGAATATGAGTAGTGCACAGCAATCACAAGTAAATGAGTAAGTGCCCTAGTGTGTTGGAAGCTGAAAAATGCTAATGGCCAAAAAAAGTGGAGCAATAGGGATCAGAGATGCCATGAATGCATGGGCGTGTGGGTTTCATGCTTTAAATAGGGTAGTGGGGGGAGCTCTCATTAGAAAGGTGGCCCTTAGGAGGACCTAAGGATCTCAGCCATGAGGATTTCTGAGCTGAGCATTCCAGGAGGAGAGAATGGTTAATACAAAGGCCACAAGATAGGGAGAGTAGGAAGTGAGTTGGCTGGAGTAGAGCTAAGCAAAGCGGAATAGGAAGGATGACACCAGAGATGTACGTGAAGTGGGGGTGGCTATCACAGGGACTGTAGGCACCTCGGCTTTTACTCTGAGTGAGATGTGAGTCACTAAGGGGTGTGGAGCCCTTTACATATTGAATTAAACTTACGTCAGCTGACAGAAGAACAGTCTACGTGATTCAGTTTTAGCAGTGTTGCTGTCTGCATGGAATGTTTGCATAATTATTTATTTTATTGCATTTTGATTTCTTGTTTTCATAAAAACTAAGTTCTGGCCCTAACACAATTGAGACAAAGTTGGAAATCATGTATGTCATTCTCAACCCTGGTGATGAATTAGAATGCCCTGGAGAGCTTTTCTAGTCTCTGGCACCCAGAGATTCTGATTTAAGCATAACCTAGGAAAGAGCCTATGAATCAGTGTTTTCAAAAAACACACAAAAACCAGAACAAAGAAACAACTTTCCAGGTGATTCTAATGTGCTATCAGGATTGAGCAATTCTCCATGAGATGTTTTGAAGACGAAGATCTTTAGCTCATTGAAATGAAATCAAGCAGACCACATGTTTATTTAGGATTAAAAAGAACCTAATTTCAAGAACATGTATGAAATCTTCAAAAGATATCATCAGATATTATGCCTAAAAGGAATGATGCAATTAGACATTTTATAATATTTTCTCTGTACATGACTGAAATCTTCACTTAACAACATGTCAGCCTATAGGAACTTCCTGCATTTTATTTTACTTATAGTTTCTTTTTTAAAATTTTTATTTATTTTTTCATGAGAGGCACAGAGAGAGAAGCAGAGACATAGGCAGAGAGAGAAGCAGGCTCCATGCAGGGAGCCCAGTGTGGAACTCGATCCCGGGACTTCAGGACTGCCCTGGGCCGAAGGCAGATGTTCAACCAGTAAGCCACCCAGGCGTCCCGATACTTACAGTTTCTAAGAAGTTTTGAGATCTAAAATGTACTTTTCTTTGATATGAGAGCTATGGACTGAATTTTGTCCCCCCCGCCACTGAATTTATATGTGGAAGCTGTAACCTCCGATGTGATGGTGTTTGGAGGTAGATAGGGTCTTTAGGAAGTAATTAAGGTTGAATGAGGTCTGAAGTGTGGATCCTAATCCAATACGACCTATAAGAAGAGGAAGAGAGAGAGATCTCTCTGTGTCCATGCAGCAAGGAAGGGCCATGTGAGCAGCTACTGAGAAGATGGTCATCTGTGAACCAGGAAGAGAGCTCTCACAAGAAATCAAATTAGCTAGAACCCTGATCCGGGACTTCTAGTGTCCAGAATTGTGAGAAAGTGAATTTCGGTTGTTCAAGGGACCCAGACTATGGTATTTTTTTATGACGGCCCTAGCAGACTTAATGTGATGCCTGGGCCCACCATTGTGACGCACTGGACAGTTCTAAATGCATGGTTGGTCCCTTGTCCCCTGTCCTTGGCAGAAGGCTGCACTGTCCAGGCTTCCGGACTGAGGCAGCATTTACCATAGCTGGCATTTCAATTAATTCGCTGCATTAAAATAAAAATGAAGCACCTATGTGCAGGTAATGAATGTGCATGCAGCTTGTACAAGGACAAAGTAAAAAGCAAAATAGTTGGTAAAGAGAATGAGGGCTAATAAATTGGAATTTCTCCATAGTGCCTTGTCTTCCTGTCTATTAGGGTGGACAAGGAAGGGGGCACCTATCTGTTAATCCCAAAGACACTGCATCATAGTAAGTAAGATCAAACTCAGCTACTCCGAGTGACTTTGGCTTTTTTTTCTTTCTTTCTTTTTTTAAAGATTGATTTATTTGAGAGACAGAGAGAGAAAGAGAGAGCAGGGGAAAGGGGCAGAGGGAAAGGGAGAGCTAACCTTAAGCAGAGTCTGTGCTGAGCTCGGAGCTCATGGCGGGGCTCCATCTCACAACCCTGAGATCATGACCCGAGCTGAAACCTAGAGTCAGGTGCTTAACTGACTTCATCATCCAGGCGCCCTTTGGCCTTCTTAAAGCATCATGGTCATTGTTCTTACCATCATAGCTATACATCCATTCTCTACTATCCTCTTAGAGCAGTTCTAAAAACAAGATGCTGTTTTCATCCCTTTTTCTACATGAGGAACCCAAACTTTAGAAAATCTGAGAAGCGTTCCCACTCCCACGAGCAGCAGCATTGCAGTAGTTGGCTCTCAGCCCCTTCCCTACTCCATCCCACTGCAAACAAAGGCCAATGCCACAGCCTGGGCAGCCAGTGCTTAATAGACCAAATAGACTCCATGGCCATTTTTGCTCAATATTTTCGCAAGGTGAAATATTCTCAGAATTCACATGTCTGTTATTTGCTTTGAAAATGGGTGTGGTCGCCCTGTTTTCCTCTTGGCTCTGAAGGACATAGGTGGCTTGAAGAGTGCGCTGTGATGTCAGAGATAAAGTGAATTGCGCGGCCAACACCACCAGGTAAATGTCACCTTGTGCCTGGCAGACTGCTCCTACCTGCTTCTTGTGAATTGGTCGGATCATCGGCCTCAATGTAGAGCAGCTCGAAGCCTCCTAGTACCGGGTGAGGCAAAGTCCATTCTCAAGCCCGATCACCCAGATGGAACAGAGAAATCTGTTACCGGCCTCTGAACATCAACAGCGCATAATTAGCAGCTGCTAAAATAATGGAAGTCAATTGAACAAAAATGTGGCGCGTTCTGCCTTCATTTATTAAATACCTTATGTTTCCAAACACTGTGCTCCACAGCGGCTGAAGAGCCTTGGAGGGGCATCGCAGCAAGTATCCCTCCCTGGGCACCAGACACAGAGAACCGACTGACTTTTGTGATGAACTTTCCAAACGAGCTGTTGCTACAGCCGACCAACCGGCAAGCCGGCCGAGGGACCCGACTACTTCCCCTGGGCCCGACGACAGAATAGATTTGTCGCAAGCAAACTGTAAGTGGGCTGCCATCATCAAAGAAATCAGCAGCCCGTCTCCCTGGGAGACTGCAACCCCCCACATTTATCTAAATTATCTCGGTAATATGACAGAGTGATTGCTCACTAATGGTCAATAACAGTTTTCTTTGTCATTTTCCTAGTCATTACCTCCTGAGAATGAACTCCCGAGTACACTGCTTGCAGCCCGTGACTGGAATGTTAATTTCGTCCTGCGTCCCCGGCTGGCTCCCTTCAACGGTACTGGGCTCTCGCATTTCTGACATTTTTCGTTTTGTAAAAATGAATACCTGCCTTAGAAAGCCTGATGAACGCAGAGATACTTTACATGCAAACACACACACACACACACACACACACACACACACACACACACACACAAATGCTGTTCCCATTTCCCCCTGTCTTTCATCTGACAAAGCGGGTAGTGACTGCGAGCTTAGAATTGGCTGGCGGAGGTGTCTGCTGGTGTGTGGGCTCCATTTCTGGGGCTTTATCAAGCCCTGTCTCCGATTTTCCCATTTCAGACAATCTTCCTTTGAAGACGTGGATGACATAGTAAAACCGATTGCACTTGAGAGCCGATTCCATGACTATTTTGCTGCAACAGCGTGAGTACAGGAGCCCCTGGTCCTTTCTGAGGAGGGGGGTGACCAGCTATTTGTTGTATATGTGTTTTGCTATCCAATGAAAGCTAGATCAGACCTCCAAAAATTAAAAGTCCACAAAGGAGAGTGGTAAGAAAGCAACTTTTTTTTTTTCTTCCAAAGAAATAGAAGATTTTTTTTTTTTTTTTAATGAAGATTTAAAAATGTAGAACTGGCTGATTCAGGGAAAGTAGGTCACTGTAGTTCGCATCGCCGCTGGCTGGGCAGCCCAGTAACAGGAGCCAGAACAATTAGCCAGGACCTCAGAAAGGTAGCTGCAGCAGCCTCTCCAGGCTAGCTGTGTCTGCCATGCACCCCTCTCCCCCACTTTTCCCTACCCCCCCTCCAGAATTACCATCTCCGCGAAAATCAACTGAATAAAAGTATTATAGAAATAAAGACCTAGGAATATTATGTCCATGCATTTATATGCAAATGAGTGGCGAGCAATTCAATAGGCTCCTCTGCAACCCAAGGCAATCTCCACCGCACAGCATCTCTATTTTTTGTTGACTTAAAAGGCAACCATATGTGATTATTATTTTCTGGGGCAGTCTCTACTTGAAATGATTTGTCCATTAAAAGAATAAGCACCCCAATATGAGCTTGAGGAACTATGGTCACTAAACTTACAGTAGGCCTGTGTGGCATTCAAACATAGCGCCCACCCACCCCCATAATCACTCATTGTCATCTCTCCCTATCCTACCTGGTCCATGGGGCCAGTCCCTTCACCTCACCCCCCAGATCCAGCATGTCTCTACCTGCCAATTAAAACTGGCAGCCTTCATGCCCCATGGGCATCTACAGGGTGTTTTATTGAGAACAATGACCTCGACATTTTCCTTCTCAGATTAGTGCTATAGTCCATTAAATTTCACAAATCAGAAAACTAGTACTGCTGACCCTTGAACAACATGGGTTTGAAGTGTGTGGGATTACTGCTATGCAGATTTTTTTACAGGATGGTACAGCAAATGTATTTTCTCTTCCTTAAGATTCTTTTTCTTCCTTATGATTTTTTTAAAGATTTATTTATTTATTTATTTATTTATTTATTTATTTACTTACTTACTTATTTGAGAAAGAGAGAGAGAGAGCCAGAGAGAGAGATATATAGTATGCCAGTGTTGGGGAGGAGTAGAGGGAAAGGGAGAAAATTCTCAAGCCGACTCCCCTCTGAGCTCAGAGCCTGATGCAGGGCTCAGGTCTTGATCTCACGACCCTGAGATTATGACCTGAGCTGAAACCAAGAGTCAGATGCTCCACTGACTGAGCCAATCACGTGCTCCTCTTCCTTATGGTTTTCTTAATAACATTTTCTTTTCTGTAGCTTACTTTGTTCTAAGAATACAACATATAATTGTATATATATACAATATATATATTTATACTCGATATGTTAATCGGCTGCTCATGTGCTTGCAAGTGTTCCAGCCAGCAAAAGGCTAGTAGCAAATTTTATGGGGAGCCAAAAGTTACATGCAGATTTTTGGCTGTGTGGGGGGGTGGGGGCTTGGGACCCCTAATCCTTGCAGTGTCAGGGGTCAACCGTAGTTGTCCCAGAATCCATCTTTCCCTTCACAACCAAGCCCAACCCAGCCGTTTCTGTTTTGCTCTTTACAATAGATTTCCACCTCTGTGGGCCCCAAACCACTACAGGCCTGCTATATCCTTTGCACAATATATTCCAACAAACTCTTAAGTCTCTTCATTTCCAGTTTCTTCAATTCCAGGCCATTTCCCACACTGCTTTTACTTTTTTTTTAGTTAAAAAAAAAAAAATTAAAAACTACTTTGTCATTCTTCTGATTTAAAATACATAATACCAAAAAAAAAACAAAAAAAAAACCATAATACCGCCCATCCTCAACCCCGCCCCAGAGAATTCTTCAAATTTCTTAGCAAGGGATTATTAATCCCCCTCCACTGTTCAACATCATCTACAAACAACCTTCAGTCCCATCTTCTTTGTTTAAATTCCATTCCATTCCTTAAGCGAGTTAACCTTACTTAACACTTTCTCCATTTGATTTTTTCTGCTCCCTTTGCTCTCCTAGCTCAATTTCCGTGCCTATTATAGCACTTAGTACACTGAATGGTGGTTGTTGGCTGATGGGTATGTTTCCTGGTTTAGTCCATAACCCCTCCAGGGCAGATATTGTTCAGTCATCTTTGTGCCTCAGTACCTGACATATCACCCACTCTTAGGGAATACATGTTGAATTGAGTGACCACAGATGATCATATTTGATATTCTAACTTGATGTCATATTTTTCCTTTTAAAATAAGAAGTAAATTTTTTTTTTTAAAAAAACCACCACTTTTCTGATATAATAGTATTTCAATTTTCAAGACATTTCTCGTCTTTATGGCAATAAACATCTTTGGTGTAACAATCACGTGTTGGCTAGTTCAATTTCTGGCAGCAGAAATCCTGGGTAAACAGTCTTCTGAATAGCAGAATTATTGACAAGGAAAGGGACATAACTCTGTGGCTCGGAGGCTAACCTGCAGACTGCGACTCATGTGTTGGGGTGAAGCACATGGACAAGAAGCCAATCCATAGTCACTGGTCAGACTTCATCTTGCCTTTTCAAAACATTTTTTTCCATATCCAATATTTTCTCCTGAATCTAGAATCCCGAGCGTGAGGTACAATTTGGGGTGATTTGCTAACAATTCATATTGTTCCTCTGCTAATTAGGAAGAGTTCTTGACCATGTCAGCAACCATGAACCTTGCTTTTCTCAGAGGCCCTATCTCATTCAAAAGGAGGGTCCAGAGAGTATTGTTCATGAAATTGCACTGAATCAATAATGAATCAGTAAACTCAAGGTCACAAAGGAAAGCCAAAAGCTGACCCCTTGAGGGACACAAGGCTCAGATATGACAAAACCATCTTACCCTTCTCAGTGGCCCCAGCAGCATGGCCATATTATCACGCAGGCCAAGGACTCATGTTCAGTGTTGACAATGAGTCATCAGTGAAAGGTTAAATCATGCTCATCTATTTAAAATGCCAGATGAGTATGGAAAGTTTTAGGAGGAATTTCCCCTAAATGGTATTATTTTAAGAGTCTTGTGCTGAAGGGAATGAACTGCAATTGCCTGGTAATTTGCTTTTTGTCAATTAGCTCTTTTCTTTTCCTACCCACGCAAGATCAGTCGGGGTATTTATTCTACCATTACATCAGCTCCAAGCCAGTAACATACCTGAAATTCGTTTTTAGGCATAAGTAGTTTTGAATAACCTTCTGTTTGCCTTTGTGAGAGATAAGTGGTAGACATGGACTATCATACATACTCAAAAACAAACCCTGAAAAAAATGCAAACTGTTTATAATAATTACATAGGGGCACCTGGATGGTTCAAGGGGTTAAGTGTCTGACTCTTGATTTCAGCTCAGGTCATGATCTCAGGGTCAAGGGACAGAGCCCTGCATCTGGCTCCATGCTCATTGGGGAGTTTGCCTGAGATTCTCTTTCTCCCTCTCTCTCTGCCCCTCGCCCCTGGCTCTGCTTTCTCTTTCTCTCTCTCTAGAATAAATATATGTCTTCAGAAGATATTTTATTTATTTACTTGAGGGAGAGGGAGAGGGAGAGCAAGAGCGAGAGCGAGAGCGAGAGAGAGAGAGAAAGAGAAAGAGAACGCATGAGCAGGGATAAGAGGGAGATGGAGAAGCAGATTCCCTGCTGAGGGATGCTCGATTCAAGGCTCCATCCCAGGACCCTCTGCTTCTGCTCCTGTGCTCTCTTTCTCTAAAATAAATAAATAAAATCTTAAAAAATATTAAAAAAATAAAATAATTACATAATGTGGCTTTTGATTTTGTCTCATTATAAATATGTCTCCTGTTTATTTCTTGCCTTCCTCCCAGAATAGATGGCAAATTATTTGAAGCAATGTCTAATACATCTTGTGTCCTATGAAGCACATAAATGAAATGACTAACACTATTAATGTTCTCCACATTAGTGGTGACAAGGGACTATAAGCATGGAACTCTAGCCTAGTCATCACATATAGATCCTAAGTTTAAGACCAAGAAGGTCTATCTCAGTCTAGAGGACCCAATGCCACAAATGGGCGAACCCTTAATGCTTCAAGAAATACACAAGGAGGAACTAGTTTGTGGTTAAAACATGGCCAAATACAGAAGAATCCAAGTTTGCATTTAATATAATATTCATAATTTTGGTCACTTTTGGTGCCAAAATGAATTTTATTTATTTATTCTAAACCTCTGAGTATCTTTTTTTTTTTAAGATTTTATTTATTTATTCATGAGAGACACGGAGACAGAGGCAGAGACATAGGGAGAAGCAGGCTTCACATAGGGAGCTGGATGCCGGGACTTGATCCCCAGACCCCAGGATCATGCACTGGGCCAAAGACAGGCTCTAAATCACTGAGGCACCCAGGTGTTCCTGAGTATCTTGAAATAACATCAACTAGAGAAAGTTTTTCTTCTCTCAAAATAATATCCAGGGAGGATTGACTGAGACAGTGCAGGTGTAAGACTAAGCAATCAAGGAGTGTTTAGTTAACTAGAAGGAAGTAAATCCAAATGCCATGATATTTGAAGAACTACCTTGCAAAAGAAAAAGAAAAAAATGTCTCTCTTTGCTATGTAAATGAAAGTAGTCAATAAGTGAACTGCATTACAGAGAGGCAAAGGAATGCATATGTATAGTGTATGTGAGAGAGACAGAAACAGAGACAGAGATAGAGTGAAAGAGACTGAGGAGACAGGAAAATAAAAAGGGAGACAGAAGAGAGATTGAGGAAGATGGTCTTATTTTCAGACTTCCTATGTGGGAAATAATAAATTCCTCCAAATAGCAAGAGATCACGCCAGATGATAAAGTCCTTCCAACTCCAGATTCCACGTGTTCCATGTTTGGATGCTTACCTTACTCGAAGGGAGTGGATGATTGGCAGAAATAACGACTCAGCTCCAAATGGAATCTTAATAGCAATTTTTGGTGGTCATAGCAATTCAATCTCCAGCTTCGGAAAAAAATCCAATGGAAGCACTCAGACAATAAATGTCCTTGAGTTCCCTCCAATCCAACAGGATCAGTATTCTGTGCTACCCGTCTGATATTTTCCCTCAGAAGTCACTGGAGAGCATGTTGGTTGACTGCCACACACTCAAACAAACTCACTTGAATACAAATGACACAAGCTGGGTCTTGCAAACAAACTAGATTCACGTTACCTTCTGTGTTAGGTGTCTGTGCTTCAAGATTCCACTGCACTGACATTACATTAAAAAATGAGTAAGATGTACCTAATGCAGTGTGTGAAGGTAAATTTATAGTGTTCAATGCCATTTGCTTTAAAACAGTAGAAGAACATTTGGAAATATGGTAGCTATACAGTCAACTTGTAACCTAGGATATCTTATCCTAGTAAACCTGATAAATTATAAAGATGAGCACAAGAAGGAGAAAAGCAGAATCCAGTAGTAAAAATAAGAGCAGAGAAAAGTAATAAAATGAACCCTACCTTCTATGACTTTTTAAAAAATTTTATTTATTTTAGAGAGAGAGCACAAGCAGGGGGAGCAGAGGGAGAGAGAGAGAGAGACAGAATCTCAAGCAGACTCTGCACTGAGTGCAGAACTCGATCTCAGGACCCTGAGATTGGGACCTGAGCTGAAGCCAGAGTGAAACTTAACCAACTGTACTACCCAGGCACCCCTTCCATGACTTGTTCTAAATTAAGCAGAAGATTCCTGGTGAGGAGACTTTATTTCTCCAATTCATCTGGCAAGTGTATTTTAATAGTCAATGACAAGTGTCATGGTGGGGGAGGTAAATCAACTACTAGTGAACAGATGATTGATTTGTAAAAAGTGCTCTTAAATGGCAAATGAACTTTTTTCAACTAGGAAAATATGCTTCTTAATCTCTTTAACAGAAAGATAACATATGCAGCCCAGACACTGGCTTCTGCAAGCCCCTCTGTTGTCTGCCTTTCATGGATCAGACCCCTTTGCTAGTGGAGCACAGTGTCACCGATCAAATCAACACGGCTGGTCCTGGGAGCCCCTTGTGTTGTTGCTGTCAGCTGAGAGGTGGCCCACGTGTCTTAGCAGCAACCTTTATTTTCCAAAACTGACAAAGAGGAGTGGGTAATTCTCCTGCTGGCAGATGGAGGTCAGCAGGACCTGTTGGCTAGAAGCTTACTGGTGACTCTACACAGCTCATTCCTTCTTCTGCAAACATAGCTCTAAGCAACATTTCAGGCAACCAGAAACCCTTCTCATTTGGCAGATGTTTCGGCAAATTATTTTTCTGCTGTATAGCTCAAGAGAAGTGGCAATAGCAGTTAGTGACTACCTGGCATGTTGAGTTTCCTGTAGGGGACAAACAAATCAAATGCAATTAGACTTTCTTTTTGAAGAATATAGATTATAGTTCTGGGCCACAGCATTACATAACCATTTCTATCTCTGGCACAATCTATAGATCACATAGGACACTAATAAACTGCATATTACAATAAAATACACAATGCATATTCTCTTGATAAATATTATGACTACTTTTTTGTTTCAAATATGCTTTTTGTTCTATGCATATTCCATAGTGGATCTTTACCTTTAGGAGGTAACCCTTTATCATAAAGAATACTTTGGATTTTTAAAAGCTCAATTTGGGATATTTTATGAATTAATTATTAAGACTAAATCTAGGATAGAGTGACTGGGTGGCTTAGTCAGTTAAGCAGCTGCCTTCAGCTTGAGCTGGAACATCAGGTCAGGATCCCAGGGTCCTGGAATCGAGCCCCACATGGGGCTTCCCTGTTCAGCAGGGAGTCTGCTTCTCCCTCTCCTTCTGTCCATCCCCACTGTCCCTCCCCGCTTTCTCTCTCTCTCAAATGAATAAATACAGAATCTTAAAAAAAAAAAGACTAAATCTAAGATGTTATTAGATATAGTATTTAAAGCTTGAGAAAAATAAGATCCCTTAATTGAGTATAGTTGTGCATTAAATAAGAATTTTGCGGGGATCCCTGGGTGGCTCAGTGGTTTAGCACCACCTTTGGCCCAGGGCATGATCCTGGAGTCCTGGGATTGAGTCCCATGTCAGGCTCCCTGCATGGAGCCTGCTTCTCCCTCTGCCTGTGTCTCTGCCTCTCTGTGTGTCTCTCTGAATAAATAAATAAAATCTTAAAAAAAAAAAAAGAATTTTGCATTGAGGAGACCAAAAACAAGCTAATTAATAGGTAATAGCCATTGGTATTGAGAGCATATGTGTGTACTTTCAAACTATGAATTTTATATTTATTTATTTATTTATTTATTTATTTATTTATTTATTTATTTATTTTATTTACGATAGTCACAGAGAGAGAGAGAGAGGCCGAGACATAGGTAGAGGGAGAAGCAGGCTCCATGCACCGGGAGCCCGACGTGGGACTCGATCCTGGGTCTCCAGGATCCCGCCCTGAGCCAAAGGCAGGCGCTAAACCGCTGTGCCACCCAGGAATCCCCCAAACTATGAATTTTAAGTATTAGACAACACAATTAACATATTTTGGTATTTTGGGTCTCCCAAGAGAATTACTCAAGAGTAATAATAACCAACAGAGATAAAAATTCTTTTCCATAGGGGTCTAGAAATCTAATGATCCTTTCAAAAATGGAGGGTCCATGTTGAGTTCAGGACACACTACCCCAAAATGTAGCACCGTGGCATATCAAATATTTCAAGCTAAAGGAATTTGAGAAATGGCATGTTCTGGAAGGATTTTCTGATTTTCTCCCAAAGCAGGTCATAAACCATTCAAGTGAGTGGTGCTCTCTCTATCCCCAGAGTAAAGACGCATCATTGTTTTGAAGACAGAGGAATTGGAACAACAGGCCTTGCTGAGTTTCTCACACTTACCTCATACTTTTATATAAAGATATTTTTCCTCTCTGACAATGTTTTCTAACTGCTTATTGTTCTCCTAGAAAATCTGTTTATTTCCCCCATTTTGCCTTTGCATTTGAGTTTCTTTAGTCATACAGCTAAGTGGATTTCCTTGTGTCCACTGGGACTCTTAACTTTTTCACTCTCTGCTTTCTCTAGGTCTATCATTGTTAAGATGATGAGCCTAGAGCAAGGTAGTTTATCACCCTCCTATTTCAGAAACCAACTTGGATCCCTCAGAAAATTTTTTCTCTATCCTTCCAGAAATGTTATATGTATAGCCAATTAGCATATGTGTATAGATATTCCTAATCTTTTTTTGTACAAAATAAGAGAATAACAACAAAGATCTCCACATCGTTCTGTACCTTACTTTTTTTAAAATTTTATTTATGATAGTCACAGAGAGAGAGAGAGAGAGAGGCAGAGACACAGGCAGAAGGAGAAGCAGGCTCCATGCAGGCAGCCCCATGTGGGACTCGATCCTGGGCCTCTAGAATCATGCCCTGGGCCTAAGGCAAGCACCAAACCGCTGAGCCACCCAAGGATCCTGTACCTTACTTTTCTTATTTGATGTTAGATCTTAGAGTGCTTTCCACACCAGTGCTTATACAGTTGCTTCATTCTCTCTAAGAATAAACAAACAACTTTATAAATTGTGGACAAGTTTTACATATTCTTTTATGGTGATTATACTGTTAGGTTTTCTGTCTTATATATGGTCAATATTAATAATTTATAGTTTCCAAAAGAAATTCATGCATTACATCTAATTTTTCAAATTTATTCATGTAGCATTAATAATATAGTGTCATAATTTTCTTAATTTCTCCTATATCTGTAATTATCTTTCTGTTTTCATTTAATTTGTATAGTTAAACTTTGTCTTTGCTAAGTAGCTGTTTATTTAATGATTGTTTCCAATGAAAAGAAACAATTAATAAATTTTTCATTGTCTTTAATTTTTGTTATACTCACCATTTCTTCCCTTTTTCTGCTTTCTTTAAACATACCTTTTTAAATTTTTCTCAAACATTTTGAATTGGAAACAATCGCTGACCCCCTAACTTTATTAAAGCATAATTGACAAAATTGATACATTTAAGGTATACAAGAGGATGATTTTACATATGATTACCACAATCAAGTTAGTTAACACATCCATAACCTCACATTGTTACTGTGTGTGTTTATGGTGAGAACATTTAAGATCTGCTCTATTAGCAAATCTTGAGTAAGCAATACAGTATTGTTAAGTATGGTCATCATTCTATACTTTAGATCTCCAGAACTTATTAATTTTATAACTGAAAATTTGTACCCTTTGACCAACATCTTTCTGTTTCCTCCACCCCCTAGCTCCTGGCAACCACCATTCACTGTTGCTAGGATTTCATGTTTTTAGATTCCACATATAAGTGAGATCATTCAGTATTTGTCTTTGACTTATTTCACTTACAGGAAAGCACTCAAGATTCAGCCATGTTGTCCCACATGGCAGGATTTCCTTCTTTTTAATGGCTGAATAATATTTGTTTATATATATACACATCACATTTTCATTATCCATTCATTCATTAATGGATATTTAGGTTATTTCCAATATCTAGACTACTGCGAATAATGCTGCAATGCACAGGGGGTGCAAGGATCTCTTTGATATACTGATTTGGTTTCCATCAGATATGTGCCTAGAAGAGGAACTACTGGATCATATGTTTCAGTTTTAATTTTTGGAAGAATGTCCATATTGTTTTCCATAATGGCTGCACCATTTTACATTTCTACCAAGAGTGCATAAGGGTTCCCTTTTCTTCACATGTTTCCAACACATGTCATCTCTTATTTTTCTGATACTGTGATTACAGACCTGAGGTGATATCTTTCTCTTTTTTTGCATGTAAGTATTTAATATTACATATTTTTCAAGTATTTAGGATAATGTGTATTCCTTTGGTATAAAGGTAGGTAGATAGATAGGTAGATTCATATTTATTTTTCTAGAAACACTGCAACTTCAGTGTTCATTTATGCAGTGTCCCAAGAGTGAAGAGATGTTTTACTCCAGATGAGAGTGGATTTGATATGGTGGTGGTTGTTTTTACCACTTTCTGTGCTCTTTTCACTGCATTGCATTGTCTAATGTTATTTCTATGTTTTATAATTTCTTTATGATTTGTGGTCATTTTTGACATCAGTCCACGGATAAATAAAGAAAAGTATATTTTGTCTTTTCAGAATGTAGAGTTGGATGTACACCAATTACGTATACCTTATTGCATCTGTCTTCTATATTATTGTATCAAATTATCTACATTCATTTTCAGGTGATTTTCACACATATAATTCAGTCTCATTTTTTCCATGTGATCACTTCAAGAGAAGTGAAGCTTTATACTACTATTGTTTTTCTATCTTTCTCTAGATTTCTTGCATTTTGGCTTTATGAATATTGATGCCGTGATGTTTGGTGCTTAATCACAAATATTAAGCACTGCTGCTGATAGAATCATTTGTCATTATATAGAACACTTTGATTCATTTCATGCCTATTTACCCTGATTCAACCCTGTTTCTTTAGATTGCAACTTTTCCTTTCTTTTTATTTGAATATTTCTGGTATATCTTTGACAAACTTTATTTTTAAACATTCTGAATCCATTTTTAAAAAGTTACATTTTTTGTATGCATCATTTTGTTAAATATTGTTTTGTGATTCAAACTTAGAATCTTTTTATTTTCTTTTATTGGGGAGTGTAGTTATTTGTATTTCTTGATATAGTAAATATCTATAGGCCTACTCCTAACATTTGAGGAGTCTAGTTCGAGAGTATGAGTACAGGTCCACATGCCACAGGTCTTGGATGTCATTTTTTTCATCCTCTAATGGGCAGTTAAGAGTGACCTTTTGTTGTTTTTGGCTTATGATTTTCATAGGAATAATTAATTTTCATTCTCATTGTTTGATCAGTAATTATTCATTCAATAAAGAAGATAAAATTGCAGATATTTGATTTGTTCAAATTCTAGACTCAATATGATTGTCTTGATCTTTTTCATTGTTTTTTTCTTTATTTTCTTTCCTTTCTTTTAAAAAAATTCATTCATTCATTTAAATTCCAGTCTAGTGAACATGCCATGCTATATTAGTTTGAGGTGTACAATATAGTGATTCAAAAATTCTATACATTACTCAGTGCTTACTCATCATGATGAGTGTATTCTTTACCCTCTTCACCTATTTCACCCAACACCCTACTCACCTCCCCTCTGGTAACCATCTGTTTGTTCTCTATGGTGAAGTGCCTGTTGTTTGGTGTGTCTATTTTTTTTCTTTGTTCATTTGTTTTGTTTCTTAAATTCTACATATGAGTGAAATCATATGTTATTTATCTTTTGCTGACTGTCTTATTTCACTTAGAATTAGACTCTTTATACCCATCTATGTTGTTGCAAATGGCAAGGTTTCATTCATTTTTTTAGAGTTGAGTAATACTTCATTGTATATGTATGTGTATATATATTTATCTATCTCACATCTTCTTTATCCATTCATCTATTGAAGGACATTTGGGCAGCTTCTATAATTTGGCAATTGTAAATAATGCCTCAATAAACACAAAGATGCATATATCTTTTCAAATTAGTGTCTTTGTATTCTCTGGGTAAATACCTAGTAGCGGAATTACTGGATCATATGGTATTTCTATTTTTAACGTTTTGAGGAAACTCCATACTGTTTTTTACAGTGGCTGCACCAGTTTGCATTCCTACCAACAATGCACAAGGGTTCCTTTTTCCCCACATTCTCGTAAGGTGATATCTTATTTCTTTTTCATTGTTTTAATCAAGAACTAAATCTTCATGAAATACAAAATTAATAAAACCTTACTTGAGAGTTGTATGTGGGCTATGCTTAAAAGAAGCTTGCTCACTTTCCTTGTTTAAAGTTTTCAAAAATTGGAACAGAATTTCTTTTGAAATTTCTGAAAAAAAATTACATTTTTTTCTTTTCAGCTTTCTTTAATGACCTGTACTATTGTGTTTTCTGTCTAGGTTGCTATTAGTACCCTAAGATATAAGAAAATAAAATGCAATTGTTTTCAATAAATATACATTTTCAATGTATTTTTGTCAAAAACACAAAAATTGAAGTAAACATTGGAAACCGAAAAAGTACCTTACTATCATTCTTTCAGAAAACACATGATCTAGGGTCTGGGTGACATGGTCAGTTAAGCATCTGACACTTGGTTTCTGTTCAGGTCATGATCCCAGAAGTCCTGGGATCAAGTCTGGTATCTGGCTTCCAGCTCAGAGGGGAGTCTGCTTCTCCTTCTCCCTCTGCTGCTCCTGCTACTTGTGCTCTCTCTCTGTCAAATAAATAAATAAAACCTTTAAAAAAGAAAGAAAACACATTATCTATTTTCTACTTTTTCATAGCATTGGATATTGCTAGGGAAAAACATAAGCCCATCTTATGTGTGTGTGTGTGTGTGTGTGTGTGTGTGTGTATTTATCCTATCCTTCTCAGAATTCATCCCAAAAACTTTTCTGGGATCTCATTGTTTATCTTCCTGGATTAGTTTCTTGTGGAATGCAATATGTTCTTTATTATAGACTCAAGTCTAATTTCTTATGGGAAGTTTTCTTAAATTATATTTTAAAGTGCTTTGTAGTAGTGCTTAGAGATATTCACAAATATTGCAGTTCCCATTCCAGGTACCTCCCTCCTCATTTGAACTTCCCTCCCCATTTGAAATTAATTGTGTTTCTCTGACTTGCAAGTGGCCAAGGGAATGTTCATGGAAGTGGCATGCAGTACTTCTACTGGAAATGTTAGGAGCCATTGTATGATAAGTCTTCCTTACTTCTGGTGAGAGAAATTTAGGACATTCCAGATGGCAGTGGTTCCTTCATCTTGAGTTCCTAACTAGGGATGTCATGGAGCAGGACTCAGTCAAACCAAAAAATACACCTAGCCTAAGTGAGAGATTAAAATTTATTGTTTATTTTGTTTTAAGCTCCATACCCAGCATGCAGCCGAACGTGGAGTCCAAACTCAAGACCCTGAGATCAAGACCTGATTTGAGATCAAGAGTCAGGCACTTAACTGAATACCCAGGTGTCCCTAAGATTAATTGTTTTAAGCCACCAAGATTTAGGGGCTTGATGTCATTGCAGAATAATATGGTCCCATCCTGATTAGACAGCTTTGCTTTGCTTTTTTTGTTTTATTTTGTTGTTTCTTTGACTTAAGTTTTCTTCTCTTTTCTAACATTTTTTTTTCTCTGGCCAATGTTTCTCATCTTCTATTTCTTTTGCATTTTTTTCTTCAATTCTCATTTTCATATATAGGATCTTTTGGATGTTTCCTTCAGATTAGTGTTCAACTTTGAATAAGGTGGAGTTTTTCCTGGACGAGGCCCTTGCTTGGTCAGGGACATTTTCCAGGCAGACAGAGATTCTCTCGGATTTACACTGAAGTTTTTTATAACACAGAGTTGTGCATGCTTTCCTTCTCCCAAGTCAGCCAAGATCAGCAGGTGTAAGCCCACTTGCTATACAGAATCTCTTATCCCACCTGCATCGTAGTTAGATTGCTTATGAAAATGTAATCATAGCAGATACTTATACAACATATACTTTGTGCTAGGCACTGCTCTATGTGCTTCACAAACACAAATTCATGTCATTCTCGTGACATCCCTATGGAGTAGATACTATATGAAACTCCATTTTATCGGCTATGAAATGGAGAGACTAAGGTCTGGTGATTTGCCCCCAAGATCTGGTAAGTGGCAGAGCCAGAATTCAAACCCAGACAAGCAGGCTCTTCAGTCCCCTTTCTTCATTAATACAGCACATTCTCCCGCTTGGATTCGGAGGCAACAAAGACTCTCTCCTTGACTGAACTCTAGCCAGGCTTCTCTGAGCCCTCTTCTCAACTAGGCCTTAACCTTGGCCTATAAAGGTGTGAACAGACACTAGTTTGTAGATTCTAACAGCTCAAGGTTGTATCCCTAGGATGACCCTAGCCTTCCCTAAAATGTCTACCTGAGAAAACTGTTCCAGCCAGTGCATAAGGATAAGGCTCCACTTCCCAGGTTCTGCTGGTGGGTGGGAGCCTAACTGTGATAAGCACCAGTCAGCATACCCAGGTAGGTTCCCATAGACCAAGCTCTCCCTTCCCACTTGTTAAAATTTTTCACTTCTCTGACTCTATTGAGTCCCTGCTCTCCACCTCCCTTCACCTTCATTCTCTCTGAAAAATGCCCTATCACTCCATACAGATGAAAGTTGAGTTCAGTTCATGCTGGGCTCTCTGCTTATTAACAATACTTATTACTGGTTAAAGTCTGTCCTTGCTATCCTAACTAGTGCCCCCCCTCCTTATTTATCTTTGACACCAATTCCTGCAATTTTTCATTCAATTTCAATTCCCTGGCTTCTCCTTGGTGCCAAACCCAACCCATATAAGCCCCCAGCACTAGCATCTGTTCCCATTGTTTCAACCAGTGGACAGAGGTCTTGTCTCGTCAGATGTGCCAACACGTTGGAGCTCCTCCACCCTTGGCCTGAGAGACACAGCTGTAGGCATTTTTGCCCTGACTTTTCTCAAACCCAAATTCAACTTTGTCTTGTAAAGACCACCTTTTACATTGTTGAGGCTATAGCTGTCTCCTAGGTGAAATTTATGATTTTACCTTCAATCTCTGTGATTTTTAGAATGATTTTTAAAGGAGAAAATGCAATGAAGTTTTCAAGTCTGCCATTTTAAACATGAAATTTTGGATTTATTTTTAAGATTAAGTTCACTAATAATACAGACCAAATCTAAAGACTTAATAACCTTAGATTTATTGAAATCACAATGTTGGCCATTAATACTGAAGCTTTTATGCATTAATAGGGGTAAATCACCTCTACCATAGGCAGGTCAGATGGTACTAAACACAAGAGTCTGAATGTTTTAAACTTGTTCCATGGAAAATATCATTAAGGTGGGAGGATCTTTTTCAGTTAGCCCTACTTGCAGGTCATTACTATTACCACAGTAAGGAGTTTAAAATGACCCATAGAAGGAAATGGATAGAGCTGGAGACAAAGCAGCCAGTAGCTCCCTAATTATCTCTCCTTGGTGTTAACTTTCAAAGGGAGGAAGACAGAAGTTTTCAGAACATCCTGGAGGAAAGTAAGACTCCCTTACTGGAATTGGCCAAGGGATCCTAGGTGAATATATTTTACTAGAAGGGCTGTATGGGGGCATGTGGGTGGCTCAGTGGTTGAGTGTCTGCCTTTGGCTTAGGTTGTGATCCTGGGGTCCTGGGATCGAGTTCTACATCGGGCTCCCCGCAGGGAGCCTGCTTCTCCCGCTGCCTATGTCTCTGCCTCTCTCTGTGTGTCTCTCATGAATAATTAAACAAAAAAAAATTTTTTAAAGGCTGTATGGGGCACACAAACAAGGATTGATACTGAGAAAGACCAAGTAGAGACAAAATTTTGATGCTCCAAGGAGGCACCAGGAAAAACAACTCAATCTAATTTGGTCACACTGGGTTTAGCTGCTACTCTCAATATGCCAGATTTCCCCATGTAAAATTTTTCTGCTTGTAATCTTACCAGTTCCTTTCTTCACCCATTCACTCATGTATTCATTAAACAGTTTTTGGGCTAAGCCTGATAGATTACTACCAATGAATAGAGCAGAAGAGAATCTTCATCCACATCAACTTCTCCTAATGAATCTAGACTTCCAGACTTGAAAACAACCTTAATTCTCCAATTGTTCTAAGGAGCAATACAATATACCTATGTCGTAACAGAACATTTTATAAAATCAATAACCGTTTCTGCCTTTTATTTTGATTTTTAAAAAATATTTTATTATTTATTTGAGAAGGGGAGAGAAAGAGCAGGAGCAGGGAGAGGGGCAGAGGGAAAGAGAGAATCAGACTCTCCCCTCTGAGTAGGGAGCCCCATGTGGGGCTTGATCCCAGGACCCCGGGATCACAACCTGAGCCACAGGCAGATGCTTAACTGACTGAGCCACCCAGGTGTCCCCATTCTGCTTTTTAAATATAACATTAAGAGTAGGGATGATGACCTGTGTTCCTTTTCCCCAACCAACACCTAGTGTTACATATACAGCAGACCCTTCATCAAAATTTGTTAAAAGAAAAAAACGTGATATATATACATATATATGCATATATATCTCATAGGTAAATAATAGTTCATCATGCCCCATACCAACCATATTAATAGAATAAGGAATTACTATGTAGGAGGTATTGCTATGATAAATCATAGTTGCACTAGCAAGAAAGCAAATAGTATACCCAAATGGCTAACAGAGGTAATCATTTATCCACATAGGTGGCAGGGTGACATTATCCATTTATTAGCAAATTAGTTATTTGTCACATTCAAGGAAACCAAATATTTTCTTATATGCCCAAAGATTGGACAATAAACTTCCTCCCATAAATGCTTTGGATCTATAAAAATACTCATTAGTTTGAAGTGCCAGAATTCTCTGGAAACCAATTCAAATAGCCTTGCCTGTCAGCAAGGTGACAAAACATATTTACTTGCTCAAATGCCCTAGATACCAATGTCAGCTAGGACGGGCATGGCTAAAGCCACTGGCACAAAATTCCTAATTAAAATAGTCTACCTAAAACAAAACTGATCAATATATTACTTTTCATATTCAGCTTTATTAGAAATTTTAGTTTTTAACTCTAAAATAGGCAAATAGGCTGCTCTCATGAAAGTTCTTGGTTGGAAAACAACAACAACAACAACAACAACAACACAATAAACAAACCAGAAAAGAGCAGAATGAAATATAATAAGAGGAGGAAGAGTTATTGAAACAATATAAGGAAATCTCAAGGAAATGAAATAAAGTTGAGTTTCATGAAAGCTATACTTCAAATCTGGGAAGTCAGGAGCCACGTCTCTCCCTATGCTCCTTCTGTGCTCAGTCTTCCAGGTGTGTGGGGTTCTCTTGCCACATGGTCTCTCCTCTCCCCATTCGGTCCCTGTACTCTCCTACAATTTCATCATTGCACTTTGAATTTCTCTCCTTCCTCTCTTACTTTGATTTCCTCTTATGGCAAGTGGTTGTGACTCCCCATGGTGACCTATAATCTCTGACTACAGCTTCTGGCCTCTCAAATTGTTGATAATCACAGATTATGACAAGCTGGCTACCCAAACTACTTGGCTTTTTTGAGGTCAGGCACCCATCCCTGACTCACCTGGCTAAAGCTACATGAAATATGAGCTCTCTTGCCTGGGCTGGGGCAGAGGGGTGGTGATGGAGAAGGTGGCACAAAGTGAGGGGCACTTGCAGCTTTGCCTACTGCACACACCAATGGTTCAAGGTCGTAGAGGTCAAAGTCTTCTACCATAGTCCATGTGTCTCAAGAAATGGAAACTGTGCATTGAATTCAGATTTCCCTTACCTTTGTTCCATCATTTATTCACTCATTTTCACTAAGTACTTACTGAAGATCTGCTATGAGGCAGACATTGCACTGTGAGGGGAAAATGATTTTTTTTTTATCTTCTTCATTGCTCGTGAGAAGATAGTGTTTAGATTCTGACATATGAGGTCATATTTTAATGTCAAATGGAAGACACTGAGGAAGTGATTACATTTTAAAAATGCCTTCTCTCAACCTAAGTATGCTTATTTGTCATGAGACATGATCTAAGTTGTGGAAGAAAGACATTTGGAATTTAAGGAAAGCAGGCCTTGACCCCAGGCTGACCTTTCATGGGCAAAACATGTAAATTTAGGCAAATCAATTCAGCATACTTCCTCAGTTTTCTCATCTCAAATGGGACACATAATATCTATTGTCCATCCCTCACAGAGGGTAACAACTTAGCTTTTCTGGATGTGCAGTGATAAGACTCATTGTTACTTCTCAGAAGGTTTCTAAGCAAAGACATTTTCGATTTGAGGGAAAATCTGACTATGCCCTGTCCTATCCCACCCCGACATGTTGCTTGCATTTATTTATTATGTATTATATTTTTTTATTGAAGTCTAATTGACACGCAATGTTACATTAGTTTCAGGTGGACAACGTAGTGACTCAACAACTCATTGTACTAAGCTATGGTCATCACAAGTGTAACTACCACCTGTCACCATAGAACTCTAGCACAATACCACTGACTATCTTCCCTATGCTGTGTCTTTCATCCCTGTGACTTATTCATTTCATACCTGGAAGTCTGAACCTCCTACTCCCCTTCTTCCATTTTGCACATTCCACCACGTCCCACCCCACTGGCAGCCATCCATTCCCGGTATTAACAGGCCTGTTTTTGCTTTTAGTTATTTGTTTGTTTATTCATTTGTTTTGTTTTTTAGATTTCACATATTAGTGAAATCATATGGCATTTGTCTTTGTCTATCTGACTTATTTCACTTCACATGATACCTTCTAGGTCTATCCATGTTATCATAAATGGCAAGATCACATTCTTTTTTCATGGTTTTCATGGTTGAGTAATATTCCGCCACACATATATGCCTCATCTCCTTTATCCATTCACCTCTGGGTTGATTTCATATCTTGCTTATTGTAAATAATGCAGCAATAAACACAGGATACATATATCTTTTCAAATTAGTGTTTTCTGTTATATTGCTTTTAAAACATGGTTGGAGATAAGGGTCTATGTGTTTTTTAAGTCATCTCTTTTTAAGGTTTCTGATGTCCAACATGGTGAAGGCTTTGTATACACTAGTTGATTTTTTTTGAAAATCCTTAAAGAAGAAAAACAAAACAAAACAAAACAAAACAGGCATCTCTTAAATAGATATAAAATTAGCCTAATTTTTCAGTTTTTCCCAAAGCATGCAGAGAGATGGATGTAAGCAGAATTGCCTGGGAAAAAAACCTTACAATAATCTCCAGTATCTGTCCAGCATGTCTGCAAATGCCTCAGACTCTTTCAAAATCACAGAATCACACAGCCCATACTATGAGAAAATTCCATTATTTTTAAGGCCAGACAGAAGAAAATGAATTTCAATTGAGGCCAAATACATTTAAGTGAGACCTACAATGGACTCTCTAAAATTACTTATTTGTATCTACTGCTGGAATTCTTTGGAAACCTCATACTGAGGAGCAGACACCACTCCATGAATCAGCCTAACTCTTGCTTTTAGTAAGACGTATCAGTTTGTTCCATCTCCTTTTTCTGATTCTGTCTGTTCTAGAACATTCTCCCCCAAACTCCCTGCCTTTCTCATTCTTGACCTTCACTGCCTTGGTACAAATGCCTCACCTCTCAGGGTCAGTACCCCCCAGCCCCTCACCCCTCACCCCTGCTCTCTGATAGCATCATTTTCAAAACTGTAATCTTTCTTTGTTAATTGACAGTTGCCCTAGGTGGCTAGCCACAGGGGGAAATGTTCCTTCCTTGCCAGTGCCTCCTAGAGCCTAATGCAATACCTGTACACACCTGGAGTAGTGTCTTATCTGGAAACCACTCCTCAAGACCTGACTGCAGCTGAGAGGACAGAGAAGAACATGCCAGACTGGGGCATCATGCACAGAATATGTCTCGTGATTCTCTTCCCTTTGGAAAAGGGAAATTAAATGCATACCTACTGTGTTTAAGCTCTGGTGTTGTGTATTGGTTTAAAGTACACAATGAATCAAAAACAATGGGTCAGAAAAATATGTCTTAATCCGATGGGAGCAGATCCTGGTGATTAAGGCTGCCTCTAGAGGCAAACTTCCCCAGACAGAATCTTGCTAATTCGCTTACTAGCTTTGCAAACATGGGCCCTTTGTATTACCTTGGTGTCTTAGCATCTTCATCTATAAAATGGGGAAATAAGTGCACTTATCTTCTGCTCTGAGGACTCTTTCTAAATCATGGATCTGATCCTGTCTCTTCCTTTATTTTTTTTTAAAGATTTTATATATTTATTCATGAGAGACACAGAGAGGCAGAGACATAGGCAGAGACCTTGAGGGAAAGCAGGCTTCCATGAGGAGCCGGATGTGGGACTCAATCCCAGAACCCTGGGACCACAACCTGGGCCAAAGGCAGACGCTCAACTGCTGAGCCACCCAGGTGCCCCCTGTCTCTTCCTTTATTTATTTATTCATTAAAAGATTTTATTTATTTATTTATTTATTCATGGAAGACACAGAGAGAGAGAGGCAGAGACACAGGCAGAAGAAGAAGCAGGCTCCCTGCAAGGAGCCTGATGTGGGACTCGATCCTGGGTCTCCAGGATCACATCCTGGGCTGAAGGCGGCGCTAAACTGCTGAGCCACTAGGCTGCCCCTGTCTCTTCCTTTAAAGCAAAAAAATCAGTTCCTCCACAAGGTAAAATCACCCTTTCTGGGCTTCTGTTGGCTCCCTTCCAGCCCCACTTCCTGCCCCCGTGGGTGGATTCCCAGGTATTCTTCCATTCAATGGGTACATATTGCATGCCAACCATGGGCCTTGCACTGCCAGGCATTTAGCAGCACAGCAGGTGGCAAGGCCCAGCTTGGAATACACCAATGCAAAGGGTGCTGACCAGTGTAGGAGAAATGCAGAAGTCAAAAAAGAAAGATACAGTGTGTCACACAGGTGAGGTACTCTAGAACGATAAAGTGGATAAAAAAAGAGAGGCTGGCAAGGTAGGAAGGCTATTTGTTCTTTTGCGTTGGATGGTCAGTGCTGCCTGCCCACGAGGTCAAGATTTTACTTATTTATTCATGAGAGACACAGAGAAAGGCAGAAACATAGGCAGTGGGAGAAGCAGGCTTCCTGTAGGGAGCCCGATGCAGAACTCGATCCCAGGACCCCAGGATCACGATCTGAACCAAAGGCAGACGCTCAACCAACTGAGCCACCAAGGTGCCCCTGCCAATGATGTCAAATAGAAGCAGAGACCTGAAGCAGACCCCTGGGGAGGTGGGGAGTCCTGCAGAGCCTTCAGGGCAGAGGGAAGAGGAGAGCGCTGCAAGAGAAGTCAGGAGGATGCCGGCTGGTTTGAGGATGAGAAATGGAAGGGCGGAGGCTGAGCCTTGGGTAGCAAGGGAAGAACCCAGGAGATGAGGTCAGTGATTCAAGAAAGGGCCAGATAATTTAGGGCTTCCCAGATCACTGTGGAACTTTAGATTTTGTTCTCACAAAACCACAGGCAGGTGTTGAGTGAGGAGCATCATTATCAGATCCGGGTTTTAGCAGGTGCATGTTGCTGCAGGGCGCAGGGGCAGAAGCAGAGAAACCGGAGGTGAGTGCCATTGTCTATACCAGAGATGTCCTTTCATGGCTCCAGGCTCCAAGCTCCTCAGGGCCAGGCTCTGTGTCTCATTTCCCCATAGTTTTCTCCTAGGGCACTGCCCTGCCGAGAGTAGGCCTCCAATAAACATTTGTTAAATAAATGAATACTTCCCTGCCACTGCAAACGTGTTCCTCCCCCGGTGGGCAGGTCACCCTTCAAAGCAGCTCAGACAGTGTTCTCTTCAGCAACCTAGTTAGACCTTTAAATCGGGGAGGCCTGGAGTTAGGATTAGTCTGTTTGAAGAGCTTGGCAGGTGATCCTAAGGTGTAGCCAGGGTAACACAAGGACTCACAAGGAGGCAACAGAGAGAACAGTTCTCAGAACGTGTCTGTCTCTGAGCACAGAGAGACGCAGCATAGGTGATGTTCACTAGAAGCTCAGACTCCTTTCCCTGGAGGGGGGTCAGGGTAACACGTACCTTGCCCCCTTGTTTCCAGTCAATTCTTCAAATAACTGCTTCCTGTCTCCCTGAATGAGAGAATGGGTTAATGACCCTTGAGTGCTAAGAAGGCCAAGTCCATTGCCTCAAATCTTCCTGAGGTGAGGTGGTAAATAATTAGGAGTAAAAATGTGGACTGGGAAAAATGGTTTTGTGAAGCAGTGGAGGTGAAGCAGGTGAGTATATTTCTCCCTTATCTCGGTTACCTTAAGTCTCTGAGGCCTCTGCCTTGATCTAATTTAAGTAGATATTTTTCTCTTCTTAAAATGTAAAGTATGCTTCCAGAATGCCACACAGAACTTGAAGCCTTATCAGTGTTTCTCCAAACAAGGCTGCATGGGTGCCCCCAGGCCCGTCAGAAAATGCGGTCCTGTGCCTCATCCCAGATAAATGAATAATTGCTGGGGTGGTGTTTGAGAATCTGCATTTTAACTAGATATTACTTATTTATATGCCTCAGGGTGTTTTTCAAAGAGACATCTCCTTCTTGAGAAATTGCCCTTGGTTTTTTGTTTTGTTTTTACAGTCCAGGAGGATTAGGAGATGGTCGGTCTTCCCAGGAAAAGTGCATTTCTGAGGGATGTGTCAGCCCAGGGCAGGCAGCAGCCGGGACAGCTGACTTACAGCCATCAGTATCTGAAACTGTGTCCTTTTAATAGTCAACAGCCTTTTGTTCCAGAGCGTGTTACGGTTTCACAGAGGAGAGGGAGACTCGAGGCTGCATGACTTGGTATCACCTTGGAGAGGATGAATTTGTTTGAACGAGACTTGCAGGTGTTCTCTTGGAAAACTTCAAAACTCAACAGGGCTGCGAGACAGGAGTAAGTAAAACCAGCTTGCTGGAGAAGGGTGTACATAACGGCCCTAGTGAAGCAATTCAAGGCCACAAAGCTAGGCCCCTCCTAAGTAGGCAGACAGCAGAAATTGTACCGCAAAGATTCTCACTTCACTGAGAAAACCCCCGATGTTTCCAGGAACTGGTCCTGCTTTCAAGAAGCAATGAGGGGGGATCCCTGGGTGGCTCAGCAGTTTAGCGCCACCTTCGGCACAGGGCGAGATCCTGGAGTCCCAGGATCGAGTCCCACATCAGGTTCCCTGCATGGAGCCTGCTTCTTCCTCTGCCTGTGTCTCTGCTTCTCTCTCTCTCTCTCTCTCTCTCTCTGTGTGTCTCTCATGAGTAACTAAATAAATTCTTTTTTTTAAAAAAAAAGACGCAATGAGGAGGAACCTCAGCAACAGCAATGGGAGGTTGGGGTTGTTACATAACAAAAATGCAGCCAAGTAAATTTTAAAGATCTAACTGGCTTTACTAATTGAGTCATGAATCAAGCAGCATCCTTTCCAGCAGGCGGCGCCGAACTCCAAAGAGCTAAAGAAAAGGAAAGGTATTTATTTATTTATTTATTTATTTATTTATTTATTTATTTATTTATCTAAAGATTTTATTTATTTCTTTTGAGAGCAAGAGCGAGAGAGAGCACAACTGGACAGAGAGGCAGGGGGAGAGGTAGAAGCAGACTCCCCGCTGAGCAGAGGGAGTGACCCTCCTGGATCTCAGGACCCTGGGATCATGACCTGAGCCAAAATCAGATGATTAACCCATCTCAGCCACCCAGGCGCCCTTAAAAGAGGCATTCTTGTCATATGTGAAACCACACATGAATTCACATGGTTGAAGTTTACAAGACTTTGGAATCGAATCCACAGATCGGAGATGAATGCTCATTAACAATCGCTTCCTTGACACAAAGAGATGGAAAAATATTCCATGCTCATGGATTGGCAGAATTAATATTGTGAAAATGTCAATGTTACCCAGGGCAATATACACGTTTAATGCAATCCCTATCAAAATACCATGGACTTTCTTCAGAGAGTTAGAACAAATTATTTTAAGATTTGTGTGGAATCAGAAAAGACCCCGAATAGCCAGGGGAATTTTAAAAAAGAAAACCATATCTGGGGGCATCACAATGCCAGATTTCAGGTTGTACTACAAAGCTGTGGTCATCAAGACAGTGTGGTACTGGCACAAAAACAGACACATAGATCAGTGGAACAGAATAGAGAATCCAGAAGTGGACCCTGAACTTTATGGGCAACTAATATTCGATAAAGGAGGAAAGACTATCCATTGGAAGAAAGACAGTCTCTTCAATAAATGGTGCTGGGAAAATTGGACATCCACATGCAGAAGAATGAAACTAGACCACTCTCTTTCACCATACACAAAGATAAACTCAAAATGGATGAAAGATCTAAATGTGAGACAAGATTCCATCAAAATCCTAGAGAAGAACACAGGCAACACCCTTTTTGAACTCGGCCATAGTAACTTCTTGCAAGATACATCCACAAAGGGAAAAGAAACAAAAGCAAAAATGAACTATTGGGACTTCATCAAGATAAGAAGCTTTTGCACAGCAAAGGATACAGTCAACAAAACTCAAAGACAACCTACAGAATGGGAGAAGATATTTGCAAATGACATATCAGATAAAGGGCTAGTTTCCAAGATCTATAAAGAACTTATTAAACTCAACACCAAAGAAAGAAACAATCCAATCATGAAATGGGCAAAAGACATGAACAGAAATCTCACAGAGGAAGACATAGACATGGCCAACATGCATATGAGAAAATGCTCTGCATCACTTGCCATCAGGGAAATACAAATCAAAACTACAATGAGATACCACCTCACACCAGTGAGAATGGGGCAAATTAACAAGGCAGGAAACAACAAATGTTGGAGAGGATGCGGAGAAAAGGGAACCCTCTTACACTGTTGGTGGGAATGTGAACTGGTGCAGCCACTCTGGAAAACTGTGTGGAGGTTCCTCAAACAGTTAAAAATATACCTGCCCTACGACCCAGCAATTGCACTGTTGGGGATTTACCCCAAAGATACAAATGCAATGAAACGCCGGGACACCTGCACCCCGATGTTTCTAGCAGCAATGGCCACTATAGCCAAACTGTGGAAGGAGCCTCGGTGTCCAGCGAAAGATGAATGGATAAAGAAGATGTGGTTTATGTATACAATGGAATATTACTCAGCTATTAGAAATGACAAATACCCACCATTTGCTTCAACGTGGATGGAACTGGAGGGTATTATGCTGAGTGAAGTAAGTCAGTCGGAGAAGGACAAACATTATATGTTCTCATTCATTTGGGGAATATAAATAATAGTGAAAGGGAAAATAAGGGAAGGGAGAAGAAATGGGTGGGAAATATCAGAAAGGGAGACAGAACGTAAAGACTGCTAACTCTGGGAAACGAACTAGGGGTGGTAGAAGGGGAGGAGGGCGGGGGGTGGGAGTGAATGGGTGACGGGCACTGGGTATTATTCTGTATGTTAGTAAATTGAACACCAATAAAAAAAAAAAAAAAAAAAACAATCGCTTCCTTGTAACGAGCTGAGGACCAGTGGTGGGGATGGCGTCGGGGGACAAGCGTGATCTGCCACTGGTCACCTGAGGCCACCTCCAGAGACTGGAGTGACGGGCAGCTCCACCAGCCTTGCGGTGCGTGGTGCACAGTCCCAGGCCAGGCGTCTGGGCAAGCACCACGTTTTAGATGTTCCAGATTCAACGCTTTAAGTAGGCGCTTACTGAATACCTGCTGCCGGGGCTCGTGTATCAATTGGCAGGGGGACAGAGCTCCCTTCACAGTCAGCCAGCTGCTGTCTGTTTTTCACGGACTGTTTGTCAGGATCTGTTCTGTGATCGACACAGCCTCCTCGTAAGGCGTGGTGCCAAGACTTGATCTGAAACCAAATGGAAGAGAACCAAACAGGTGGTAAATATCCAGGTGTTTCTGGAGTTACACTGCTATTGTGGCCGTTATCACCAGAGAGGAAATTTGAGGTTAAACGGGAAATTCTTCATAAAAAGGTCAGATGGAACAGTGAGTGGGAGGTGCGGGCTTGTTCAAATGAATCCAATTCGGGTCATTTAAACAGGCCTTAAAAATTACACACAGAAGTTTGACAGAGCATGTGGGGATATATTAGTGTAACTTTTATTGGCAGTTTCACTTTTTTAATTAGTATAGATCTTCCTTTAAGATGAAACACGTCAAAGGATAAACAGATGGCTGTCAAATGAGTACATTCAATAAATTGGTGTGCTCCTTAATGTTAGCCATGCAAGCAGAATGCCACTTGCTTAATAAATCCACTGGATTTTATCCATTATGTAATAAATGACAGTGGGAACTGATTCAGAGTTGGTTCTGAAAACATCCCATTCTCTGTTATGGCATTGATGTTTATTATCTCCGGATATTCTCTTAACAGGCGAATGTCATCACTCTTTCTTATGCAAAGATTGTGTCCAGATCCATGAAATCAGCCATGGCTTTGTTCAAAATATAGTATCAGGAATGCATATGTTGAGGATCAAGAATTCTCTGTCCCCTTTCAAGTCCTGGGGGGACTACGAATCAAATTGACAAGAGACAGGTAAATGGGAGAAAATCAAATTTAATTTTGTATGTAGAAGGAATCCACACAGATAGAGACATTCCTAGGGTAGGAATTCAGGCAAAATTAAGGATGCATGTCATCCTGAAATAAGGAGAAGGAAGTAAAGATCTGGGACTTCTACAGGAAAGGAATGCAGTTCACAGGAAGATGAAAAAGAGCAAATGTTTGGTAATCAAGTGTTTGCTGGGCCCTCAGAAACAATGGGACCTAAAAGACTTTTGATCAAACAGGTCTTGCTGGCTTCTTACCTGTCTACCCACCTAGTACATAGTATAGTGTGGTTCTCTGGTGCTAGCTCCCTGCCTGGAGCAGGTCCTTTATCTAAAGTCTTTTAGGCAGTACCGAGGGAGGTAAAGATCTTTTCCCGAATCTGCCGGGTTTTGATTGCTTTTTCACTTAAAATCATCTCCATGCCGAAGTGGCTGGTCTTGGGGTGGCCTGCCCTTCGCCCCAACACAGACACAGGAGCTCAAACTAAAAACATTAAAGCCAGTGCCATCATGAGTCAAAGCATTCATATGAGCAGTTACCTGAAATTAAATAGAAAAATCTTGCTAAGACCTGACCTCTCTGGCTCCTCTTTCATCAACGGCACCATCTGACCTCTGGTTCTTTTCTTCTTCTCCTGCCTAGGAGTCACCAGTCAGAGCAGCAAGTTTGGGATGATCAGACAAGGGAGTGCACTTAGAGAGCAAGGTGAAGAAGGTGACTTGGACAGAGAACGGGGACCTCTAACCTCGTTACATTTTACTAATCTACTACCTCAGACCAAATTCTGCTTCAGATTCTTTAACTGAAACTCCCAAACACCTGTTTTCCTTTTACTGTAAATTCCTCACAAATTTATTATCTCTTTGTCTAAAATGTATAAAAACTGCCTGCCTTGCCCATTTCTTTGGGTCTTAATTTCATTACTGGGCCTCCGTGTGCACATAGTAAAACTTTGGAGAGTAAAACTCCTGTCAATCTGTCTTAGAAATTTCTCTCTCACAGTTTGAAGGCTGGCAGTCCATGATCAATGTGTTGGCAGATTCAATGTCTGGTGAGATCCCCCTTCCTGTTTCATAGACAGTAGTCTCTCTGCTCTAACCTCACATGGTGGCAGGGGCAAAGGAGCTCGCTAATCCTATTCAGGAGGGCTCCCCTCTTATGACCTAATCACATCCAAAGGCCTGAGCTCCAAGCATCACTTTGGGGATTAGGTTTCAACATATGCATTTTGGCAGGACACAGATATTCAGTCCAAGACACTATTTATCAACTGTCCATCTGATATATTGCCTTCTTGTCCTACCTTTTACAGGACAGTGATATAAAAGATTTGTTGTAGGAGTTTCTCTCAACTGGAATTTCTTCATGGAGCTAGAAGCTACCACTCACGTAGTGGCTACAACATGGCTACAACATGTGGCAACTCATCGGTTCTTTGAGACTCTTTAAGCAGGTTCATTGGAAATATAAAAGAACCCATGTCGCTAATTCACGTACCAAGAAAAAAAAAGACCTACATACACAAGATAAAACTATGTTAGTAATTGTAGAAATGCAATTTTTCATTTTTTTATCAAGTTGACAGATGTTTTTTCAGTGATAATTTGGAATCTTGATGAACATGCAATAAAATAGATCCTCCCAGTGACTGCTGGAGGGAGAAAAGAACTAACTTTAATATCCATTGATATTAAATTGTTATAAGGAAATAATCATAGATGTAAACTATAATTTATATATAGTAATATACACTATAGTTTTATTTATCAGTGAGAAAAGGAAATAGCCTAAGTATTTAACAATGGAAGGTTAATTCAAATATGAATTAAATATGAATATTTAATTCAAAATATGATAAATTTATATATGTAACACTACACCACCACTTCAAAAAATGCCTTTATTAATACCTAAGGGTGTTGGAAAATACCGTCTGTATAATTTTAGGTGAAAAGATCAGGTCACAAAACTGTATATGGCATGAATCTTATTGATCAGGTGTTACTTTTATAATCCATAAATGCTATTTAAAATATTTTTCTAATTGGAAAGGCAGTAAACATTATTTCCTAAAGGACCTTAATTAGGGAGCTATCCCTTCATGGTGTCTAAGTATGTAATCCCTAAGGGGATAACAGAGAAATGCCACAGGGTCTCTTCCTACCAGGGACTCAGAATGTAGTTACCTACATTGGACAGGGGCATGAAGCAAGTAAGAAGAGCCAATTCTTTGCGCCTTGCATTAATTGGTTGAGAAGTATGCTCTCTGGGTCAATGCCACTTAGAGGTATAAATAAATAACGAGTGAATGTTTATCTAAGAAGGAGAATGCCCTATCATATCTGAAAAATTGAAGCCTGTGGCACCAGGAAACAACAGAGTCCTCTCTTCACATTGTCTATCAGGTGCAGAACCTGGACATGGGCTTTGAAATAATCTATTTGAATTAGGTAATGAAAAAAATGTTCACTCATCATATGCTTATTTATTCTAATTTATCTGATCTTGAATTCATGAAAACTGTCCATGAAAGGCTTTTGCTTACATCAAATGAGTCAGTTTGAGAAATGAGAGAGATAAAAATAAACCTTGAGCACATCATCAGCTAATCAAAGATCAGGTTGTCCTGCCTTCCCAGTTTCATTAAATCCAGATAATCCTAAGGCTGACAATGCTGAATAGAAATAAACTATAGCATCATAGAACTGGAAAGGCTTCACAAACTGTCTCTCCCAATCATCATCTTTTATAGATGAAAGAACAGACTCTGCAGAGGTGAAGAGCCTTTGTACAAGATCACACAACAATTTAATAGTAATCGATATGAGAATTCTGGTCTTCTCACTTCTAGGCCATGCTCATTCCACTACAACACACTGGTTTGTAGTGAGAAATGTCTTATTTGATCTGTTTCATTTATGTATGTAGTCATGGAATGTCCCCACCACCCTAGCAAATGAGCCTGGGTGGCAGGTGTAGTAAATAACATGTTATCTAAAAATGCCATCTTTCTGTGAAATGTATTTTTACCCACTCTGATGGGTCATTTTCACTTTGAGTATTATAAAACACCCTTTAAAGTTAATTCTAAAGAACTTAAAGATCATCATTTTCCAGCATGACCTGTATCATCAAAGTTCTGATATGTTTTATAGAAGGGTAGTGACTTTTTCTAGCTTAAAGCTACAGGTTTTTCACAGATGTCAAATGTTGCTTAAATGGGATTTTTATAGCCTCGTATGAGAGATCATAAATATACACAAAAGCTCAGATACATCCAGGTAGTAAATCAATCACATCTCAAAAAAAAATCTAGAAATACTTTTAAGGTGGGAGGGCAGATTGAAGAATAAAATATGTATAAGATAGCTAGCATTTACTGAGCATATTCACTGTGTTAGCACTTTATACACATTATGTTGTTAAATCTTCACAGTAGCCTGATGAGGTGGGTATAATTATTTCCCATACTTTACAGATAGGGAAACAGAGGCACATAGAGTTTAAGTTAGGTAGACCAAGGCAGATCCAGGATTTTAACCAAGACAGTTTGGCTCTGTAGTCCATGTTCTTTTTCTTTCTTTTATTTTTTTAATATTTTATTTATTTATTTATTTATTTATTTATTTATTTATTTATTTAAGAATGAGAGAGAAGAGGAAAAAGAGAGAGTGAGAGAGAGGGACAAGCAGACTCTGTGCTGAGTGCAGAGCCTGATATGGGGCTCAGTCCCAGGACCCTGAGATCATGACCTGAGCTGAAACCAAGAGCCAGACTTGGTTTGACTGATTGAGCCACCCAGGCACCCTAGTCTATGCCCTTAATAACAATGGGGAGAAATAGGACTTATAAAAAGAGAAAAGGAATAGCTGAGAAATTTAAGAGTAAGGCCCTGAATATAAGCCCTGATCTCTCTTTCTATCTATAAGCCTAGTACAAAGGTCACAGTTAAACATACTTATAATGGATTCCAAAATGTAGGTTTTGTTTGCTATTTCCTGGACAGTGTGAGGACATACGCCTTAATAAGATTGTTAGTATAGTCAATTCACGATGGAAAAGTATATTTAATTTGAGGACTTCTTGAGGAAACCACATGGGAAGGAAATAAGGGACACACACAAAAGAATATTTACACTTTTTTTTCTCCAGGGCCTCACAATTCCATGGAGGTGATGTGCACATATGCCTCTGGTAATAACAAAGACAACAAGAATGGCTGATATGATCAATAGTATGCAATGCCTGGAGGGATGTCTTGGGTATGCTTTATGTCCTTGTTTTTAATCCTATGCATTTTGAAAATTGAGAGAGAATGGTATCGTCTCCAGCAAAGGTACTAGCTAAGTTCTTTGGAATTATGCTGGTGAGGCCTATGAGATTTAAGAGTAGTAAATCTAAATATCATCATTTACAGTGGCTATGACTCAACCTTAATAAATCCAGCACATTAGTTTTTTTCCTGAAGATTGTAAATAGTAGCTATGTTTTTCTCATCTCCTCCCATCCATCCAGACCTAAGAGGTCTGCAGCTGGATGCTTGGTGCCTGGACCATCTGTTTTGAAAGCATGAAGCAGAAGTTTAGTTATATCAGCTGCATTGTTAATTTAGCTCCACATTGTTTTGTCCCTACTTAACTATGTTTTATGTACCTCCTAACCTCATGGTCCTCATTGTCCGTCTGTCATTAACTTTGCCTTTTTCACACCTACTCCCTGTTTACCTGCTGATTGTAGAAACCTAATGGGGACTAGATGGTAACATTTGTCTTGAAATTATTTGATGTACCTGAGGTGTACCAGGTCCCAAATGGCACCTCATTTTCTGGGAGAATACACACTTCCAGATTGTTTTAAGCCCCCCCACCTCCAGGTTTCAAGAAACCCCTTACTCTCCTCTCATGTATTCATCTTCTTCTCCAAACATGCATACACCACTCCTAGGCTCAAGAGGGCAACGCAGTTTTGGAAATGCTCCTCTGCCTTCTCTTTGGGCTTCCCTTCTGACAATAAAGCTTCCTTTGCTTCAAAATTCATGTCTCCAGCATTGTTTTGCTGCCCATTGGGTGCCCCAACAAGTTTGAGTTCAGTAACAGATCCATAGCACTGGTGAGTGTTTTGGCAACAGTTGTGTGAATATGCTTACAATGATGTGATTATAACTCCTGGAATTTCTTCACAGCTTTTCCCAGGTTCAGACTGTTAGCACTGGGCAGATATGGATTGTGACCTCCTAACCAAAGACAAGATCACTGAAGAAATATGGCCTTCTAGAAACTTCAGCTTGGAAGGAACCCCATTCATTCCACAGAAATGTCAAATGTCTACTAAGTGCCAGCACTGGGGATATACTGATAAGCGATATAGACAGTTCCCATCAGTGATATGCTATAGCTGATTTGTTAAATTTTCAGGAACTTTACAAGCTGGGAGTCAACATGTTGTGAGCTTGTGAGTATTTAACCCTAGAGACAAACTCAGAGGACTGATTGTTTAACACTTAGCAGCGTGTTAGTGATTCCCATGTTTGTAAGACTTACACTGTAGTGAGAAAGGAATTTATGGCATAATCATAAAATAATATAAAAACATTTAACATAATATAACATAATTAGAAGTGATGAGCAGTAGAAAAGTTGAAGTAGAGGATGCAGTAAGAGTGTGACAAGGAGATCTAGCTTATCTCAGGGTGCTTAAAGTAAAAATCAGCTACATCCCTTCTTAAAATCAGTTATATTCTTTCTTAAGATGTTCTCAGCACTGATCTGTATCCCACTTCTAAACCCATTTTATATCTCTCTTGTGAAATAATATACCACCTGGTGTTACAGGCAGGGTGTGGTCTACAAAGACATTTGAACTCAACGTGCAGCTCCCACACTTGCCAGGTGGTTTGTCTCTGCACAAGGCCCTAATCTTACTGAATTCAGTGTTTTCATTTGTAAAAACAGGATACTGATTGAACTATCAGAAATGAGAGAGGGGACATCACTGCAGATTCTATGGACGCTGAAGGGATACCATGAACAGTTCTAAACTCTACACCCACACATTTAATAACCTAGATGACTTCTTTCTTGAAAGATGTAATTTTCCAAAACTTACACAAGAAGTAGTAGACATCTAAATAGAGCTATTTCTATTAAGAAACTAAGTCAATAACTAATAACCTTCCAAAACAGAAAGTATCAGGTCCAGATGGGTTCACTGGTTGATGTCTACCAAATATTTAAGGGAAAAATTGTACCAGCTGTCACAATCTCTCTCAGAGGATAGACACAGAGGGAATAATATCCAATTTATTAGTGAGGCCAGCATTATCCTAATACCAAAATGAGACAAAGACATTACAAGAAAAAGAAATGTACAGACAAATCTCTCATTAGCACAGATGCAACAATCCTCAACAGAATATTAGGAAATAAAATCCAACAATGTATAAAAATAAATATACACCATGACTGAGTAGGATTTATCCCTGGTATACAAGGCTGGTTCAATATTTAAAAATCAATGAACATAATTGATCACATCAACAGGCTGAAAAAGAAAAATCATGTATTCATACCAACAGATACAGAAAAAGCAACTGAGAAAACCCAAAACCCATTCATGATTAAAAAAACAAAAAAAACAAAAAAACTTTCAGTGAACTAGGAATAGAAGCAAACTTCCTCAACATGATAAGGAATATCTACAAGAAACCTACAGCTAACATTATAATTAATGGTGAGAAATGGGTTTTCCTGCTTAGGTCAGGAACAAGGCAAGCATGTCTCTTCACCACTCCTTTTCAATATCCTAGTGGAAGTCCTAGCAAATGCAATTAGACTAGAAGAGGAAATAAAATATTGGAAAGGAAAAAAATAAAACTGTCTTTGTTCACACATGACATGATTGTGTAGAAAAAAAATTGGCAAAAAAAAATCTCTTGGAACTAATAGTTGATTATGTCAAAGTTGCAGGACATAAGGATAATATACAAAAGTCAACTGCTTTCCTATATATTAGCAATTAACAAGTGGAATTTGAAATAAAAACAGTACTATTTACATTAGCAGCCCCAAAATAAAATATTTAGGTGTAAATCTAACAAAATATGTACAAGATTTCTAGGAGGAAAACTATAAAACTCTGTTGAGTATAATAAAAAACACTAAATAGATGCAGATATATTCCATGCTCCTGGATAAGAAAACTCAATATTGTCAAAATGTCAGTTCTTCCCAACTTGATCCACACATTCAGTGCAATCCCAATAAAAATCCCAGCAAGTTATTTTGTGGGTATTAACAAGCAGAACCTAAAGTTTATTTGGAAAGGCAAAAGACTTGAGATGACCAACACAATATTGAAGGAAAAGAATAAAGTTGAAGGATTGATAATACCCAACTTCTAGAATTACAATAAAGCTACAGTAATCAAGACCATATGGTATTGATGATGGAGCTCAATGGAACAGAAGAGAGCCCAGAAATAGACCCACATAAGTAAAGCCAAATGATCTTTGACCAAGGAAGAAAGACAATACAATGGAGCAAAGATAGTCTCTTCAATAAATGGTTCAGGAACAACTGGATGTCCACGTGTGAAAAAAAATGAATCTAGACACAGACCTTATACCTTTCACAAAAATTAACTCAAAATGGATCACAGAACCAAATATAAATTGCAAAACTATATAATTCATAGGAGGTAACATGGATAAAACCTGAATGACCCTGGGTATGGTGATGACTATTTAGATATAACTCAAAAGGCATGATCCCTTAAAGAAATAATTGATAAGCTGGACTTTATTAAAATTAAAAAACTCTGCAAAAGACAATGCTGAGAAAATAAGAAGACAAGCCACAGACTGGGAAAAAATATTTGCAAAAGATACATATCTGATAAAGGACTATGTTATCTAAAACATATGAGGAATGCTTGAAACTAAACAAAAGAAAGCAAACAACTTGGTTAAAAAATGAGCCAAAGACTTTCATTGACACTTCACCAAAGAATATATACAGAATGCAAATAAGCATATGAAAAGATTCTCCACATCATGTCAGCACGGAAATGCAAATTAAAACAACAATGACCTACTACTACACACCTTTTAGAATGGCCAAAATCCAGAATACTGGCAACATCCAATGCTGGTAAGGATGCGGAGCAACAAAAAAATCTCACTCATTGCTGGTAGGAATGCAAAATTGTACACTTACTTCGAATGACTATTTGGCAGTTTTTTTACTAAACTAAACATACTCTTACTATATGATTCGGCAATCGCTCTCCTTGATTTTTACCCCTGGAGTTGAAAACTCATGTCTACACAACAATCTGCACGTGAATGTTTATGGCAGCCTTATTCACAATTGCCAAAACTTGGAAGCAACCAAGATGTTCCTGGGTTGGTGAATGGATTAATTAACTGTGACCAATGGAATCCAGAAAATGAAATATCACTCAGTGCTAAAAAGACATGAGCTATCAAGCCATGGAAAGACATGGAGGAACCTTAAGTACATATTATTAAATATATACTCTGAAAAGTTCATGTACCATATATATCCAAATATATGCCATTCTAGAAAAGGCAAAACTATGGAGATATTAAAAACATCAGTGGAGGGGCGCTGGGTGGCCAGTGGCTCAGTTGGTTAACCGTCTGCCTTTGGCTCAGGTCATGATCCTAGGGTCCTGGGACTGAGCCCCAGGCTGGGCTACCTGCTTAGCAGGGAGTCTGCTTCTCCCTCTCCCTCTGTGTGCACCCACATTCTCTCAAATAGGCAAATGAAATCTTAAAAAAAGAAAAAAGATCAGTTGTGTCAGGGATGGGGTAGGGGAAGGGATGAGTAGGTGGAGCACAGAGAATATTTAGGACAATAAAACTAGTCTAAGGATGGATACATGTCATAGGTTTGTATTTGGATACATAGTTTACATGTAAACTGTGGGCTTGGGTGATGATGATGTGTCCCCTGTAGGTGGATCAGTTGTATCAAAAGTAGCAGTCTGATTGGAGGTGTTGGTAATGGAGGAGGCTAGGTATGTGTGGGGGTAGGGGACATATGGGGAATCTCTGTACCTTCTCTTAGTTTTGTCATGAATCCAAAATGGCTCTAAAGACTGAAGTCTTAAAAAAGAAAGGATAATGCTATTTTGCAGTGTTGTTCTGAAGATTAGATACAGTGGAGATAAATCAAGTGACTAAATACACATCGTAAGTGCTTGATAAGTGGCGTCTAGTATTATTTCTGGCATTTTTATTTGCACACTTGTTTTTATTCAAACTTCTAGATTTCAAATTCCTTGAGGAAAGGCACTATATTTTATTTCCAGTATACACTAGAAGTTGACACATGGTAAATGAAAAAAGTTTGTCAAGTTAATTTGTTCTTAATTGAATTAAATTGCCCCTAAAAAATCTATTTGCAGAGGGAAAAAAAAAATTATTTCAATTCGAAACGTAGACTAAAAACTGCTTTGTTGTACCAGAATCAAAGATAACGTTTATTTTAAAACTAAAATAAGGCAAAATGTTGACAAGTAAAAAGTATTTTTAATTTTCCAATTAAGATAACCCCAACTACTACACCATAATTACTGAACGATGCTTCCTCCCTATGACCCTGGTAATAACGATCTGTTGTTTCATTGGAGAGATTTTCAAAGAAGAGTGCGGTGCTCAGCAATGTAACATACACTCCTCCTAGTCTGGTTTTTCCCCCCATATCCCTTATTTCCATATTCCTGATATTTTGTCTAAGCCGTTTCTAAATACTGGAGGAAATTGATTTTATAGAGTCCTGCAATTTCAGAGCTGCAAAGGATCTTTGCAATCAAGCTTCATTTTGCCGATAACTGAGATCAAAAAAGATAAAAGAACCGAAGGTCACACAGTAAGGAAGGTTTTTGGAATGGAATCAAGACTACTTTTTTGCATAAAACTCTTTAAGGAAAGCTAGAAAACATGAGTTACAAAAATAGGCCCATAAAACCATTATGGAAAACAAAAGAAATCTGAAAAGCTCTCCCTGTTGGTACTGAAATCTTAGAAGCAGTAAAATATGAAAAACTGAAAAACATGGCAAATGAGAATTGAGAAGAATGAAGAAACCAGCAGATTAAATGTGAAATTCACTAGCAAAATAGAAGAATAGAAAATGAATAATGGGGGTGGGGGTGGGGTGGGTGTTTTCTTCAGAATGCATGTGGATGACCCAGTTTGAAGCAATGGGCATTATGCCTTCTTTTAAGTTTGCCTTTTCCCCCTGCCTTTCCAAACATTTCAGTTCTAATCCTGCGTTTCTCTGCTGCTTGGAAACCAAATCGACTGCTGCACACGTCATACATGTAGATATGCGGGCCTTGATAAGGTTTCCTAGCAGAGCATGGTTTTTCCTCTTTCCTCTGCTTAACCATCTTTCTCTTAATCCCTTCCGATCCGAGTCTGCCGAGTTTATATTTCTAAGCAATTAATTTTTTGGCTGGGGCGCGCAATCCACAGGTGCGGATGACTGTCAGCGCGCAGATAGGCTCCATCTGTTGGCGGCTGATAATGGTCTCCTGGGGGCTCGCGTTTGCTTCTTCACACACAGGGAAGCACGCAGCCTCATCTATTTGCAGGCAGGCGGGAAAAGCCCTGCAGGTCGCATTGTCATTCAACAGGAACAATTGGTTACAGACAGCACTTTTAGAGGCACCGTGGGGAGGTCTGGGGAGGGGGTGATGCTCCCAACAGTGAGGGATGGTCCTCCCAAGCCCACAGTGTCTTTCCTCTTTGGAAAAAAGAAAAAGAAGAAGAAGATGGGGGACTGGAGAGGTGGGAATTTTGTCATATTCTAGGGGGACAATCTGTAATTCCTGACTATCCTTGGCGTGGGTGTGGTAATAAGGTGCCAAGTGCAGGTGACCCTCCACCTCAACAGAAAACAAGTTAGGCATGCATTTAGGGTGGCTGTAGTGGGGATACAATTTTAAATGCTTTCCCCCTAAAACAGATACTCTATAGACTACAGACAAGCAGAACAAAGATTTTCAAACCAGAACTATTTGTAACGTTGTCTTAAATTATTTGTAAGTAGCAGATATTTCACATGTGGTCAAATAGTTGAGGTGGCCAATTTGGGGGGAATATCTGAAGCCTGGAAAAACATTAGTTTTGTGCCTCTCTTGTCTCATGACTTTGATCCCTCAGACACCACTTAGGGATGATTTCGCTTCATCCGGGTTTATCGTCCTACCTTTGCCAATAGAAGCAAGGCTATGGAAGCAGTCAGTTCTTCTACTTTGATGGATTACTGTTGGATTTTTTAAAAAGCCATCATTGATGTACCACATAGAAGGTTTCCCCTTTCATTTCATCCCCACCTCCACCAGCTATCTCTCTCATCTCCCTTCTCTTTGGAACTCAATAAACATAAGCCCTTTTACAGGAGTCCTGCACATCCAGGACCTTCTGGAAACCATGCTTTGGCTAACAGTTGGTTCTAGTGGACACCTCAGACTCCCTAGGATCACTTAGGTTCACCAACTTACATCCAACCCCCTCCCTGGGTGTTTTCTTCTTAGAAGACAATCCATATAGAGGTTTGAGAATTCCTAATGGGTAAGGAATTTAAATGCATATTTGATAATAATATAAAAATGCCTTGGCTTTTTTTTTTTAAGATTTTATTTATTTGAGAGATAGCACAAACGGGGGTGGGGCAGAGAGGGAGAAGCAGACACCTTGCTGAGCAAGGAGTCCGAGTCAGGGCTCCATCCCAGGACCCAGAAATCATGACTTGAGCCAAAGGAAGACACTTACCGACTGAGCCACTCAGGCACCCCATAGAAGATGAATATATTTCAATAAGTGTTTCTTTTCTGCTTTTAGACTCAGGCCTAACACCCACCTACTGGAAAGAATCAAGTTATACTAAGAGAACAATTAGGTCTGTGTCTAAATAGCACCATCACATCTGGATTTTAAGTGATAAAAACAGATTTAAAATTCAGCAGGCCACATTCATCCTAGGGAGTAGGATAGTGGGGGCAAGTCTTTTGGGTGACACAGTGCTAATTGACTATATTTACAATGGATTATTTGCATGATAGACATACATTTTTATCATCATAATAATTGACAAAACTCCAGGTATCTGGAAATATGCTTAAAACAAAAACTCTATTGAGTTATATCAGATTTGATTTTCAATTCTCAGTGTCTAATTTTGTTCTTGGCAGAACATGTAATCTAGTCATCTCTGAGATGTTTCTTGTATTGAATCCAGAAACTTTTCTGTCAATCCATTTCTACATCTTATTTCTACACTATTCATCTCTTATTCGTTCCAATCCATGGTTTAATCGCACAGTTCTCACACACAGTCAAGTGGAAGTTCTGCTTCTATCACACCTTTTCCTGGAGGGTGGAGAGAGGAAGACATTTAGGTCCGGGGAACGTTTTGTATCAGTGCAGATGGAAGTCCATAGTCACATGTTGTCCATTATAGATGGTGATTGTTCTGGCTGAGGCTCTGAGCCTTGGGGAAAACTCAAGGTTGTCAGCAGGCACAACATTGCCCCATAATCCCCTCATCGATATCTCTGTAGGATGCCAACTCCCAGAGAAGGAACTGAAGAGACATTCATTCTCTTGGTAGTTTCTTCAACTGGTAGAGTGCTGTCCCTCCAGCCTCCTGTCCCTGCAACAATTTGAGGGGGTTGGGTGGAAGACAGAATTTCTTCCATAAAATCTCCCTCCTTCATTTCAGGTTTTTCTTGTGTCATGTCTCAAGTGTCCCCTCAACAAGCTGAAGCATGTGGAATAGTCTGTATAACCCTGGATGTTCTCTGGTTTAGCTGTCAAATGGGGGCGCATCCACACATGGCAGGGGAGGCAAAGCACCTCCCCATGTTCCAGCAGAATACATAACAATGTTAACATGTGCTATTAAGGATTAAAAGCATGAGGCCCAGCATTGTGATAAAATATATTCACTTGTATTTAGATAATATGCGTACTTCATAATCTAAATTCAAAAAGGAGAGTGAAAAATATAAGGACAGTGAAAACACCAGGCATATCTGCTTAGGGATGTAATGTAAAGGTAGATTTTAAAAAAGTTATAACAGAAACCAGGGGCGCCTGGGTGGCTTGTCAATTAAGTGTCTGCCTTTGGCTCAGGTCATGATCCCAGGGTCCTGGGATTGAGCCCCACATCAGGCTCCCTGCTCAGCAGGGAGTCTGTTTCTTTCTCTCCCTCTGCCTGCTGCTCTCCACCCACCCCCCGCTTGTGCTCACTCTCTCTCAAATAAATGAATATAATCTTAAAAAGAAATGGAAGCCAAACATATGAGGGCGTTACATAGCTTTGATCACAGTGCATTTTACAGTTTGCTCATATTTGGAAGAAAAGCAGCCTGTTTAGGATCACTACAGCACATGATACCAGGACACTCAGGAACTGCCCATAGAAAAGGAACACGGTAGGAAAGGGGTTGAAAACAGGTCTGATGGGTCCCCAGGTAGATAACACTGTTGGAAAAACTACCCCAAGCAGATGGAAGCCTGGGAGGAGTCAGGAAAGGAAATAAATAAAGGTTATTTTCTGGTTTTGAATAAATACTTAAACCCAGCCTGAGGTTTGAGAATTTCTGGGGACTGTGGCTTCCCCACGGACAGGTCGGGCTGGTGGTGGTAATAATGAACTTCCCCTTGGGAAGAGGCAGGGGCGCTTCTCCTGGGCACCGGGTAACCCAGCATTTGGTTGGAGCCACCAGAACAGATTGAGATTTAGAGCTGTCCTGTGGTTCCCCACACCCCCTGAGGTAGAGGAGAATAGGCATCATATTTGTATAATTTTCAACAGATGGATATCTTAGTGTAAATTCTTTCATTCTTCTACATTACTTGAAATCCCTTTCTAAATATATAAAGTCACAGAAACACAAAAATGGATTTTCAGTAGATACCCATTGTCTCACTCAGTATGGGTTGCTATAACAAATTACCATAGACTAGGGTGGCTTGAATAACCAACATTTATTTCTAGCTGTTCTAGAATCTGGGAAGTCCTTAGTCAAGATCAGATTCAGTTCTGATGAGAATGGCCTCCAGATTTACTGATGGCGGCCTTCTTGCCCTGTACTCACCTGGGAGAGAGAGAACAAGCTCTCCTGTGTCCCCTTCCCAAGGGCTCCACCCTCATGACCTAATCATTTCCCAAAAGCCTGTGTGCTAAAACTGTGATGCATAATATAGGCCACTGGTGTCAGCCTTCTGTGACCATCTCAAGTGACCTCAAGGAGAAATAAAAAGCAAGAAGAAATGGAAAGCCAGTTAGGCTGAGGTATGAAAGCAATATTTTTGAAAAATCAGATACGGAAACATGATGTGTTAAGGTGACCTAAGTCTTTCTTGTGTCCACGTGGAAATTGGTAAACCTGAATTTTTATAACCTTAGCAGATTATGCCTTGTGACGTGCAAGTATTTGGAGAGCTGCTTGCCAGTGGGAAGCTCTTTACCCTTCTGTATATATGTGTAATCCTCCATAGCTAACAAGCTTGGGAGCAGCTCTCTGGAGCAATCTGAAGACTGTCTCCCAGGCTGTGGTCTGTGGTAAGACAATGAATAAAATATTTACTAACCTACTTTGAAGTTGGTTTTATTTCAGTTGACAGGCCTTACGTCCTAAAACCAACATACCTAGAGCTAAGATTTGAACATGTGCATTTTAGGAGGACACAAATACCAGTGGACAACATTTAACATCTCTGGACTCACTTTCTTCATCTGTCAAATGAGATCTGTGCTCTTCGGGACTATACTCTGATGTGCAATTTTGTTTCAGTATGAGAAGAATCATAGATTCCAAACCTAAAATAAATCAATATGATTGCAATTATTGGCAGGGCTGTGTGGGCATGTGTTCATTTCTCCCTCAACTATGAACTTCTTTAAAACACAGATTTGCCTTTCATCCTTATATTCCCAGTACTGGACACATATTGGATGTTCTGTGAATGCTTGTTAAATGAGTAAGTGAAGAATAAATGCCTCTCTAATAAATCAGGGAATAGATATAACAGAAATTAGGTTGTGAGCCTGTGAAGAAACTGGCATATCCTATTGTACTTTCCTTTTTGGTTTTCATGGAAACCTTATTGGTATGAAAGTATAAGTTATTTCCTCAGATTCTGGTGAGGATGGAGGTGGGGCCGAGTTACTGGGCAGGGTGCTTCTCTATGAAGCTTTCTTTTTGTACCTTTTTCAAATCTAGAAAAAAAAAAAGTCTGGTTTTGTCTGGTAAGGATCTTGCATTACCCAGGGACAAAAGTTTTGGGCATCAATAGAGCTTCTAAGCATATATTTGCAGTGACGTAAATGTAGCTGTAGGAGATTGTACTGGGCATAGAGCATTTTAGGGGGCTGCTTGGCTAAATAAACCTCTGCTATTAACTTGTGCCACTACCCTTAACTTTTTCTCTTTGGTGTTGCAAGGCAAGAATCTGACTAATGGAGCATTTTACACCTGTGTTTCGTTGAACCGATTTAATTGATTCTAGTCACTAAGATAGTATTTAACCAGAACAGTCCAGATACATTTTTCACTTCATAAATGTATACTAAATGTGTCTTCCTTCCCCAGGTGGCACGCACATTGGCTCCATTTGGCTGTGTGAGTAAACGGTTAAATGTCTTGCAGTTTGCTTTGCCACCCAGGGTGATAAAGACAACAAATCATTTATCCTCAAAAGCTCCCATGAGGCATGGGAAAGGGTGTGCTGCTTTTAAATAGATTTCTGTAGCAAAGTGCATAGTCATTTTAAAGCCAGTGACGTCTTTTGAGAATTATTCACTTCCTATCTGTCAGCCTCTTACCTTGGGAGGTTTGTATTTTCTTCTAGTTCACGTGCAAGCTGACTCAATGCTGCCCCCGAGTGGCATTTCAAAACGTGAGCACAGAAGGGAAAAGGCAAAACAAAGAGCTCCTTAGCATAAAAAAGAAACAAACACATCATCAAAATCCACAGTATATCTTGAATCGTCCTTCCCTTTGCTATTTAAAGAGAATATCTTATGAAATGAAATCACCTCAATGAATATCTTCGGAGAATCTTCTCTGTGCAAAGTCCCGTGCTATGTAGGGGATACAAAGAAATAGAACACGTTCCAAGACTTTAAAGGCTTTTAAACAAGTTAGACAAGAGTGGATTGAAGGTTAAATACAAATGACTAATAGATGTCACCAGAGATAACACCATAAAACATTCTAATCCGCGTAGCTTATTTTTAAAAATATAATACATACAACATCATTTTTTAGGCACAGTGTAAAATCCTCTACATTTGTAATTTCTTTCAGTCTGTACAAGTAACCCTGTGAAAAAAGTACTAGTGTATCTTAAAAAAAAGATGTTTTAATCTTTTAATGAATATTCATTTTAGAATATTCATTTAATCTTTTAATGAATATTCATTTTAGAGAGCAGAGAGAGATTGGGCAGGAGCAGGGAGGAGCAGAGAGGCAGGGAGCAGGAGAAAGAATCTGAAGCCGATCTGCTCTGAGAGTGCAGCCTGACCCGGGGCTGGATCACACAACCTGAGATCATGACCTGAGCCAAGACCAAGAGTGGTTCACTCAACAGCAGGAAGCTGCCTTTGTTCACAGCTGATAAGCTTTAAGGCCACAGGATGCTAGGGAAGGTAGTTTTATGCCTTTGGAGGTAGCCCCATGGGGTCAGAAAGCTTTAAAATGAAAGCACTGTTTGGTTCACTCAAAGGAACAAGGTGTTATTAATCAGTTGCAACTGGATTTATAGTCTGGGTCTGAATCCCAGCTCCATCACTTACTTAAACCCAGTTTCCTTTTCTGATGATAAAACCCATCCCTACTATGCATCAGACTTGTGTGAGGAATGTCTGGTCCATGGTGGGGCAGCCAACATGTTAGTTCCCTTCTTCTATCTCCCTCATGGGAGATGAGTATCAAATCCAGACAAAGATGAAGCTACAGAACCTGGAATTTCTCCAAGGGGAATTTTTATAACACACCCAGGCTACTGGGGATGCCACGGTTGCATAGAGTATGCAATTTATACCTTTGCACACCTGCCTAGAATGTATTAGTTCCCTTCCACAAATGTCTCTGATCTAATTCCTATACTCTTGGGAATGCAGTTGAGGAAAACACAGAAGCTGTCCATAAAAGATAAAAAGAAAAGCTACCAAGGTCTTCCTAGATCAGATTCATAGCTTATTTACAAGTCTATCTGAGCCATTCATTACCATACGTAAGATTAGGTCATATCTGGGGAAACCCGGTTTACCACTTTCTTCTACTTTGCTTAAATATTTTTAAAGCTACTGTTGACTTCTCAGAACTCCATGGACCACTTCTGCATGGTGGCAAAGTCCCCTTGGAAAGCATACGGTCAGTGCCACACAATTTCGCACTTCTACAATTACTATTGCTATAAGTGTAATTTCCCTGCTGACTTGAAATAGTTAATTTGCTTTTCTAAGTACGCAACTTAGGAGTGAGCTGTGACTCAGGCTGTGCCTGCATGGGGAGATGGAAATGAACCAAAGCAGTTTGGTCAGCTGCTCTGAACTTCCTGGGGCTCTTTCTCCCTGGGAGAAACTTTTTTTTTTCTTTTTCTGAAAATTGTAGAAACCAATAGGCCCAATATCATTCTAGTGCTATTTGCTTGAATTTATACCTCTCCTTTTAAAATAATTTTTTTTTTTTTAATTTTGGAAGTAACCCAATTAGAAGTTGTTCACACTCTGGCTGAAGGGGTAGGTATTTATGTTTCTTTCATGCTCTACCTACTAGTATTTATGCCTCTTTATCAAAGGATTTCAATCCATGCTTTTCCATCAGTAATTAGTCTACTCAAAGAGGACTTTTAGGCCTATAGGATATTTCTAGAAGAAGAAGGAGAAGCAGAAGGAGAGGATGAAGAAATTTCTCTGACATCATACTTTAATCCCAAAGAAGGATTCAATCTTAGTACCCTTTTGCATTTAGAATTCCCTGTGTAATCTGTGAAATTTCAATATGAGATTTCTAATCTATTCATTTTATCCTTTTTATCCCTTTTTTTTTTTTCCATTTTCTGCTCTTTGCTGCTTACTCTTCTTCTTCAAATTCGATTCCACGGCCCATCATTATAACTCTGCTCTGTTACACGGTCTCTTGTTCTCATTGTGCTCATCCGGCAAGACCTCCATGTGGATCCAACCCGCTTCTCTGCTTATTCCACTCTTATATCCAAAGAGTTGAATATAGCTGGAGGAAAAACACAGCCATGCTGGATGTGTGGTTGTGAGCTTAGGGAGCCAAATTTCTTGAGGAACTCGGCTTTGTCCACCACCCCTGGTCACTTCACTCACACTCCCATGGGACCCTGCACAGCTTCTCTCTTCCCAAACTCTTCTTTTTCATTCTCAGCTGGTTCCTGCTTACTGTTTGCCTGAGATGATGGAAGCCATCAAAAAAAAACTTCCACTTCCTATCTTTACATTTCCCAAACTATCTGCATCTCTGCCCATAATCCTGCCTTCCCTCCGATGATGATGGATAAACTGTCTTTAGCTCTGGGCAGCCCTTCCCCTTGGGACCTTGAGTCCCATCACTAAGTGTCTCTCCCCTCCTAAGGATAATGCTTCTACAAAAAAATCTTCAAAGGACTCCCTTATTTCCATTTCCCTTCAAGCTACTCCTCCATGTCTTTGTTTCTTTTGAAAAAGAAATTCCCTAGAATATTTGTCTTTTCTGGTTCTTCATACTTCTTCACTTCCCATGCTCTCTCGGATGTATAACAATCATTTTTGCCTCACTCTAGCCAAGAAATCCTATCTTCCTCAAATACCTAAGTTACCAGATGGTGACTCTGTGGCTTCTAACAACCATTATGATAAAAACCCAACGATTACTCTTATTGATCCATTTTTACTTAATTCAGAACTGTCATGCTGCAGCAAATGGCACCTATAAGTGTACTTGGTTTAAACAATCACAGGAAGACTCTTTTCAATATGTTTCAGCAAAACTGTTAGCTTACAGGAAGTGATGTGTGAGCTTTGGTGCCGGGGAGCCGGACTGATTGGGCTCCACGTGTTAAAAACCAGAACTCAGAGGTAGCCCATCACAGAAAGTGAGGAAATCCTGGTCTGACAAGTAGAAAATATATGGCATTTAGCAATGGAAGCAGGAAGAAATCTTGATAATAATGTGATTTCATGGAGATTCAACATGAACTAGGGCTCTTCTAAGAGTTGATGGTCAGGAATTACTAAAAATTTTTATTTTATTTTATTTTTTGAAGATTTTATTTACTTATTTGAGAGAGAGCCAGAGAGATCACAGAGGGAGAGGGGAGAAGCAAACTTCCTGATGACTGTGGAGCCCGATGTGGAACTCAATCTCAGGACCCTGAGATGGTGACTGTTTTGGAGGCAGGCACTTAGCCAACTGAGTTACCAGGCATCCCAGGAATTACTCAGAAATTTTAGCAAGCAAGCAACATTTCAGCATATGAAGTCCCCACTCATTCACTGGCCAGTGGTATTTCATAACCCAACTCTAGTCCTCAGGTGGAGTGAATGTTTGGCAGAAAAGAGCCAGGCTCCCTAACTGGTGGGATGGGAGGTAGTGGGTACTCAGCATGTAACCAAGGCAGCACTGTGGTCAGGACTTAGTTGGGACTCAAGGGATGAGAGCCGACCCCATAGTAAGAATGCATTGAGGTATGCCCTGCCATTTTGGTCTGAGGCTTCCTAAATCCTACTAACCTGAGCTCAGGGCTGGTTCTAGAAATTAAGGCAGAAGACAACCATATCCCTATGGGAAGGGAAGGGTGTAAAGGATTGGGTTGATACCATTTATCCTTTAAGTAACAGGAATAAACATGCTTGCTATTTACCTTTCAAAAACATTTACATCAGTTGAAGTCCTGGCAGCAAACTCGAGGTACCTCAGGTTATTCCTAGGAAGGAAGACATGGAGTAGTATGTGCAGGGTTAAAGGAACACACTGGGGTTGGTAGGAACACAGAGACTAGCAATGGGAGGCCTTACCATGGCGAGGGCTGGAGGGACTGGGAGAGAAAGCAATGTTACTGGAGCCCAGTGAGAGCCAGAGTGCCAGAGGGGTCACCAGACAGAAGCCGAGAGGGACACAACTAGTCCTCAGGAATCAAAGAAAAAATATCCTTACATTCTCTCTCCCACATCCTTGCATCATCCATGGGCACCTCACACTGCTGGCCGAACCCAGCTGACCACCAGAGGACAAGTGAGCCCAGATGAGAGAGTCTATGGTGTGAAACCTCCCAAGACATGGTGCATGGTGGAGAAGGATGGAGAGAGGATGTGGGGTAAAAGTGATAGCCTGCACAGGGCTCTTTTGTTCCCTGATGCCCTGGGCCACTGAAGGGGCCTTCGGAGAGCTGGAGACAGAAACCTCACTTATTCAGCTGGACTCTGAGCTCCTCAAAGGTAATGGGAGGCAGGGCAGGCATTTGGGGCTAACAGACGAGGTTCAAATCCTGGCCTTACCTGACACCTAATTTAATATTCCAGAGTCTTAATTCATATCATGTAAATTGAAGAGCACTGGCAAGATTATTGTGAGAATTAGTGCTAGTATATTTATAACCTTCAGCTCCAAGTAGACTGACTATTACTGTATAACAAGCCACCCCAAAACCTAATGGCTTAAAACAACAGGCATTTCTGGATGGACCTAAAGGGTATTATACTATGTGAAATAAGGCAGAGAGAGAAAGACAAATACTATGTGATTTCACTTATATGTGGAATCTAAAAAACAAAACCAACGAACAAACAAACAACAAACAGACTCTTATGTAGAAAGAACAAACTGGTGGGGAGGTAGGTAGGGGGTGGGTGAAATAGATAAAAGGGATTAAGGGGTACAGACTTCCAGTTACAAAATAATAAGTCCCAGAGATGAAAAGTACAGCATAGGAAATAAATATAGTCAATAATATTGTAATAATATTATATGATGACAGATGGTGCCTACACTTATCAGGGTGAGCACTGAGTAATGCACAGAATTGTTTTTTTTTTTTTTAAGATTTTATTTATTTATTCATGAGAGACTCAGAGAGAGGCAGAAACATAGGCAGAGGAACAAGCAGGCTCCCTGCAGGGAGCCCGATGTGGGACTCAATCCCAGGACCCTGGGATCATGCCCTGAGCTGAAGGCAGACGTTCAAACTCTAAACCACCCAGGTGTCCCATCATACAGAATTGCTGAATCAATATGCTTTATACCAGAAGCCAATATAATATTGCATGCCAATCATAATTCAATTAAAAAACCCAGTTATTTCATTATCATTCCCAACTCTATGGTTGATGGGGCTTAGCCGGGCAGTTCTGCTGGTCTTGAGGTCTTTAATGCTGCTGCAATTAGATGGCAGGCAGGTCTAAATCCTCCACGATGATCCACTGTGCAGGGATGACTGGAAAGCTGGCTCAGCTGGGTCCCTGCAACGGCTGAGCCCCTCTCTCTCCATCTAGTCTCAGGGCCTATTCTTCTTCATATGGTGTTTCCAGCAGAGCAGTAAGTCCACGGAGTGGGTTAGGGCTACCCAAAATGCAAAAATAAAAACCATCAGGCCTTCTTATGTGTTTGGCCTAGGATTAGTGGAATTTCACAGGCCAACCCACATTCAGTGTGGGAAGGGGAATCCAGAAGGTCGAGGACACCAGAAAGGCTGGCTCACTGGGGCCATCACTGAGGAACTACCTACCATGTCGGCATTCAGTTAATACTAATTATCTTTGAGAAGCTCTGATAGTTTACCAATACAAGTTTTGATTTACCATTTGCATCCCAAGTACCTGACTCAGTTCTCTAAAAAATAGGTATTGACAGAATGACTCATCACTAGAAGCTCCAGATCTTAGTGGTGGAAAATGAGGCCTGGCCACTGGAAGTAGTGTGAGCTAGCCAAATCCCAGCTTTGTCACTTGCTAGCTGCATGGCCTTGGGCAAACTGTTGATCCTCATGTACTTCGGTGTTCTCATCTGTCAAGTAGGGAGATTCAAAGATTTACCAGAAATAATCTTGTGAAGATTCAATGAAGTGACACTGGACAGTGTCAGGCACATGCAAAGCATTCACTATGTGTATTGTTGTTCCCATGACGGTCATGCCAGAGCTGTGCACAGACCTGAGGGCCTCACAAATCTCTACTGACAATGACTTGTATCAACCACCGAAGAATTTATGGAAAGCCTCGAAGTTTTCATCTCATTCCCTTGGCTTCCTCTTTGAACCCTCTTCAGAATAAATAAACAGAATATTTTTAAAAAAAAATGGGCACCTGGCATTGGTTTTCCCCTCTGTCCTTTGCTGAGCCCTTCTTCATGCTGTCTTGAGTACCTCATTGTAACTCCTATCCATTCTTCCACAGGGACTCAGACTGCAAAATTATTTTGGACACTCCCCTTTATTGACATGATCTTTCCCTGAGTACACTGGGAAATTGGGCATTAGGAGCCATGCAGATTGATTCAACTAACTAACTTCATAGTCCTTGCTCTTCAACAGCCCAGAAATAGTCCCATTTTTTTCCCCCTGAATGTGTTTCTAAGTTGGTGGACTATCAGAGTTTCTCAAAGTAAGACAAGAAAAAACGTTTTGTAGTTTTGCTTTGCATCTGCCATTTCTGTCTGTTCAAACTTTATTCTTGTCTTTGCTTCTGGAATCTGTGAGGTTGGCAGTCATCTTCCCAAGGCCCAAGGACCAGAAAAGAAGTGAGGACAAAGATTGAAAAGAGAAAATCTCTCATCTGCAATCTATGTGATCATCTACTTAGAAGATCCAAGACTCAGCAGAGTAGTGCTGGATGCCTGCCGTGTGGTAGGCAGCCCTTCCCAGACATTCAATATAAGAGCAGCTCTGTCCTCAGCTCCCATTTGAGTTGGGGAGGCAAAGCTCAGGGACATTGTTCTGTGGTCCAGAAAGTCTAAGAGGCTGGTCATTTAGGATGGGAAAAATTCCTCTATTTTCATTAACTGAAATTGAGCATTTCCTTCCATGATGAATGCAGGTAACAGCCCACACCTGTGTTAGCAGTACCCAAGGCTTGGTCACCAATTGAGATCACAGATATCTTCAAATCACAAGATAGTTATTGCAGATATCTCAAAATATAACTTATACTCACCACTGCTTCAAAATTACTAACCCAGCTGTTAGTTCTCATAGTTCCATAGATGGAACACCCACTCTTGGGTCTCATCTTACTGCTTGACCCAAAACTTCCCACAAAAATGTCTCAAAAAAACCTTCCTGAGACTTTAGCCTTCCATCCCACCCACTAACTGCCAGTTCTCCAAGACTGAAGTGGAGCATTTTTGTGTCAGAGAGGTGTGGAGCCAGGAGATAGCCACCTTCATATCCTGCTCTGTGCAAAGAGGAATAAAAGAGATTTCTTTTTCCAAAAAAAGGTGACAGGGAGGGATAACAGGTGGGGGTTGGGCACATCCTCACCTTCTCTGAAGGAATCAGGTCTGTCTTTCTTTCCTTCCTTCCTTCCTTCCTTCCTTCCTTCCTTCCTTCCTTCTTTCCTTTCTTTCTTTCTTTCTTTCTTTCTTTCTTTCTTTCTTTCTTTCTTTCTTTCTTTCTTTCTTCTTTCTTTCTTTCTTTCTTTTCTTCTTTCTTAATATTTTATTTATTTATTCACAAGAGACACAGAGAAAGAGGCATGGCCTTGGGTAAACTGTTGACCCTCATGTGCCACGCCCCGAGCCAAAGGCAGATGCTCAACCACTGAGCCACCGAGGCATCCTGAATCAGGTGTTTCTAAATTAGATGCTGCCCAAATCCCTCAGGCTCTGAAAGCCTCCATGGACTGAGGCGACTCTCCAACACGAAATTTCAAGTGTTTAGGTTTCTCTTTAAATCCTCCCTATAGCTTCATTAGAATCACTACTGTCAGAGTGAGTGAAGGGAACACAGGGGAAATCTAACTTCCTTAGTGATTAATCGGGACTGGTCTGTATTTAATCACAGGTCTCAACTTTATAATTTAAGCTTCACTAATAGTCTTGGTGATTTGTCAGCCACTTCTACAGGCTATCTTTGAACTAAGAGCCTAGCTTATCTTTGGAATTAAAGCAGGCAGTGCTAGCCTCAGGTCTTCAATTTGGTGTGAGTCATTCAGTGGCTAAATCAAACAATGTGTCAGGAAGCAAATTGGTTTTCCTGGACCTCAGTCACTGATAATAATAATAATGAGCCAGACAATTCCACTCTAACTTCTTGGGGATAATTCCCCAGTATTCTGACATGCGAATTTCCATAAATATATTTGGGGCCTAAAGTACACAGATCACTTTGAGTATTACTGCAGAAGGATGTGCTTGACATTTAGTACTCTTTCTGGAAAAAGATACATAGCCAAAAGATAATTCAGGTAGCTTTCCTCAAATCACAGATTTTTGGCGAGTCTGCTATCAGCCATTCACTAGAAGAACACATCACACTTATCCGTGATCTTCAGCATTTCCCCAATTACATTTTTATCTTGAAGATCTGCCTTAAACTTTTCATCTGTGAATAAGGCCATCCAGTTAAAAAGAAGTTGCACTTGCTGGGGTGCCTGGGGTAGCTCAAGTGTCCAACTCTTGATTTTGGCTCAGGTCATGATCTCAGGGTTGAGATCTAGCCATGGGTGGAGCTCTATGTGGAGCCTGCTTAAGATTATCTCTCTCTGCCTCTCTCTCTGTGTCTCTCATGAATAAATAAATAAAATATTAAAAAAGATTATCTCTCTCCCTCTGCTCCTCCACCCACCCCCACCCTGGCTTGCATGTTTTCTCTCTCTCTCTCTCTCTCTCTCTCAGAAAAGAAAAAGAAGTTGTATTTGCTTAAATATTAATAGGAAGGCAAGTCATCAAACTCTGATAGAGTTATTAGAGGAACATAAATAGCATTTATGTATTCAGACAGTTCAAATCAAATTTAGATGGAAAGAATGCAGTTCTGAAATAGGGTTATAGTACCATAATATCTTTTTGAAAAATCCTAATGCTAATGTTCATAAAATATGATTCCAATGTGATCTGAAGTAGCAGGAGTGATTTGAAATTAAATCACTTCTCGTAATTCAATACCATGCTCATCCATATAAATAAGAATGTTTGAATTTTCATTACTTCTTTGTCAATCCAACTTTAACATCATTGTCTCAATTCTGTGTCAGGATTGACTGAAAAACAGGAAAACCCCACTGAATGCTATTCTGTAAAATACTAGAATATCATTTAAAAAATATCATTTCATTGTTTGTACATTGAGGAGTTGGGAAAAAGGAAATAGATACTCATGCTTAAGATGATGCTTTGCTTACATAATGGACAAACTTTGAATAGTTATTAATCATGATGAAAAATAATTAAATCAGTTATCACACCATTTTCAACAGTGTGAAAGTTATTAAAATTTAAACTGAGAGGAGAAAGAATTTAAGTTGTTCCTAAGGACAAATATGGAGAAGAAAGTATCATCTGGAATTTAGCTTGAAGATTAAACACTGGCAAATAACTCAAAAAATTAGTGGAAGTTACAAGGACATTCTAAGCAAACTGATGGCTTTGTATAGACACATATTTATTCAAAAGGCCTCACCTTTGAAAATTTGTCTCTTTCCTTTGGCATTCTCCTAGCAGAACAGTGAAATTCCTACCATAGGTACTTAACCATCAAAATCGAATATGAAGTTCCCACTCTAGAAATGTATGGAAATCACTGTGGCAGAGAATAAAGGAAATGTTATAGAGGACCTCATTTTTATAGATTTGTTTTTCCTTAAAATGAGGTTTTTGATCTATCACCATTGTTCAAGTGTGTTTTCAGAAACTTTTAAGATGATTCCCTTTTCTAACTCTCCAACCTAAAAATTCTATGTTATGTTCATTTTCACATCTCAATAACAATCGCATTTCAACTGTTGTGAAGAGTTAACTCCATATTAGAAACCTACCTTTTATGAACTCCGTGAAGCCATGGTCTGTTCAGTGCAGATTCCCCACAATTTTACATTTCAGGCAAATCAATTATGTGCAAAGTCAGCCAATCCAGCAACATTGTTAGAGGGTATGGCCCATTGCCATATGCTTTATTTTTATACAATAAATTTTTCATTTTAGGACAGTTTTCGATTTACAGGAAAACGATGAAGATGTTATAGAGTTCCTATCTACTTCATATTCATACCTCTATTTTAACATGTAAGAATTAATAAGCCCTATTAATACATTAATACAGTATTATCTAAATGCCATAATTCAGATTTCCATATTGTCTACCTGAAGTCTTTTTCCTCTTGTAGGATCCTGACCAGGAGGACATGTTACATTTAGTCATCTTATTTCCTTAGACTCCTCTGGGCTCTGACAGTTTTTCAGCTTCCCTTGTTTTTGGTGACCCTGGCAGTTTTGAGTACTTAATGGATGGGTGTTTGTAGGCTGTCCTTCACTTTGAGCTTATCTGATGTTGTTCTCATGATTAAATGGGTTGTGAGTTTTCAGGAGGAATGCTCTAGAAGTAAAGTGCCATTCTATTAACATGATCTGTCTCTGATGCCAACCTTGATGACCTGTCTGAGGTAGACTTTGTCAGGTTTTTGCTCTTTTCCTCCTCTTACCATTGTTTGTTTGCTTGCTTATTTATGAGAGAGAGCAGGGGAGGGGCTAAGAGAGAATCTCAAGCTAGGAGCCTGATGTGGGGCTCAATCTCATGATCTGAGATCAGGACCTGCACTGAAATCAAGAGTCACAGGCTCAATTAACTGAGCAACCCAGGTGGCTCAAATTTAAAAATTTGGGCTATCTCTTGGCCATTTTTAAAAATAAAGGCTTTATCGATATATCATTCACATATCACAAAATTCATGCTTTTAAAGCATACAATAGTTTTATTTTTAATTTTATTTTATTATTTTTTAAAGATTTTATTTATTCATGAGAGACACACAGAGAGAGGCAGAGACACAAGCAGAGGGAGAAGCAGGCTCCCTACAGGGATCCTGATGCAAGACTTGATTCCCAGACCAGGATCATACCCTGAGCCAAAGGCAAGTGCTCAACCCCCGAGCCCCTGAGGTGTCCCAAGTATATAATAGTTTTTAATGTGTTTACAGAGTTGTGTATCAGCATTCTCTAAATCCAAAACATTCTCAGAGTGCCCCAAAGAAACCCCATACCTATTAGTAGCCACTCCACAAATCCCACTGGTCACAGCACCCATCAACCACCAATCTACTTTCCATGTTGAAAGATTTACCTAGTCTGAACGTTCCATATAAATAGAATTTTACAGTATGTATTTTTTCAAATTTGTTTTCCTTCATTTAGAATGATGTTTTCACATTTTACATATGTTGTAGCATATATCAGTACTTCATTCCTTTTTATGGCCAAGCAATTCTCTATTTTATGGATATATCATATTTTATTTATCCATTCATCAGTTTTTGGACATTTTGGTTGTTATGGCTATTTGGCTATCATGAATAATGCTACCCTGCTTTTGGTGTCAACTCTAAGAACTTACTGTTAATTCTGAGGTCATGAAGATTTACCCCCATGTTTTCTTCCTAGGGTTGTGACCTTTGGTATCCAACTTCATTCTTTTTCATGTGGATATCTAGTTGTAGCATTTGTTGAAGACATATTAAACTTGAAACTCAACTGGCTGTAAATATTTAGGTTTATTTTTAGAGTCTCAATTCTGTTCCATTGTTGTCTGTTTACCCTTGGATCAGTATCAGACTGTTTTGATTACTATAGTTTTGGCTTTCAATTTTTGAAATTGAGAAGTTTGAGTCATCTGGCTTTATTCTGCTTTTGTAATATTGTTGTGACTATTCGGAGCCCCTTATAATTCTATATGAATTTGAGGATTGGCTTTTCCATTTCTGAAAAAAAAAAAACTCTTGGGATTTTGATGAGGACTGATCAAACTCAATATTGTTAAAAGAGCGATCTTTTTTTTTTTTTTTAAAGATTTTATTTATTTATTCATGAGAGACACACAGAGAGAGAGAGGCAGAGACACAGGCAGAGGAAGAAGTAGGTTCCATGCAGAGAGCCCGATGTGGGACTTAATCCCAGGTCTCCAGGGATCATGCCCTGGGCTGAAGGCAGTGCTAAACTGCTGAGCCACCTGGGCCATCCTAAGAGAGCAATCTTAACATCCTTTCAGTCTCCAAATATGTGATGTCATTTCATTTATATAGGTCTTTAAGTTTTTTTCAGGAATTTTTAGTGTTGTATAGTGCTGTATATACACAATTCAGGTATGAATATTTCACTTTCTTGGTTAAATTTACTCCTAGATATTTTATTCTTTGATGCTATTGTAAACAGAATTGTTTTCTTATTTTTAAAAAGTTTAACTTATCAATTTTTCTTTCATGGACTGTGCTTTTGGTAGTGTCTCTAAAAGTCATTGTCAAACATAAGGCTACATAGTTTTTCTCTTGTTTTTTTTCTAGAAGTTTTATAGCTTTCTATTTTAAATAAAGGTTTGTGATCCATTTTTAGCCCATTTTTCTTAAAGATTTATCTATCTATTTGAGAGACTAGGCGCATGCACCTGAGTGGGGGGAGGGGAAAAAGGGGGAGAATCTCAAGCAGACTCCCCAGTGAGCAGGTAGCCTGATGCAGTGCTTAATCTCATGATCTAATAGATCGTGACCTGAGCTGAAACCAAGAGTCAGAGGCTCAATTGACTGAGCCACCTAGGTACTCTGGTTTTTAGTTCATTTTGTGTAAGTTCCGTATCTAGGTTCATTTTTTGCATATAGATGTCTGTTGGAAAAAAAATCACCCCTTTCATCATTTCATTTCAATGAATTGTATATGGGTGCCCAATTTTTCCAGGGTCATATTTTGAAAAGATTATCCTTTCCATATTAAATTGCCTTTGCGTCTTTGTCAACAATCAGTTGACTGTCTTTTCGTAATTGTTGCTGGAAAAACTGGATATCCACATGCAAAAGAACATGTTGGAGCTTTATCTTACATCATATGCAAAAATTAACTCAAATGGGATCAAAGAATTAAATATAGGAGCTAGAACTATAAAACTCTTAGAAAAAACATAAGAGAAAAGCTTCATGAATTATATTTGGCAATAATTTATTGAATTTGACATCAAAAGCACAACACAACAATAGAAAAAGTAGATAAATTGTACTCACCAAAATAAAAAATTTTGTGCATCAGAAGACACTGTTAAGAGAATAAAAAAGCAATAGAATTAAAGAAGATATTTGCAAATTATATATCTGAGAAAGGATTAAGATCCAGGATACAGAAAGAACAACTTAACAACAACAAAAAATAAACAGCCCAATTAAAAAATGAGTGAAGGAGTGAAGGACTTAAACATTCCCCCAAAGAAGACACAGGAATGGTTAATAAGCGCACGAAAACATGTTCAACACCACTAACCATTAGGGAAATGCAAATGAAAAACAATGCCATACCACTTCACATGTACTAGTATGGCTATTTTATATATATCTGAAAAAGTATATATGAAAAAATATAAAAATAGTGTTGGTGAAAATGTGGAGAAATTGAAATCCTCATATGTTGGAGAAACTGGAGTGTAAAATGATGCAACCACTGTGGAAAACAGTTTGACAGTTTCTCAAAAAGTTAAATACAGAAGTAGATCATATACTCTATTCACACCTAGGCATATATCCAAAGGAACTGAAAGCAGGGATTAAATTGATATTGTACACTGATGTTTATAGTAATGTCTTTTACAATAGCCAAAGGTGGAAACACCCCAAATATTTGTCAACTGATGAATAGGCAAACAAAGTGTACTGTAAACATGTAATGGAATGTTATTTAGCCTTAAAAAGGGAGGAAATTCTGACACATGCTACATCATGGATGAACTTTGAAAACATTATGCTTACTGAAATGAAATAGGCCAGACACAAAATGACATATATTGTATGATTCTACTTATATGAGGTACCAGAATAGTCAATTCAAAGAGACAGAATAGACTAGAGGTTCTTATGGCTGGCAGGGGGAGAATTATTATTTAATAGGGACAGAGTTTCAGTTTGGGATGATGAAAACATTCTGGAAATGGATAGTGGTAATGATTATACAACACTGAGAATATACCAAACACCACTGTCTTTCATGCTGAAACATGGTTAAATGGTAGAGTTGGGCAGCCCAGGTGGCTCAGCGGTTTAGCACTGCCATCTATCCAGGGCGTGATCCTGGAGACCCGGGATCGAGTCCCACGTCGGGCTCCCTGCATGGAGCCTGCTTCTCCCTCTGCCTGTGTCTCTGCCTCATTCTCTCTCTCTCTCCCATCAATAAATAAATAAAATATTTTTTAAAAAAATAAATGGTTAAGTTTTTGTTATGTATATTTTGACATAATAAAAAAAATCAGTTGACTGTATTTGTGTATCTTTATTTCTGGAATCTCTATTCTATTACATTGATATATATATCTATTCTTTCATAAATACCACATTATCTTGATATCTGTAGATTTAAAGTAACTCTTGAAACCAGGAAGTCTGAGTCTTTTTTTAAAAAAGATTTGTTTATTTATTTTTAGGGAATGAGAGAGAGAAAGTAGAGGGAGGGGTAGAAGGTGAGGGAGAGTGAGAATCTCAAGCAGACTCCTCACTGAGTGCAGAGCCCAATTGGGGGCCTCCATCTCACAACCCATGACACCATGAGCCAAAATCAAGAGTTGGATGCTTAACCAACTGAGCCACTCAGGTGCCCTGAAGTAGGAGTTTTTAAATTTTGTTCTTCTTCAATAGTCTTTTTAGTCATGAATTTCATTTTGCTCCAATAAGATGATAGAAATAGAACATTTTGTTACCTACAGGTCACTTGCCAGCCTGCAAATGAAAAGTACATACTCTATGATTCTATTCTTAGGAAGTTCTACACGAGGCATGACCAATCTGTGGTAGAGAAAGAGCAGAACAGTGATTGTCTCTGAAGATAAAAGCAGCGATTGACTAGAGACCATGTAGTGTGATTAGAAAGTCTTTGGCAGAATTTCTCATTGCCCTAAATTCTGGACTTGACTAGGAAAGAGAAGTCGTATGTGCATCCGAAGCAGTACTCAGCAAAGGGGTCAGAAGACTAAGGAGCAAAATAAGAAATTGTTTGGTTTTTCTTTAAGCTTTTATCTATTTATTCATGAGATACACAGCAAGGGAATCAGAGACATAGCAGAGAGAGAAGCAGGTTTCCTGCACGGAGCCCGATTCGGGACTCGATCCCAGGACCCTGGGACCAGCACCTGACCTGAAGGAAGATGTTCAACCTCTTAACCACCCAGGCGTCCCAAGAAATTGTTTTAAAAGGAGGTGTCCGGGATCCCTGGGTGGTACAGCGGTTTAGTGCCTGCCTCTGGCCCAGGGCGCGATCCTGGAGACTCGGGATCGAATCCCACGTCCGGCTCCCGGTGCATGGAGCCTGCTTCTCCCTCTGCCTGTGTCTCTGCCTCTCTCTCTCTCTCTCTGTGACTATCATAAATAAATAAAAATTTTAAAAAAGGAGGCGTCAAAAGCTTCAGATATGTTGTGTAAGTTCGAGACTGAACTCTCTCCATTAGAAGGAACCCTAAGAAAGCTGTGATAAGCCTGGTGAGAAGAGTTAAATGTCCTCGGGGTTTGGCAACAAAGCAGGATGTCTTATGCAAATTTAAACCTACAGTTTCTGAAAATCTGACAAGAAAGCCTTGAGCAATGAAAGTAATTACGGGAAATAATACAGTGTGACAGGCTAGAATATTAGTTTTGATTTCTGAACATGGTCCCTTATGCGATAAAAATAACGCATGCCTGCCTCCCCTTTTCAATTCAGATATGGCCACATCTTACAGGAGATCTCTCATTGTAAGAGAGACTGTTAATTAAGAAGCCTTAGGTATCATCAATTTATGACAAAGTATGGTGTTGCGTCCTTAAAAATATTTTAAGTTCACCTTTTTTTCTTACTCTGGAAGTGTTAAACCTAAGGCCCATTCCAGGACTAAGATTTCTTCATTGGCTGAAACTCCCTCTGTGGGAAATAATAGTCAATTCTCCCCACATATGAAGAGTGTTATTCTAGGTTGAAAAGCTCTTTGAATCTTAAGACAATTATGTATCATTTGGAAGCAGAATAGCAGGGTCCTCACCATTTTAGATTGTGAGATCCTGAAACCAAGTGACACAGGGTCAATGCTGCTCTGTTCCTGCTCCTTTGAATATTCTCTAAGGCGAACACTTTTTCTCCACAGCAGTGGTTTAATTTTGGGAAATTTTTTTTTTTTTAAGATTTTATTTATTTTTTCATGAGACAGAGGGAAAGAGAGAGGCAGAGACACAGGCAGAGGGAGAAGCAGTCTCTACGCAGGGACCCCGACATGGGACTCGATCCGGGTCTCCAGGATCACACCCCAGGCCGAAGGTGGCGCTAAACCACTGAGCCACCCGGGCTGCCCAATTTTGGGACATCTTATATTTTTATACGATCAAGGCCCACAACTCCAATGCATCTCTCTTCTAGGTGACAATCCTGAGTTTATGTACCACCTCCAAGAATTTTGCAAATACTTGGTGATACATCTGCCATCCTCCCTGAGCCTAAGGAAACACTTGTTTGAGTCATTTGAAATGCCAGTGTATGTGCTTTCACTCTGGCCTTTGCCCTGGAAAGCAGGACTTTGTAACATAGGGAAAGACCTTGGTCCTCAGTCCAAAAAGCCTCAAAAAAAAACAAAAAACAAAACAACAACAACAAAAAAACAAGACAATGAAAAAATACCTATAAATCATCTAATCTGCTACTTGTTAATCCTGACTCTCTTAACTTCATGTCTGCTTGTGTTAATAATACTAGGGATCCTTCTTATTATTATTAGTATGATTAGTATTTAATCATGTACCATGTCTCAGGTACAATTCCAAGTGCTTTACTCATTCATTACTCAAAACCCAGATGAAGTAGGTAAAATCATGATCTTTTCTTCATAGATAAAGAAGTCAAGACACAGCCTAGTTAGGTAACCTGCTTGTGGGCACAGAGCTGGGGGTGATCCCCACCACAGTGGGACCAAAGCAGGTGGGCCTTGTTATCCCTTTGCCTGAACTACACCTGGCCGCTGACATCCCTGTGCATGAGTCGCATTTCACCTGCTGGACAATGTCAAGGAGCACGAGGTCAGGGAGCAACACAGGGGGGGACTTCAGTTCTGCGGGCTCTGTAAAAAACCAGCCAAGAGGAGAAGATGGCTAGCATGGCCAGAGCAGGAACTGCAGGTCAGGGCTGTTTCCCCTCAGAGTGCTGGTAGCTACTTTCTTCTATTTGTCTACACTCTGGAGGCAGAAGCTCAAAGTGCCGGAGAAACAAAGAAAATATGAAGAAAGAAAGAGACAGACAAAAAGAAAGGAAGATAGAAAGACAAAAGGGGAGACAAGGAAGGAAGGAAGGGAGGTAGGAAGGTAGGAAGGGAGGGATTGCAGTTTTCCTGAACTCAGGGCTGGTAATACCTTCTCCTGCTTGACTGAGTAGAATATTCTTGCTGTCACAAATGTTCCCTTTGTTTGGAATAATAAACACTTTGTTCTAGTATCTAGGTGCTTAGGATCGTTACATTTGTTCTTAGCAAACCCATAAAGAGGAAAACTCAACACACCCAATTTGGAAGAGAGAGAACAGGTCCAGATACTAATGTAATTTGTTCAGCCCTGTGGAAGGAAAAGGAACAAAGCCAGAGTTTTTGAGGAGAGACCCACCTAGTGGCCATGAATGGTTGTACTTTTGTGGTACAAGCAGTCACGGAGGAATTCAAGTAAAAACCAATGAAACAAGAAGCAGTGAACCGAGAGGCTTTGGCAGTTTTCATCTCCAGTCCCTCTCGGTTGGTTTTGCTGGGACATATTTTTACAACGTCATGGTACAACGTATCGCGCAAGATGCAATATGCTTTCAAATATGCCAAGTTTGGAAATTGTTAAGGGTGACTTAATGACATTAAGTCATAGTCTTATGATTATGAGATTATGACATTAAGATTATGACTTAGTCATAATCTTATCTTATGACTTAATGACATTAAGTCATAATCTCGGATCACAAATACATCAGTGAAGGGACTGACAGATACTTTAAACGTATACAGAGGCCCTGACTGATGGTGAAACTGGGAAAGGAAACTGAAGTAGGTTAGAGGTCCAGGGCTTGCCATGAGCAGGAAAACAAGGGAGAGCCGTAATCAGGTGTGAGCCCGTCCTGCCCCTCCATTGCTGCCAGGCCCATCACCCCTCTTGCTTTTTTAATTTGTTTCCTTCTCTCCCCACTCCCCACCCCCTCTCTCTTCTTTCCTCACAGGGGCTTAAGACCCTCACCCTGGAAAATGAACAAGTAACTAAATGTTACATTTAAGGAAATCATTCAACATTGTAGCCACAACTGCTTCTGAAGACTAAGTCACCCTTTATTTTTATGCATATGTTCTTGCAAAATATGTTTTGTTGCTTTGAATGCATGGAAAATGCCTTTGTCCTCCTTCTCCGCTCTTTATTGAAGTAAATGTTACATGTAGTAAAATGCACAGATCTTGAGTGTTCTGTTGGATGAATTTTGACAAATATATATGCACCTGAGTGGTACATACCTCTATCAAAATATGAAACATTTCCATGAGCCCAGAAAGTTCCTTCGTGAACTCCCTCTGTCAATGCTGTCCCTCCCCTCACTCAAAGGCAGCTTCTGTTCCGTACTTCATCATCAGAATTGGTTTCACCTGCTCCAGAAAGTCACAGGGATGGAGTCATAGAGTATAAGGATCTTCCATGTCTGGCTTCTTTCACTTAATTTACTGCTCCTGTGTTTTGTCCATGGCAGTAGTTTTTGGGTTTTTGTTTTGTTTTAATTGAGTAGCATTCCATTGTGCAAATATACCGCAATTTATCTGCTCACTGCTTGTTGGACATTGGATTGTTTCCAGTTTCCGACTATTATGGAAGAGCTTCTGTAAACATTCATGAGCAAGTCTTCTTGTGGCACACGTTGCCATTTCTCTTGGATAATATACCTGAGGGTGGAAGGCTGGTCGGAGGGTAGGTTTATATCTACCAGCTCTCTAAAATGGGAGGGCGATGTCCCATTCCCACAAATGAGGTGTAGAGTTCCAGGGTCGTCGCATCCTCAGCAACAATTACGGTTCTCTGTCTTTTTTATTTTAGTGGGTGTAAAGGAGTATCTCATTGTGGCTTTCTTTTCTCATGATTCATAATGTAAGCCATTTTTTTTAATGTGCTTGTTTATATATCTCCTTTTGTGAATTATCTTTCAAACCTTTTGACCCTTTTTATGGGGTTGATTATCTTTCTATTACTAATTTACAGTCATCTTTAATATATTCTAGTCATAAGTCCTTTGTCAGATTTATTTATCGAGAATAGTCTTCTTCCAACTTCTGATTGACTTTTTTTTTCTTTTTTTCTGATTGACTTTTTCATCTGCTTAGCAATGTCTCCTGATAAGCAATTCTTAACTATATCACAGTCCAATTCCTCAATGTAATCTCTGTGTTTAGTAAGTAAGTTTTTGGTGAATTATCTAGGAAACCTATGCTTATCCCAAGTTCATAGAGATGTTATCCTGTCTCCTAAAAAAAATTTATTTTAGTTTGTATGTTTAGTCTTATGATTGTTTGTGAATTAATATTCTGTGTGCTATAAACTATGGGTGAGATCTATCTCCCCCCCCTATGTTTACTCAGTTTTTCAGGTACCATTTGTAAATGCCGCTGCCCAAAATCAATTGATCATTGTATTAAATGACTGTTTGTTGACTTCAGCAAAGATCAGCATAATTCAATTTGGTTTTTGTTTTTTAATTTATTCAGGAGAGACACAGAGAGGCAGAGACATAGGCAGAGGGAGAAGCAGGGTCCATGTGGGGAGCCTGATGTGGGACTCGATCCCAGGACCCCAGAATCATGACCTGAGCCAAAGGCAGATGCTCAACCACTGAACCACCCAGGTGCCCCTACGTAATTCAATTTGGCTCAGGATTGCTTCTGTTGACCTTTACCTGTGTAGAATGAGCATATGGTGAGACTTAAATGATTATTTTTTGTTTTCTTCTACCTATCCGCCACCCCTATATTGAAAGTAAAGATTACCCAAGAAAAGAAAAGAATATAAACTTTTAGTCCCCAGTGACTCATTATGCATAGTACTCTATACATGCTAGTTGGATTAATTTCTGATAATGAGGGTAGCCCTGGTGGCCCAGTGGTTTGGCGTCGCCTTCGGCCTGTGGTGTGATCCAGGAGACCCGGGATTGAGTCCCACGTCCGACTCCCTTCATGGAGCCTGCTTCTCCCTCTGCCTGTGTCTCTGCCTCTCTCTCTCTGTCATGAATAAATAAGCAAAATCTTTTAAAAAAAGTTTCTGATAATGTTAGCTATGTTTGATCCTTACTGTTCATTGTCTGTTTGCTGTATCAATTAGCAGATTAGTGACAACTCTTTAACTATGACTGTAGATGACTTATCTTTCCTCTTAATTCTGTCAAATTTTGCTTTTGCTCCATGGTTTTTGATGCTATGGCTTTAAATGCATTTTTTCTTAAGATTATGTCACGTTGATGAATTAATGTGTATATCAGTATGAGCTATTACTTTCTTTTACCTCTTTAATTCATCCTTGTCTTGAAGTCTATTTTATCTGGTATTAATTTAGATACAACAGGTTTCTTATGCTTAGTATTTATATTTAACACACCTGTGTATATTTAAAATGTATCCCTGGGGGATCCCTGGGTGCTCAGCGGTTTGGCGCCTGCCTTCGGCCCTGGGAGTGATCCTGGAGTCCCGGGATCGAGTCCCACATCTGGCTCCCTGCATGGAGCCTGCTTCTCCCTCTGCCTCTATCTTTGTCTCTCATTCTCTGTGTTTCTCATGAATAAATAAATAAAAATCTTTAATAAAAAATGTATCTCTTTATACAGCATATAGTTGGGTCTTGATTTTTTAATTTAGTTTAATGATCTTTTACTTTTAATTAGAGGCTATATGTTTATCACAATTATTGGTATGAATGTATTTAATCTATCATGTTGTTATTGATTTGGATTTTTTTGGGGGGTATTTCCATTCCTCTGTTCCTTTTTTAACTGATTTCTTTTGGATCAATCAAATATGTTTTAGCATTTGTTGTGGGTTGAATTGTGTCCCCCTCCCCGTTCATCTGTTTAAGTCTTAATGCCACAGAACTTCACATTGTGAACTTACTTGGAAATAGAGTTGTTATAATTAGTTGAGATTAGGTCACACTGGAGTAGGGTGGCCCCTGATTGAATATAACTGATGTCTTTACAAAGAGAACATTATATGAAGAGATACGCATAGGGAGAGCCGCAGGGGAAGACTGAAATTGTCTGTCATGACCAAGAAACTGCAGAAGCTGAGAGAGAGAGAGGTGTGGGACATATCTTTCCCTAGACCCTTCAGAGGGAATAGAGCCCTGCTGACAGCTTGACTTTGGACTTCTGGCCTCTAGAACTGTAATGCAATGAATTTCTGTTGTGTAAGCTACCTGGTTTATGGTCCTGTGTTATGAGAGGCCTAGAAAACTAATACTATTCCAGTTAATGTATTTTATTGGATTTTGTTTTCTTTTTAAAATTATTTTTAATGGCTGCACTAGGGATTAGCATATGCATTCTTAACCTATCTCAATCTGTAATTAAAATTATATGACATTACACAAAATGTAAAGACCTTGCAACACTATAATTTTGTCACCACCTGTCCTTTATGCTACATTTATCATATATTTTATTTTTATATTTTCTTTTTTTTTTTAAGATTTTATTTATTTATTTATAGACAGAGAGAGAGAGAGAGAGAGAGAGAGAGAGAGGCAGAGGGAGAAGCAGGCTCCATGCAGGGAGCCCGATGTGGGACTCGATCCCGGGTCTCCAGGATCGCACCCCAGGCTGCAGGCTGCACCAAACCGCTGCACCACCGGGGCTGCCCCCCACCTTTTTGTTTTAATTTTCTATAAAACCCATAATATAATGTTTTTTTATGATTGAGTAGTTACTCGTCTTTTATATAAGTTAAGAGATGAAAAAGGAGAAAGTCCAACATATCTTCATTCACAATCTTCTCGTTTGCAGTGCCCTTTGTATTTTTCTGTGGATGCATATTTCTGTTTGGTAACCTTTCTCTTCAATTCAAATAACTTATTCTTAGCATTTCTTGTGGTGCAGATCTCCTGGCCTCACATTCCTGTGACTTTTATTTATTTGAAAATGTCTTTATTTCAATCTCATTTTGAGGCCTCTTTGTGGGATCTGAGATGCTGAGATGACAGGTTTGTTTGGGTCATTTTTTTAAAGATTTATTTATTTATTTGAGAGAGAGAGAGAGAGAGAGAACATGTGAGCAGGAGGAGGGGCAGAGGGAGAAGGAAAGAATCTCAAGCAGACAACCTGCAGAGTGCAGAGCCTGATGTGAGGCTCCATCCCACAACCCTGAGATCATGACCTGAGCAGAAGTCAAGAGCTGGCCACCTAATAGTCTGAGCCACTCAAGTGCTCCCGGGTCATTTCATTGCTTATTCACCTCTACTGTTACTGCTGGCAAATCAGCAGTCATTTGTATGTTTCCCCCTCAATCATGTCTTTCTCTCTGGCTGCTTTTCAGACTAGATGTGGTTTTGTGTGTGTTTTTCCTGCTTGGGATTTTCTGTGATTTGTGGTTCTGTAAATTGAGTTTTCATCACTTTTTAGAAAATTTCAGCCATTATTTCTTCAAGTACTTTTTTCCTGTTCCATCCCCTTCTCTTTTGGGCAGTCCAATCACATGTTATATTTGGATGGTCTCTCAAAGGTCACTGAGGCTCTGTTCATTTCTTACTTTCTTTTTTTTTTTTGTCTCTCTCTCTTCTTAAGATTGGGTCATTTCTCTTATTTTCAAACACACTATTTCTTTTGCCATGTGCAATTGACCAGATGTTAAGCCAATGTTGTGGATTTTTTTCACTTCAGATGTTGTGAGTTGTAGTCTTAGCATTTCCATTTGATTCTTTTTATAGTTTCTATTTCTTTACTGAGATTTCCCATCTTGTTCATTAACTTCCTTTAAGTTCTTGACTCTATTTATAATAGCTGCCTTAATGTCCTTGACTACTATTCCAAAACTTTTGTCATCTCAGAGTGAGTTTCTATTATTTTTTCTTTATTATGGATCATGTTTTTCTGCTATTGTGCATGCCTATTAATTTTACAAATTGTAAAAAAAAATTTTACAAATTATATAATGGGAATTTTAGATAATGTAATATGTTTCTATTATATCTTTCTTTAAAGATGTTTTGGGGTCTGGTGTAAGTCTTCCAACTTTGCTCTTTTTTAAAAAGTGTTTTTGGATATTCTGGCCTTTTGCATTTCTAGATAAATTCAGAATCATCTTGTCAATTTCCTGAAAAAAATACTGCTGGGATTATGAGGGAGACTTTATTAAATCTATTGGTCAGTTTGAGAGAACTGACATATTTTCAACACTGAGTGTGTTCATGAGTATATTCATGAACTTTATTTCTACATGACGCTGTATTTTCTTTTATTGGACATAATAATGATTAGTAACACTTTGTCTATATGTCTATATGATTTATAAGTATTTTGCTGCATTTATTCCTTTGTATTTACTTTTTTCAGATGTTATAGATGGTGTCATTTGAAAATTATTTTAAATTACTTATTTAAATATAAAAATGTAACTAATTTTGTGTGTTGACTTTAAGCAGTGACCTTACTAAGTTTACTTTCTAATGTAAATGGATTGCCTGCGTATATTTGACTATTTTAATAATGCCAATGAAAATAATGGCACTTTTATTCCTATACTTTCAATTCTTCTATCTTTTGTTTCTTTTTCTTGCCATATGGTGCTAAGATATCTAGTACTATCTTGACTAGAGTTGGTAATAATGAGCATCCTTGTCTCATTTCTGGTCTCAGGGGGAGGAAAGCTTTCAGTACTTTACCATTCTGTATGATGATACCTGTAGATTTTTTAATATTTTATATTTTCAATTAGTTTTAATTTTTTACTTCTATTAGTAGTTAAATAATTTGATCATAAGTGCTAAATTTTTATTATCTACTTTTCCCACATCTATTGGGATGATCATGTGATATTTGTTTTTTTTTAATTTAGAAATTTATTCTGTTTAATCCACAAACTTTATATAGCTTTAGTTTAAAAACAAAAATAAAAAAACCAAAAACAGTGAAAACAAGACACTATTTCAAAGTCTGGACCCTTCCAGCCTTCCAAATCTGAGAGCTCTGAAAGTTGTATATACCAATTGGAAGAACAAGACAAAGTTATGAATGGAGCCATGACATTTCATAAAACAAACTTTTATAGAACTGAAGGATCCTTCCTGGGACTAGTTAATTGCCTTTACAAAAAACAAAACAAAACAAAACAAAACAAAAAAAACCACAACAGAATAGAATGAATTCCAGTGTTCCAAATCAACTTGTTACACATCAATATAAACCCACAGTGTCCTGGCAAACAACATGCTTTCATTTTCCATCTCGTCCTAGAGCTCGAATCCTGATTCATTTCAGCAGAGACTCCACAGGCAACAGGAAAGATTGTGGCATTAAAATATTCATTTATACTTTGTGGTAGTTCAACAGTGGTCTTATTTCTGGGCAAGCTTGCAAACCATACAAGGTTGGAAGTATCATAATTTAAATGGGTGCTAAGACTCAAATGAGAAAAAAAAATAAAGAAAAAAATGACAAGAAAGGAAAACCTCTGGGAAAAGCCAAGGCCTTTAAAGAAACCATAAAAATGACAACAATATTGAAACCCCTTTTTTAAAAAGGGGATTTTTTTTGGCTTAAAATATTTCACTCTAAATGAATTTACGTCAGCTGTCAATGAAAGAATGTAACTAATACACTGTGGACACCTTTTGCAATGTAAATCCATGCCCCCCCCCCCTTTTTTTTACATGGTGAACTTCAACCTAGCAATTATTACAACAAATGTTATAGTCTAAAGTGTTGTGCACTTTGTGGCAACACGATAGGGTCCTGAGGGTAAGGGGATGAGGAAATAAAAGAAAAGTAAAGAGATGGGGACAGGAGGGACACAGTGGATGATGTCCAAGCAGTGTCAACTTTATTTAAGGTTTTAAAGGTATCATACAGCACAAGCAGAATAAAGATAAAGGAATACCCACATGCATGACAGGCCCTACTGACACAGGAGGGTTTTAGTTAACAGATAAACATGCTATTCTAGATGCATACGCTTTTTAAAGGACGATGGATATGATTAACAGACCAGTAAGAATAGCACAGACCCCTAGTTGACTTTACCACCAGGCTAGAACACATTATATCAATTGTATTATGTGGGCGATCACTTAAAAGCGAGCTCCGGAAACCATTGCTTAAGCCCTTTCTCAAGCATCAACCAATTATTCAACCTTTGGGCTCCTGAGCCTTATGAGTAAATGAGGGACACAAGTCCGAGCTTGGTTTGGTTTAGTAACTCTAGCTAGTCCGTGGCCATCCACTCTAAAGCTCAAACACATTTTAGCAATTTTGAAATTGAATTGTGTACAAACCAAATAAAATGTACATCGTGACACACATTCCCGCCTAAGACTGTGGGGACGCTTGAGCCTTCTGCATCGACCTCAGCTCCTTTTCACGCAGGTGCTTCTCTAAGTCGTCAAGGTTGTCGTCGGGGTCACTCTTGGTCTCCTTCTTAGGCTCAGGCTCTGCCTCCGGTTCCTCCTGTGCTGATGTGGTCGTGGGGGCCGCAGGGGCCGTGGGAGTGACAGCTGCTGCAGCGGCTGCCGCAAAGGCCCTTTCCTTCTTGTGTTTTTTGTGCTTCTTGTGTTTCTTGTCCTTCTTTTTCTTCTTTTTCTTTCCACCTCCTTTGGGTCTGAGTTCCTTGTCAGAGATGGGCTTGGTGTTGGGCTTTTAGTCTTTTTGACTGGTACTGCTGGTGAACAGTTGGTAGAGGGGGACTGAGACTGGACAGGGGATAGAGGTGCTGGGGTTTTTTTAGCTGCTGGCTCAGGAGATCCTGAGACAGACCGAGAGGAGGAAACCCTCCTTACAGACTGAGGGCTTGGTGAGGCAGCCTTTTTTGTCTTTTTGGGTTCTGGAGTCCTGGAGACTCTCCTAATGGGCCTAGTACTTGGAGAAGAGGACTGCCTTCTTTGGGGTGATGATGATGCTCTTCTGTGAACAGGTGGAGGACTTGAGGAGGTCTGAGGAGCTCGAGGCCGTGGTGAGGGAAAATGCCTTTCGTTTCCCCGGCGCGGGGAAGACCCTTTCCTATGCTTTGATGATAATGAAGGCGAACATCTCTTGGTGACTGGGGAGCTTCTTTGTTTGGGAGGTGGAGAATGGGAGACCCGACGCTTTGGTGGTGGAGCTGGTGATGCCCTTCGTTTAGGAGGGGGAGGGGGAGAAGCTGTTCTTCTCTTTGGAGGTGGAGAAGGAGAGTATCTCCTCTGTATGGGAGGAGAGTATCTTCTTGGGGATGGTGAGTGCCGGCGGGGGGGAGAAGGAGTTCTTGGTTGTGGTAGTGGTGTGGGGACCTGTGCCTAGGAGGAGTGGGGGCAGAAGGGGAACGCCTTCTGGTGGGTCCCCACGGAAGGACTCCTCCTCTGTCTACCGCGAGGCGAAGTCTCTTTCTGGCGCTATCGAGGTGATGGAGAGGCACTCCGGGGAGGGGAATGTCTCCCCCGCCTGCCTACCTCACCATTCTTCACATGGGAACTCTTGGGGCTCTCATCTTCTGAGGAAGAAGAGGAGCCGGGATCAGATGAAGACTGCTGGTTCTGTCGTCTGGATTGACGTCTCTGCTGCACAGAATGTGTCGCAGCCATTCTGCCACCTTTATCTTCTTCCGATTCAGAGAACTCTACTTTTCTAGGCTTAGGTGCTGGTGAAGGGGACTCTCTTTTCTCAGTACCTTGATGTCTTGTCACTTTACCTGAAGTTCTCCCTGGAGAGACAGAAACACGACTTCTTGTACGATTTGCCTGCTGGGGTGTTGGGGGATGGCGGGTTTTGGGTGGGGGAGTTGCTGGAGGTGATGGCCCACGCCTTCGCCTCGGAGGACTTGCTGAAGGAGATAACCCACGAGTTTTTCGAGGGGGACTGGATGTCCTCTTAGGAGGCTTCTTTGGCGGTGACCCGGAACGAGATGAAGAGGATGATGAGCTTCTTCCAGACAAGGATGCTGATGGACGTCGTCTCCGTCTCACTGGAGCTCTACTCCAGGCCAAGGCCTGGGTGGAGGTGGCATTCGTCTTGGAGGGGCTCTTCCGCGAGGCATGGCCGCCTTCTCGGACTTGGCCTCCTTCTAGGTGCGTCTGATCTTGATCGGGATCTGTGACGCCGTCTAGGTGGGGTAGGAGAAGGAGAGCGAGACCGTGTCCGGGATCTTGATTTGGAACGTGACCGAGATCTTGGTCGGGTCTTCTCCTTCTCCTTTTTGGAATTTTTCTCCGGAGAAGGTTCTTTAGGCTCTGGTACAGGTTCGGGATTGGGAACTTTCAGGATGTCACTAGTAGAAGTGGCCTCTTGTACTGAAGGTTCTTTTACTTTCGCTGATGGTTCTGGGAGCTCTGGAGGTTTTTCCTTCTTTTCTGGAGCAGGGGAAGGACTCCGGCTCTTGGTTCTGTGATGGGGAGATCAAGAATAACTGCGCTTTCTCCCTCTCCTGACAGGGGAAGATCGTCTTCTAGGGGAAGGAGATCTGGATCTGGGTCTTCTTGGGCTTCAAGACCTCTCCCTTTTTTCTCTGCTGCTTTCTTTTTCTTCCCTATCCTTCTTATCCTTGTCTTCATCTTGCTTTTTTTCATAGATGCCAACTTTTCTTGTTCAATCTGTCTTTGTTTTATTTCTTCTTTCTTCCGTTCTAGAAAAGCAGAAGGGATTCCAGCGATGTTTTCTTGTGTACCTAAGAGCAGGGGCCACAGTTCTCCCATAAATTCTCTAGCATTTTTTTCCATTCAAAAACCCAGGCAGGTTGATCTGCATCATTTTGGAGTCTGGAGTCTTCACTTCCAGCTGGTTGAATATGAACTCAATCACAACATCATCTTCAAACCCAAGGATTTCCGTTACTTGTTTTGTTATCCAAGGCTTTATAACCTCCAAATTTACTTTGCTCATGTCCGCCTTTTTTTTCTAGGCATTCTGCAAATTTCAGCTGCTTCACTAGCTTCTCCTGTTTGTTGCTGAACCGATTATCCTGTTCTGCACTTGTTCCGCGGAAGAATCCCGAGTCCCATCTTCTGCCTCGCTCGGACCTGATATTTGTTCTTTATTCTCCTAAAGCGGTAATTGATTTTATATTATTATTAATTTTTTTGGGGGGGAGGTAATGGATTTTTGAGTGATAAAGCAACCTTGCATTCCTAAAATGAACTCAACTTTTTCTTTTTTCCTTTTCTAAAAAAATATTGCTAGGTTAGGTTTTCTAATGCTTTCTTTAAAAATTTTTGCCTCCATGTCTATGAAGCACATTTATGTTTGATTTACCTTTATTACAATGTTCTTGTCAAGTTTTACTATCAAAATTATGCAGGTCTCATAAAATTAACTGAGAATTGTTCTCACTTTAAAAAAAAAAAGATTTTATTCATTTATTTAGGAGAGAGAGAGCACAGGGGCAGAGGCAGAGGCAGAGGGAGAATCAGAGGGAGCCGGATGTGTGACTGAGTCCCAGGACCCTGAGATCATGCCCAGAACTGAAGGCAGACACTTAACTGACAGGCCACCCAAGCACCTCGTTGCTTTTTTTTTTTTTTTTTAAGATTTTATGTATTTACTTTAGAGAAAGAGAGAGAGAGTGAGCATGAGCTGGGAGAGGGGCAGAGGGAGAAAGAGAGAGAGAATCTCAAGCAGACTTAATGCTGAGCACAGAGCCCAACACTGGACTCCGTCTCACAACCCTGAGATCGTAACCTGAGCCAAAATCAAGAGTTGGGTGCTTAACAGACTGAGCCACCCAAGCAACCCTGTTCTCACTTTCCCTTTATAGGAGTAATTTGTGTAAGATTGGCTAATTGTAGATACTTAGAAGGATTTGCAATTAAAGCCATCTGCATAAAAAGTTTTGTGTTTGGGGGACAAATGTTTTTCATGGTTTTTTATTTCTCTAATATGCAGAAGAATATATTTTTTCTGTTTCTTGTGTCAGTTTGGTTCATAGTATTTTAAAAAATATTTTATTTATTCATGAGAGACAGAGAGAGAGAGAGAGAGAGAGAGAAGCAGAGATATAGGCAGAGGGAAAAGCAGGCTCCATGCATGGAGTCCAACGCGGGACTCGATTTCCAGTCTCCAGGATCACACCCTGGGCCGAAGGCAGCGCCAAACCGCTGAGCCACCAGGGCTGCCCATAGTACATTTTTTTTTTTTTTAAGGAATTTGCTCATTATGGAAATTTTGACTATCACATAGGTAAATGGTGTTATTGAATGAATCCCATGTACCTATCACTCTCCCCACCCCACCAACAACCAGCAGTGCAGAGCCAGTGCTTCCCTTCCATGCACCTACCACCAATTCTGCCCTCCTTAATATATTGGAGCAAATCCCAAGCATTAGCTCATCCCATACAGTGACATTGTGGTATGCATCTCTACATGATACATACACCTTTTAGTTAACTTTATTATCATCCCACCTACAAGATGGTGACAATTCCTTGATTATCCAATGTTTGATGCTCAAATTTCTAATTGTCTCATAAATATCTTAATTTTTACATTTTGTCCGTAATACGTTGCTCGTTTAGGATAGAGTCTAGATTCATATCTCTTCCCATGTTTCCAGGTTACTTTTTGCTTTAAAAAAAATCACACTTGCCAAAAATTTATGAATTTTTTTAGTCTTTTCAAAGATTCAACTTTTTGTCTTATTATCTATTGTACTTTATTATCGTTAAGTTTTACACTTTTCTTTATATTTTTTCTACTTTCATATTCTTTGGTCTTAATTTTATTCTTTATCTTAAGACCCAAATCCCAAATTAATTTATTTTTAGCCTTTCTTCTTTTTAATATTTCTATTTAGGCCCTTTGGATAGAGCTTTATCTGTATTGCACATTTTGGAAAAATACTGTATTTTTATTATTCTTCATTCCTATTATTTTCTAAATTCCAGTATTATTTCTTCTTTGATCTATGATTATTTAGAAATGTATTGTCTAATTTTAAACACTTGGGGATTTTCTGATTATCTTTTTGTAATAAATTTCTAGACTAATTTCACTGTGGTCAGAGAACACATTCCCTATGACTTTAATTCACTAAAATATACTGGGACTTGTCTTATGGTCCACCAAAAGGCCAATTTAATCAAGTATTATGAAAATAATGCAATTTTCTGGTGCAGTATTTTATAAATGCCAAATCATTCAAGTTGTTTAATCATTTTGTTCTAATATTTTATAACGTTACTTTTTTTCGGTCTTTAGTATGGGGAGAAAAGGGAGTGATAAAAATGTTTGAATATGATTGTAAATTTGAGTAATTTATCTTTAAATTTTATATCATTTAAATAACTTGAAAATATGGTATAGAGTACATACTGATTTACAATTGTGCCTTCCTGAAGTACTGACTCTTCTATCATAACGAATTATTTCTTTTTCTCTTAATAGTGCTTCTTGACTTAGAATCCATATTTTGTGATATTATTTTCCTTTGGTGTTTTAAGAGAATATTATATTCCATGCTAATACTTCAAGCTTTATACATACTTTTAAAGAAGCATTTGCAAGCAGCAAATTTTTTTAAATTTTTAAATTATTTTATCAGTTTTATTGGGGTATAATTTATGTATAATAAGTTCTCTCCAGTTCAAGTGTATAATTCATGGGTTTTGACATGCATACGCCCATGAAAATATGACCACAATAAAGATATAGATTTTCATTGCCCCCAGACTTCTTCATGCCACATTATAGACTATCTTTTTACCATTCCTAGCCTTAAGCAACTATTGACCTGCCTTTTGCCAATCCAGATTAAGCTACATTGAATAGAATTTTGTATAAAGGAAATCCTATAGGGGGTCCCTGGGTGGCTCAGTGGCTTGGTGCCTGCCTTCCACCTGGGGATTGATCCTGGGGTTCAGGGATGGAGTCCCTCATCGGCCTTCTTGCTTCTCTCTCTGCTTCTCTCTCTCTCCCTGTGTCTCTCATGAATAAATTAATAAAATCTTTAAAAAAAATTCTAAAAAAAAAAAAAGAAATCCTATGGTAGTATGTACTCTTCTGTGATGAAGTATTTCACTCAGAGCAATGATTTTGAAATTCATTCCTGTGGTGTGCGAATCGGTAGCTTCTTTTATTACTGAGTAGTATTTCATTATGAGAATGTAATATATATGGATGTCTAAGTTGTTTCCAGTGTAGGCTATAATGAAAAAACAAGTGCTAAGAACATTTATGCATAAATCTTCATAAAGATTTCTAAAATATGTTTTTATTGATTTGGGGTTAGTCCTTAGGAGTGAAATGGCTAAGTCCTGTGATGGGAGTATGTTTAACTTTCAGAAAGACTGTCAGTTCTCCAATGTGGTAGTGCCATGTTACACTCCCACTGACCAGCTGGGAGGGTTCCAGTTGCTCCATGTCGTCACAAACATTCGATGTGGTAAATCTTTTTAAGTTTAGCCCTTTTAAAGGGTAAATGATCATGGAAGACATCTTATTGTGGTTTACACTACCCCTCCTACCCCAATCAATGACTTTGAGCCACTTTTTCTTTTTCTTTTTTTTTTTTTTAAATTTTTATTTATTTATGATAGTTACAGAGAGAGAGAGAGGCAGAGACACAGGCAGAGGGAGAAGCAGGCTCCATGCACCGGGAGCCCGACGTGGGATTCGATCCCGGGTCTCCAGGATCGCGCCCTGGGGCGAAGGCAGGCGCCAAACCGCTGCGCCACCCAGGGATCCCTGAGCCACTTTTTCATGAATTTATTTGTAGGTGTGTAGGCAAAAAGAAAAAATAAACAAATGGTGCCATTCACCCAGTCCCCCATCTCCCATTTCTGGCACCAGAGTACCAGTCATTCATGGATTTGGATATTTTTTTTTTCTCTCAGAATGGATATTTTAATTCTTGGGGCCAAAGTTTCACTGTCCGAATTTTTTTTTTTAAGATTTTATTTATTTATTATTTATTCATTCATGACAGAGAGAGAGAGAGAGAAAGAGAGAGAGAGAGAGGCAGAGACACAGGCAGAGGGAGAAGCAGGCTCCATGCAGGAAGCCCGATGCGGGACTCAATCCCAGGTCCCCAGGATCACACGCTGGGCCAAAGTTGGCACTAAACTGCTGAGCCACCTGGGCTGCCCATCATTGCCTGAATCTTAAATATTAGTATGATCCCAACTGGCATCTATGTTTTCCAAGGGCAATAGAAACCATCTGAATAAAACCAATTTATCTTTATTTTATCTCAAATACAATTAAATAATTGCTGATGGAACTTAAAAATTCTCTCCAATTCTAAGGAAATACTCTGACAATTTTTCAGGAAAGCATGACAGGTTGGAGAATTGTTGATAGCTTCAAAGATTGCCAACAGACTAAATGTTCAAAGGGTCCAGCAAATGACAATGGATTGTCTAAATTATGCTGCCTCTCTAGAATGGAAAATTGCAAACTTTAAGTATAGAGCATTGTGACATCCACGTATGTGGAAAGTTTTTTGCATCGTATTTAGCCAGGAAAGCTGATTTTCAGAACTATTTAATAATAACAAATAATAAATAAATAAAAATATTTAAATTTATTTTATTTATTTGTGTTTATGTTAATGTATTTGTCTATCTATCTATCTACCTAGCTACCTGAAAGTTGTTACTAGTTTTCCATTAGTTCGATGTTTTTCATTCACTCTTTCTTTTTATGCTTATCTTTTGCATTAATTCAATTGGTTTCCTTACAGGATCAACCCTTTTTCCTGAACAGTCCACGGTGGTATGACTTGGTCTTGTGGTCCTATCCCAAATGCTCTTCACTTCCTGCCTTTGCTTTTTCCAGGCTCCTTCATTACCAGATGTGCTCCCCCAACATGATATTAGCTGGTTAGCAGCAGCTGTAGGCTGACAAGCAACCAGCAGAAAAGGTCATCTTTGTCTCCACAGGTTAATGAAAAATTCACTCCCAGAAGTGAACGACTTTTACCTAGTTTGGGGCCTGTGCTCCTGATAGAATATGAGGAGGACTAGGGAGGCCTGAAACCAGAGGTGTTGACCAGCAAGCCTCACCAACATATGGCCAATGGATGAGTGCAAAATGGCTTCCAAAATAACACTGCACTGAAGTGGTAAGGAACGTGGGTGTACGGAGGAGAGGCAAAAACACAGGTGTTTATTACATCTGTACTTTAACATTTTTTTACAAGATACCTGTATTTCTTGTGTATACCTAAATAAGATGAGGCCTGGCCATATTAAAATGCTCACTGTTTTTCTATTCTGATAGATTTTTCAAAGCACAGCTTATGTTTTGTTCATCTTTATGTTCTCTACATAGACCACAATTACTAACAAATTGTAATCATTCACTGTATTGGAGTCGAAATATCTCATTTTTTAAAATCCTTACTAAAATTGGCCACAAGATGTCCCCACAGCTCTAGAAGATGCTTTCTATGTGGCCCTAGACAGGCTTTTTTTCAGTTCAATTGGTTTAGTTTGAGGACGGCTGGCCAGGTGATGTTTAATGAGATTTTTGTTCTAAACCTGCTTTTAAAATGTTACGCCTATAATTTAATATGCATTAAATGTTCAGAATAGCAGACAGTTTCAAACCTGTGCTAAAGGCATATCTTCAAATGCCAGCCCAATGTTTATCTTTTAAAGGTCCATATTAAACTATGGCTTTCTTAAACTGTGGGACTCCTTTGCTGCCACCTTGAATTCTGAAGTTATCAGAAAAATGTTACTACTGTAGGATAGCATTCACCTGCAATATTATTCTCTGTAAAAGCTAATTAAAAGTGAAGCAGAATTAAAATATGTGCTAGCAATGTTTACTGTGAGCTATAAGAGGAATACAAATATATTTTATTTCTAAATATGTGCTCTGGAGGATGCCGAGCAAGTCTATACAAGAATCAAGGAGGCTTCTCTTGATTTTATCAAGCACATCTTAATTGTGGTTGCTCTGCACTACCAGTGAGAACCAGTTTTCTTCCTTACAGGTATCTCACCTATACCTGAATCATGACAGATGGTCTACACTAGATACTTTATCGCCTCAAGGATTCCTTAAGTGGAAGGTGTTCTGAAAATAACTGCTAAACCTAACACATACATGAGTAGGAGAAAAACAGATATGCTAAAAGGACCAGGGTACTTCTAGAGGCAAACAGATTTTATGCACACATAAAGTGGGATCCATCTTATAATCAGGATTCTTATTTTAGTTGGCATAGAGGTTTTTTTTAATTTGCTTTTGATTTAGTTATTGATTAAAAGTGTCATTATGGAAAATGTAGGTAACATGCCAAGACTGAGTCTTTCTTTTGAAAGGAACGAGATGGGAAAATGAAATAGTCTAATTTTTAAATTCGTTGACGGACAGTATTATGGATTGAAGGTGTTCTTCCAAAATTTGTATGTTCAAGTCCTGATGCCCCCAAATCTCAGAAGGTGATATATTTGGAAACAGAGTGGTTACACGTGTCATTAGTTCAGATGCAGTCATATTAGAGTCGGGTGGGCGCAGACTCCAATGTGACTGGTGTTTTTATAGAAAAGGAGGTGATTTGGACACAGACACTCACACAGGGAGAATGCCATGTGAAGACGGGGGTTATGCTGCCAAAAGCTCAGGAACAACAGAAGCTGGGAGAGCGGCCTGGAGCAGGTTCTTCTCCAGGGTCCTCAGAAGGAACCAATCCTGCTGACACCTTGATCTCAGACTTCTGGGCTCCAGAACCGTGAGACAATAAATTTGTGTTGTTTCAGTTGTCAACTGGCAGTGCCTTGTTACAGCAGCCCTGGCAGACGGACACGGGCAGTAATCGCCTTAAGGACGTGATTCATGTTAATAAGAAATATAAACAATTTCTCTACTGATTATTTTTCTAATTTTTTCTTTTCATTGATATTTATGCTCATTATCCTCATTTGGTTTTTAGCCATTAAATGGTCATGATTTTAATTTAATATTTCCCTGGGAAATGTATATGAAATGATTTTCTCTAGAGTCCTAAGTAGATTTGAGTCCAACCTCACTAAATTATGGAATTGTGGAATGATCCAGGGTATCTCATTTTATTATAGATGAGAGACTTAAGGTAGAGAGGTTTAGGGGCAAAGCTGACATCTGGCAGTTTTCTGTCCCCATGGAGATAAAGTGGAAACTTTATTATCTCTTCCATTTTGACTGATTGCCTTATAATTGAAGGTTAAAGATGGAGTTTTCTATTCATGGGGGAAACAGACATATTCTGGGTACTCTTGAAATGTGGGTGGACTATAAACTGCGATGACGAGCAGAATACAGATGAAGTAAGACCTAAAATCTTGAAATTAAACTTTTATTAGTGAATCAATGAGAAGCAGGTGGGATTCCTTACTATCTATTCTCCTTGTAATTGGTGTCTTTTTCCCAATTAAGGACAAATTTAACTCTCTTTTGGTCAAGTTACAGCTCATCTCTTGAGTCTTCCCTTCCACAAATGTATATGCATTTCTTCCTCCTCCATCTCTGTTGCCACCTCCTCTTTGCTCCATGAGATATGACATTTCTGGGATGGGCTGAATTGTATTCCTCAAAAATTGAGATGTTGAAATCTGAACCTCCAGGACCTCAGAATATGACTGTATTTTGGAGCCAGGGTCTTGAATAAGTTAATTATGTTGAAATGAGATCACTAGGTTGGGTCCTGACCCGATAGAAATGACAAGAGGAGATGAGGGCATGGACACACACAGGCGGAGGACCATGTGAAGACACAGGGAGGAGATGCCATCTTAGCAGGCAAGGAGAGGGCCTCAGAGGGAAATGACTCGGCCAACACCTCGACCTCAGATTTCTTGCCTCCAGAACTGTGGGAAAAAAAGCTTTTGTTGTGTAAGCCACTTAGCCTATGGTGCTTTGTTAGGGCAGTCCCGGCGAACAAATACAACTTCTTGAAGGCAGAACCAACTTTTAACTGCCATATCATTCCCTACCCAGGACATAGCATATTTTAAACTGTTTTTATTCCTGGGGTGCCAGGGTGGCTGAGTTAGTTAAGCATCTGAGTCTTGATATCTCCTCAGGTCATGATCTCAGAGTCCTGAGATTTAGCCCTGCCTTGGGCTCCATGCTCAGGGGGAGAGTCTGCTTGGGATTCTTTCTCTCCCTCTCTTTCTGCCCATTCCCCACTCTCCGTGTGTGAAATAAATAAATAAGTAAATAAAATATTTTAAAAAAGGTTTTTGTCTTGCCCTTATGGACTTTATCCTCTGTTCCAAGCAGTGGTCTACTAAACACATACTTGTCGGTAGAGGGAAACCATTAGAAAAATATGAGATTAGATACAAGTATATACATAGGTACTTTAGTATAGCAGAGTCTATTATTGGACCCTGTCTCCAGCTAACATATTTTATGGCAGAAGTAACTGTTGTATATGCAATGTTATTTTGTCTTTTTTAGAGTCTAGAGCAAGGACTTGGAGTCCCAAGTTCTGAGCATTATCAGCTGATCTCCTTCTAACATGTAATTAATTATGCCATGCAATTAATTAAGGCACCTCTTAATCATAGGAAGTTTGTAAACCAACCCATCATCTTCTAGTCACAGGTGATTGGTGTTAATGGAAGCATGTTATTTATCCTCATAGGTCATATATTCTTATGATTATAGGAGCTTTCTAGAAGCCAAGCCTTAATGCAAACGGATTACTTTAATTGTAAGAGTTTTAGTTGCTGTGGCGGAATCAGGGATATACAGTTGTATCCCATTAAGCCTTTTAGAATCTCTAAGCATGGAGGTGTCTGCAAGGGACCAGACATGGCATCATAACTTCCAAAACTCTGGCAATGGCCTTAGGTTGTTGTAGGTGGAGTGGCCCTCCAAAGATGTCCACATCCTAATCCCGATCTGGGAGTATGTTCCCTTATGTGCCAAAAGAGACTTTGCAGAGGTGATGGAGTTAAGGATTTTGTGATGGGGAAGTTATCATGGATTAGCTGGGTGGACCTGGTATAGTCATAAGGGTCCCCATTAGTGAAAGAGTGCAGGAGCATCAGAGTGCAAGGAAATGTGGCTGATGGCCAAAGTTGATGTCCAAGTGATGTGGTCATGAGCCAGGTGGCCTCTGGAAGCTGGAAAAGGCAAGGAGTGGATTTTCCTGTCCAGCCCCCAGAGGGAATGCAGTTCTGCTAACATCTTGATTTTACCTCCATTTTGGACTTCTGGCCTCCAGAACTATAAGATAATAAAGTTGTGTTGTTTTAGCTACTATGGTGGTGATAAATTATCACAGCATGTACAGGGAACTTATATGGCTGTTCAGTGATCTGGTTACTAAGTTGTATGTCTGAAGTTACAGGACTCCTAAAACCTGAGAGGGGACAGCATCTAGGATCCCAGGCAGCCCCTCACCACCAGCCCAACCCTCATACAGAAGACCCTGGGAAGACCTTGCACTTTCCATCTGTGAATGCTTCCAAAAAGCATTTGACTAATCCGATCTAATCATCTGGGCTTTCTACTCATCTAATTTAATTGGACCAGATCACACTGGCCTGTTATCTGCTTGATCTGATTACTCAACTAAATTGATTGATTAATTTGGTAAATTAATTCTTAATGACACATTAAAGTTTGTCAATGCCTAAACAAATTACTGTATTTAGAAAATTTTTTTTCAGGTTCTTTTTTTTTTTTTTATACCCCCTAAAGACTTTAGGTTAAAGGGTCAGTCTCAGGACCAGCAGGGTACTTTGTGGTTGTCTGGTTCTTGTTTGCTCTCGAGGGTGAGGAGGAGTCATCCACACACCACACTAACCTCTGCTGGTGAAGTGAAGACCAGCTCTGACTCACTCATAAGACCACCACCCAACAGACAGTTAGTGGGGAAGGGGCATTAGGGAGATGAGCCCTGGGATCCTGGATTTCCTCTGCTTCAGTGAAGTTTTCAAACTTTTGTTTGGAGTCCACTCTTGGGCAGAGATGCATGTGAACTCCATGCATATGGACATCAGGTGCAACCTCTACACAAGCCTGCCCCAGCATCGGAGCTGAAGCATGTGTTTATGTGTGTATATGCGTGCATGCATGGGTGCACGAGTGTGTGCATGAGTTTGTGCCTGTGTGTGAGAGGAAAGGAAGGCTGGCTTCAACTACTGCTGGTGCCCAATACCAGCAGGGTCACACAATGGGTAGAGTCTGTACCCTTCAGTTCCCAGGGGGGCCTGCTAGGATCCCAAAGGATACCGTGCTTGGAAGGGGACAGCTGTGAGCTGTCACTGTCTGCCCTGGGAAGTTTATCCCGCCGTCAGACCACCACTATGTGACCTAGAGGTGACACATGCAAATCCCCTGACACGTGGCATCAAGGAGGCATTCCATAAATGCTATTGATGAGGGTGGGGGTGAGAAGGTTGATAGTGAGGGCATTAAGGAGGTGATGTGAAGTGCTCACCAACCTGATTTTTGATCTGTTCTGCTCCCTCTTCTTTCACCGCACGTTTTAACACTGGCTTGTCCCGCTTCCAGCAAACCATCGCCTTTCAAAGTATTTAGGGTTTAAAAATCTCTAGAACACCCAGAACCTTTCAGTTTGGGAAAATCCAAACTGAAATGTCAGCGAAAGCCTTTGAACCAGTCAGGAGCCTGGACTGTCTAAAGGAAAACCTTGGTGAGGGGCCTCTAGGGCTTTGTACATAAATGAAGATTCAGGAGAGGATGGCGTGTCCTTAGCATGTCCGATTTGGGCAGCTGGATGCAGGCATCCTGGGCCTGTGATCCTGGCTGCAGCCTGCATGTCCCCTTGATCCCAACCAACCACACTGAATCCTCTCAAGCGAGCATGAGATTGGATCTTGGACATCTTCTTTCCCCTTGGCCCACTTCCAATAGAAGTGGCTTATCTGGAATAAACCCGGGTAGTGCCTGTGTGAGAACAAAGCAGAAATAGCTTTTGTGGTTTGATGGCCACGGATCAGATTTCCACTTCTACCTAGATCCCAAAGCACTATTTGAGCCCCCCAACAAACTCAGATATGACCCTCGGGAGAATGGGTGACACCATGGTTTTTTGACTGCGATTCTGCAACAGAGCAGAGTACAGGTTGGAGATTAAAAGGAGGTTGAATCGTAGATGAGCAGGCCAGAGTATGTAGCCCCTACTGGAGAAGAGTGTAGGCTCTGTTGATGGGCAGTTGGATTTTGTATTCCAGCTCTGCCTTTACTACCTGTGTGTGGTTGGGCAAGCCGCTTGACCACCTGTGCCTTAATTTTCTCATCTGGAAAATGGATCTAATAGTACCTGCCCAGTGGTTTTGTTCAGTCAATACACTTTAAACATTTGATAAATATTAGCAACGAAGCATTATCATCAATAGCATCAAACACCTGAATTTGAGGTCCACACATGCTCTTAGATTTACCAGCTTCTTTTTTTTAATCAAAGATTTTATTTATTTGTGAGAGACACAGAGAGAGAGACAGAGACACAGGCAGAGGGAGAAGCAGACTCCTCGAGGGGAGCCTGACTGGGACTCAACCCCAGGACTCTAGGATCATGCCCTGAGCTGAAGGTAGACACTCAACTGCAAGTTACCAGCTTCTGAGCAAACAAACTTCATTAAGTCCCTGGATTTTATCTGTCATGGATGCACACTGAAGGTGACACAAGGGTGAGCAGACACAGTCACTGATTTTTTAATGCCAATCCCCAAAGTGTAGAACTGGCATTTGGAAGAGGCCTCTGGAAACTTCTGAAAACAGGCGTTAGTCCTTCTTTGAACTTGCTTCACACATAATATATGGTTCCTTCCTCCTAAGGATTACCCAGTTGTCTCTCAATTTGACCAGGGACCCAGGAATCCAGGAGTGGTGATTTCTACTCCCTTTGGATCTGGAATCTGTTATACCCAGTGCATGAATTCACATTTTCTTTCTTTTTAAGGAGGTCTTTCTTTTTTTTTTTTTTTTTAAAGATTTTATTTATTTATTTGACAGAGAGAATGAGAGAGAGAGAGAGAGAGAGAGCACAAACAGGGGGAGCTGAAGGCAGAGGGAGAGGGAGAAGCAGACTCCCCTCAGAGCAGGGAGCCCAATACAGGGCTCACTCTCAGGACTTTGGGATCATGAGCTGAGCCGAAGGCAGATGCTTAACTGGCTGAGCCACCCAGGTGCCCTGAATTCATGTTTCAGTGAAATGCTAGCTTGGTCGGGACTTAGGCCTCCCACTCCTTTTCAATCCTAATCTACCTGAGACATATTTGCCTGGCCTGTTCTTTTTTTTTTTTTTTTCTTTTTTTTTTGGCCTGTTCTTTAAAATGATAGACTGTCCACAGAATTTCTACCTGACTGTTATATGTCCTTTGGGGCAAATTGCTTCTGCCCTTCTGTGAACATAGGCAGGCTTCTTAGGACAGAGCTCACAGAATTAGAAGGATGTGGGGGTCACAATGCCTGGTCACTACGCTTAGGGTATATCCGTACATTTTCATAGAAGATCTACAAAGCTCTGAAATGATGAGTTATTATTACATTTCATGGGAAATCAGTACAGAAGGCAAATGATTGGTACAAATCTAGGGGAAATTAGTTAAACAGAAATGTAACTTGTATTCAGTAATTATAATGACTAGTTTACTAAGCATTTTCTATGAGTTATGTATGTTCTAAGCCCTTTGCAAGTATTAACCTATTTTATAGATAAGGACACCGACGCCCAGAGAGACCAGGTAAATTCACTCCAGATCACACAGCCGTAAGAGATGAAGGCCAGCCTCAGATATGACAATCCAAGCCGTCATAAGAGAAGAATGAGAACAAACAAATGTCTGTATTAGTTATTGCCGTATAACAGAAATCCTCCAAAACTTAGTGGCTGGAAATGACAGACATTCATCAACCCCAGTTTCTTTGGGGCAGGACTCTAGGTGCGGCTTCGCTGGGCCCCCCAGGAGCTCCAGTGAAGCTGTAAGCTGGGGACCCCGGGGCCTAGAGCGTGTGTCCTTCCAGCTCCTGTCAGGGCTGCTGGCAGGCCTGGTTCCTCCCCATCAGCCACACCCCCACTGTCCTCACTGCGTGGCCCTTACTGCTCCCAGCCACAAAGAGCAGGGGAGGCAGAGCACAGTCTTTGTAATCCTCATTCTGGAACGGACATGCCTTTTGTATTCCAGTCATTAGCCGCAAATCAACAAGTGCAGGGGGAGGCCACGCAGGGGCAGGAGGACCAGGAGGCAGAGCCGATCCGCAGCTGCAAGAGCCTCTGGAAACTGGGCAAATCACTCGGAGCAGAACTCAACACCGGTGGACTTCAGATCCAAATTGTCAGGGATAATGGATAATGCTGTTTTTTTTTTTTTTTTTTTTTTTTCTTTTTCTTTTAAAGAAGCAGAGGTGCCTGGGTGGCTCAGTCAGTTAGGCCTCTGGCTTGGGCTCAGATAGTATCTCAGAGTCCTGGGATCGAGCCCCACGTCCAGCTCCCTGCTCAGCGGGGAGTCTGCTTCTCCCTCTGCCCCCTCGCTCGCTTGCTCACTTTCAGATAAATACATAAAATCTTTAAGATATAAGGAGAATCATTTTAACATTTCTATTTTTCTTAAAACACAGGAAAGGAATGGCACCTTTCTGCATTTCCTGAAAGGCACCCACCCACTACCTGGGAGAACTGGCCCCTGACTTTAGTGATGAGCTTTTCTTTCTGGAAGATGAGGAAGCAACCAAGGTCACGATCGCCGCCCGTGTCACCTTCCCATCTTCCTGGAGGGGCGACCATCCCTTCCGTTGGGTACCGCCTCGTGTCCCTGCCATTTCGTTGTGTAGCATTAAAACTAGGTCAACTTGTCCTTTTATTAAGTTCTTCCCAAATATAGCAGCGTCAATTCCAGAATGGTTTTCTGGGGGAGGGGGGAGGCCTGGGGAGGGGGGCCTGGTCAATCAGGGAGAGAAAAGGCCTGAGGAGCCTTGGGGGTTGCCATGGCAACCGCCAGATAAGAAGGGAGCCGAGGACACGCAGGTTAAATTAGCTGTCTCCTGTCACCCGGGGCTGCCCAGGGGGAGGACCGCTGCTGCAGTTGGGAGCCAGACGGGGACGCTGGGTGCATACAGAGCAGCGGCCCCGAGGCCGTCAGTGCGGATGGGGGGATGCTCGGGTGCTCGGGTGCTCGCAGGGCCTGGCGCCCCCCGGCGGCCCTTCTGGGAGCAGGGGCAGGGAGGCAGGTGCTGTGAGCCACCCCAACCTCGGTCTCCCTCCCGGTCCAGGAGTTCCCAGTCTGACCGTGCCATTAATTGAGCATCTCACGTAAACGTCTTCGGAACACGAGTGCGGGCTGGGCTGGCTGGGCTGCAGGGATCAGGACCCGTGGGCGCCCACAGCCCCCCGGGGAGGACGGAGTTCTGCAGATGGTGTTTTCTCTTTCCCTCTCTTTCTCCTTATTTTAAACCCAACCTAAGTAATTGTTCTTTTCTCGCAAGATGCCCCTTGCCATCTGCTGACCAGACTCCGTCACTACAAATAATACTGAAAGCCTGACCCCCGGGGGGGGGGGGTGCATGTGGGGGGCCACGGGCTGATGCTCCCGGATTAATTCAGACTAAGATAGACGGCTCTGTTCAAGTGCGATCATCGTGGTCTTAGGATAGGAAACCGTAAGTCTGGGGTGGCTTGGTAGGAGATTTTAAAAATAGAAAAGGAGCACACAGATGCTAAATCTTTGAACTAATGACAAAAAGGCATCCAGCATTTGCCTCCTCACATACATAAACAAAGGGCAAATATCACAAATCCTAATACCTATTTATAAAAAAGTAGTTGAGAATGTCACCATTTAATGCTTTAAGGAGGAAATGACAAATGTAGACACGATGATCTAAAATAAAGGGAATAGGGATCCCTGGGTGACTCAGTGGTTTAGTGCCTGCCTTTGGCCCAGGATGTGATCCTGGAGTCCCAGGATTGAGTCCCACATCAGGAGCCTGCATCTCCCTCTGCCTGTGTCTCCACCCCTCTCTCTCTCCCTTTCTCTCTGTCTCATGAATAAATAAAATCTTTAAAAAATAAATAAAATAAAATAAAATAAATAAAATAAAATAAAATAAAATAAAATAAAATAAAATAAAATAAAATAAAATAAAAAAGGGAATAAACAGGTGAGATCCAAGCAGTTTTGGTGGTGGGGTTATGGAGGAGAGACGTCCGAGGAGGGCAGGCTGCCCCCAGCCTGTGCAAATGGAGGACGACTAACCCTATGTCCAAAACTTAAAATGAGAAATAAAGCTACAAAGTGTTATATAAAATATCCTGTCCTCCTTTGTTGGCAAGTGTAGCTTCACAGTGACATGCCATGCCAGGTTGGAATTCAGAACTCAAATTCCTCAATATTGAGCTCCAGAATGCCAACCTGCAAGGAGAACCAACCACTGTGCTCTTTCGTTTTCCATATAGCCCTTTCTTTTCCGATGCCTGGCTCCCTCCCAGGTGGGGAGGTGGCTAAATGTGTGGCGAACCCAGCCTCACATCCCCCCAACCTGCCTCAGGCCTTGGGGTATGCACACTGGAAGGCCACTTGGTCCTCCAGAGTATGGGCCCTGGGAAGAAGCAGGCAGAGATGCTGTGCTGACTTGAGACTTTTGGAGTAGGTAATTCCAGGGTCCCAGGCTCTCAGAATGTGTGGTCTAGAAGGGAGTGCCTTGGTTCCAGGGGCCATGGCTTTTTGGCCCCTTGGAGTCCTGTCCAGTGGTGAGAAGCCCAGCTAAGGAAGGGCAGAGTAGTTGTAAAGTATGGAGTTGGAGGCACACATTTCTGAGCACTGCTGATGTGACAGGAGGTAAGAGGCAGGAAGACATGGCTGGGACCTGGGAGTGACAAAATCCTCTGCCGTTCCCCTCACCTCCTCTCTATCCTGCCCTTCCTTGATCCTGCTCAAATCACATGCATTATTCAGTTATTCACGCCAAAATGCCTTGACAGTCTCCTGATACAATATCAAAACTTTGCTGCCTGGCATTCCAGATTTGTGCCATTTGATCCTTGGTCACTTTTTTGAAGAGGCACCAAGGATGGATGTCATTTTAAATCAGCACAATTAATTGGATATTTGAGCTTGCTCTTTTCCAGGAGTTGATCATGCCAAGGTGTTATAATTTCATTTTTTTGGTTTATTTTAATTTTTTAAGATTTGTCTGAATGTTTCTTGTTCCAGATTTTATTTTTATTGAGGTAAAAATGGCATATAACATTTTACAGGTGGTAGGTGTACAGCATTATGATTTGACCGCATATACTACGAAGTGATTACCACCCAAAATCTAGTTACCATTTGTCACCATACAATTGACCCTCTTCACCCTTTAGGCCTACCCTCCTCTCCTTCCCTTCTGGTAACCATCAATCTGAGCTTGTTTTTGCATTTGTTTTGTTTGTTAGTTTTGTGTTTTTAGATTCCGTATGTGAATGGAAATGATATAATACTTATCTTTTTCTGTCTGACTTATTTCACATGGCACAATATCCTCAAGGTACTTCATGTTGTTGCAAATGGCAAAATTTCATTCTTCCTTATGGCTGAATAGTATTCCATGATATAGATATATATGTATATATATGATATGTCATATACATATCATATCCTCTTTATCCATTCATCCATCAATGGGCACTTAGATTTATTTCCATATATATCATGTGAATATTGATCCAACGAACATGGGGTGCATAAATATTTCTGACTTAGTGTTTTTGTATTCTTTGGATCCCAGAAGTGGACTAGCTGCATCATATGGTAACTTCAGGAACCTCCAGACTGTTTCCCTCAGTGGCTGCCCCAGTTTGCATTCCCACCAAAAATGCACGAGCATTTCTTTTTTTGCCACACGCTCATGAACACTGTTATTTCTTGTCTTTTGATAGCAGTCATCCTAACCTTTGTGAGGTGATATTTCATTGTGGTTTAGATTTGCAGTTTCCTAACAGTTAGTGATGTTGAACATCTTTTAATGTGCCCATTGGCCATCTAAGATATTGGGACTTAAAAAAATTTCAACAGGGACACCTGGGTCGCTCAGTGGTTGAGTGTCTGCCTTCGGCCCAGGTCATGATCTCGGGGTCCTGGGATCGAGTCTGCATTGAGCTCCCTGCATGGAGCCTGCTTCTCCCTCTGCCTGTGTCTCTGCCCCATGTGTCAAATAAATAAATAAATAAATAAATAAATAAATAAATAAATACATACATACATACATAAATACATAAATACGTAAATACATAAATACGTAAATACATAAAATCTTAAAAAACATTTCAACAGAGATCATTTTTGAAATGATCTACATAATCTAATTCTGTGTTGTCTTTCTTACCTCATTCCCTCTTCCATTCCCTTTGGTTCCTGAGGGTGCAATGGTGCCACAGCCTCTTTGTGTGCCAACACAGCTCCCTCCAGTACACATGCACCCTCATAGCAGACACAGCCAGACAGGCATGGCTGTTGGCCGAACTTGTACATCCTTCTCATTTGAGTCTGCCAGGCCTGACATAACAAAATACCACAGATTAGGTGGCTTAAAAACAGAAATTTATTTTCTCACAGTTCTAGAAGCTAAAAGTCTAAGATCAAGATGTCAACAGGGTTGGTTTTTCCCAATGCCTCCCTTCTTGGCTTGCAGACAGCCATCCTCTCCCTGTGTCCTCAGGTGGCCTGTTCTCTTCTTGGTGTCCCCGTGTGTGTCCTAATCACCTTTTCTTATAAAGACACCACTCAGACCAGATTAGGGCTCATGGTAATGATCTCATTTTCATATAATTCCATCCTCAAAGACCCCACGTCCAAATACAGTTATATTTTGAGGTACTAGGAGTTAGGGCCTCGGCACACAGATTGAGGAGGAACACAATTTATCCTATAACACCTCCCTACCCAGGGAAAAGATTTATAATAGCGTCAGTCAGGACATGTTTCCTGAACTGAAGAAAAGAAGGACTGGACATGTACAAGGGACAGCCTTACCTCACCTCCATTCTGAGGCCTTAGGTCCTTACACTGCTTACGTCTATGTAGCCACACAAAGAAGGGAGTTCTAAAGGCCATTGGCTAAGACTGGCCCAAGAAAGAGATTCTGTGGCGCATCCCCTGGCACCTCCAAATGGAATAAACATGTTTTCACATTTCTTTGTGTCTTTCCTCATGGTGAAGCCCTCTCTTTAAGGAGCTCACTGTCCTGGGCTTCTGGAAAACCATTCTGTCAGGTTGTGTACTGTTTGTCATCGCAAACCTCACCGGCTCCTTTTCTGGCCACCTCTAGTCCATTTTTAGTGCAAGGTCCCGTTCTTTGGCATCTGTTGTTGTTACTCTACCTCTACTCCCTGGGTCACCCATGTCCCATGGCTTCAACTTCAACTTTGATGCAAATGATCCCTCGCCTCTGCCCCTAGTCTGGATGTGTCTATTGCATACCTTCCACGTGGATGAAACATGAGCCTTCACACCCAGCGTGTCCGATGCCAGATTAATCAGCTTCCTCCCGAATCCGCTCCTGGCTGTATCTCGCTGTAATCAGTACAGCCAGAAAGCTCAGAGCCAAATTAGATTTCTCCCCCTCACTGAGTCCCACAGTCAAACATGCCGCAGACTGTTTTCTGCTCGGTGTGTCTATTAACCCCTCCCACACTTGCTCTCCCGTCTAGCTCTCACTTCTGACCTCATCATCCAGATGACCGCACTTCTTTCTTGCTTCCCTTCTGTTCATTTCCACCCTGTTCATTTTCTTAGATTTAAAACACATTAAAAATGCAAGAATTAACTCTTTTGACTCTTGGTCACATTTGCTTTAATTCTTAGTAAGTCATTCAATGAATTCCTTATCCAGTTAAGAAATATTTCATTTTCCCAAATTATTCTCTTATCTTTTGAAGCAACTACTATTTTGAATTTCAATTAGAACCTTCAGATTAATGCTTATTACAGTTACATGTACATAATGGTATCCAGAACAAACAACATGTACTCTGTTGCTTTAAATTTATAGAAAAGATGTTATACATATCTTAAATGAAATTTTTATCATTTGTCATTATAACCTAGGATCTATCCCTGTCGATATATACACGTGTGATGTGTATGATGCATCTGAATGTGTATATAAATATTTATATGCCTATCTATCACCTATCTATTGAGACAACTGGTTCACTCTTCTAACTTCAGAATCCTTATCCAACAAATAAATATGTCGCAATTATTTATTCTTTTGTTGGCTTTTACTCACTTTTCCCAGTGAGCATCATTCTACATGTTTCCTTGTGCACACATGCAAAATTTTTCATTCAGTGTATACTTGGAACTATATTTGTTGGGCCATTTTAAGGCTTAAGAAAGTGTTTTTTGTTTTTTGTTTTGTTTTTGTTTTTGTTTTTGTAAGAATACATGGGATCTGAAGCTGGAACAGAGAGGTGGGGGTGTCAATACCAGGTCCCACCCAGGTTCTATGTTCCCCACGGGCTCAGGTCTCCCTTGTAGCAGCTCTATTCCTCACTGCCTATCCCCTTCTCTGCCTGCTGGCTCCCTCGGCATGTGCATTTCTGCGTCCTCATACCTGCAGCTCTCCCAAAGTTGTGGCTCATTATTGCCCGGCCTCCACCTCATGGAAACTTCAAAGCTTCTGACCCCTCTGTTGATTCTCTATCTCTGTATTTATCATGTCTAACACTTTATTTTATTTATTTTTAAGATTTTATTTACTTATTCATGAAAGACAGGCAGAGGGAGAAGCAGGCTCCCTTCAGGGACCCGATGCAGACTCAATCCCAGGAACCCAGGATTATGCCCTGAGCCAAAGGCAAATGCTCAACCACTCAGCCACCCAGGTGCCCCCATGTCCAACACTTTAGAACCACCATCTGGTTGGCCTTCCTGAACCAGGTTGTATGGAAGGATGCTGGCTTCCTGTGACTGTTGTGCATGGGGGAGAGTCTGGGGGCCCGGAGCTGTGATCCCCATCTTTGCAGCCTCAGGGCCATGGGTGAGGAGGTGGCCTCTGTCAGGGTGAGAGGTGAGTGTCACAAGCGTTCTGAGGTTTGGTCTGTCAAGCACACTCCTCTTTTCCCTCAAAACTCAGCTAAAACATCTCTTCCTCCAGGAAGCCTTCCTGACCTATCTGTCTGATTCAGACAACCTTCTTTTTTCTTTCATGGCCCCAATACATATCTCTATGATAGTGCTTATGACTTTGATCTATTATTTCCGATAGATGCTCAGTTACCTTGATCACAGGAACCATATCCCCTTTCGCCCTGTCCAGTGGTCAGTCAGCACATCACACATCAGATAATAAACACATGACACTGAGTGCATCATAAATGCCCTGGAGACTGGAATAATCAGAGAATGCTTCATGCATGAATTGGAGCTTGGGCTCAGCCCAACATTTAGTCTGATGGTGTCATAACTGATTTTTCTCCCACAATTTCATCCCAAAATTCAGGCAAGCCAGCCTTAATCCCATCACAACCCAAGTATACCTTCCTCTGACCCTTTTCTAAGTTCTTTGCTTCATCACCACCACTCCTACCACCCTCCACTCCCCCACCAACAAGTACACATCTACAACTTCCAAACTTTCCCAGGGCATCCAGATCTATCCCAATTCTATCTAAGACTGAGAATCCTCAAGAGCAAGTGAAAAATGAAATGTCAAAAAAAAAAAAGTCAAAGAGTTCTTGAAGCCAGGATGGTAGACTAGGTAAATCAGAGGGAAGGAGGAGGTGGTCAGAGAGTAGCATTTGCAGTTGCAACTGGAGGGAGAGTGGCGAGGTGACACCCTATGGGGTGTGATGGAGAGGCCAGTGTGGGCCCCCAGGTCACTGAGGAGGAGGAAGGTGAGAGGCCAGGGCATCTGTGGACACAAACTCACCAAGAATGCTGATGGTTACACCACTGAAGGGAGGCCAGGGAAGGAGCTGCCCTCGTGAAGAAGCGAGGGGGAGGGTGGCTCAGCGCTCTGTAAAGGGCTGCGCCAAAGAGGGCAGCAGTGGCCATCTGAGGACAGGACCATTTCAGAAGGGAAAACGCAAAGGGTCTGGGGTTGCTCTGGGGGCATGAAGTGTGTTTCCCACCCTTCGCCCCACAAGGCTGATGTGAGGAGCTAACAGCTCCCCCTTGAGAGGGCTGCAGGAGGCAGTGGCCCCAAGGAACCATCAGTAAAGGGAGATTTCAGGGAAGCGTGGAGGGTACAGGGATTTGGCCTCAGACTGAGTGTGATCTGGAAGGATGTGATGCAAAAGGATCAAAAGCTAAAACTGCCACGAGGTGAGGTCAAGAGAGGAGCTCTGCAAAGGCCCATGGTGGGGGGATGGCAGCGGGTCCAGGCCTCCCTGCAGAGACTGACTCCGGGGTGGTGGGGGCAGAGGGCGGCATGGGATACCACCAAGGGTGGGAGGCCTGTAGCCGGTGTATTGTGTTAAGAATATCACAGATCATGACCTGCCAAGATAGGACACCGGAAGCCACCCACAGCGGTGGGCAGGTAGCTCCCTCAGCACCCGAGCTCCCACTTTGGGGAAGCGAAAATCCTGGGGGGGGGGGGCTTTGACCGGAGGTGAAGTCTCAATACACATACACACAGGAGTTGCTTACAGGTCCGAGCAGCAGGGAGGGGTGGGGAGTGTGTGTGTCCGGCCCCGGGCGGGGGGGGGGGCTCCGGGTTCTGCAGAAAGGCAGTCGTCTGTCCCAGGTCCCCAGGGAGGGACGGCGGGCTGGGTGGCTGTCACTCATTGCGTCTGAGGTGGCTGGCGTGGAGGTCACTGGCTTTTCAAGGGCTGGACTCTAAGTGGCTTTGTTAGCAGGTGGGCCCGGAGAGCAAAGCGGGAGCCTGCGGCGTAATCCTAAGCGGGGCTCTTTCCCTAAGGCCCGGCTGCGGCTGCGAGCAAGGTGGTCCTAACCCCAAAAGCCCGGGCGGCAGCTCAGGCCACAGTCACAGCGGTGTCCTCACACCTAGGACGCCTGCGGACAGCCAGAGCCGAGGTCCTCCGAGGGACACGCAGAGTTCGCGGCCCCTGCGCCCCGCTGCCAAGGCGGGGTGGCTGCGGGAGCGGGGGAGTCTGCACGCCCGGCGGGGGGGGGGGTCCCGGGGTGGGGGCGGGGGCGGGGGTGGAACGCGAGCCCCGACACCTGCAGGAGGACCTGCTCGGCGATCGGGGCTGCGGCCGCGCCGGGCCCTGCTTTCTCTCCCGGCCTAACCGCCCTGGGGCTGGTTTGCTCCAGGCGGGAGCTTGCCGAGAGCCTCTGGGGTCGCTGGGGGACCCCGACATGGGGCTCCGAGACCACCGGTCAGGGCGGCCGGAGGGCCGCTTCTGCCCTGAGTGCCACCAGGGCCCGGGGACTCCCTCCCCTCCACGCCTCTGCGGGGTTTCACAGAATTTTCACCGGTGTCGTACAGCAGGTGAAAATTGCACAAAGAATTGCTCATCGTCTTTGCTCCTCTCCAGGAGAGAAAGTCTCTTTTGGTAACCGTTAAAAAAAACAAAACAAAACAGAAAAAAAAAACCCCAAACTCGAATGGATACATTATTTTACTATAATTATTGCACAACCTATTTACCACAATTAGAATTTAATTTTTTAAAAATTTTATTTATTTATTTATGAGAGACACAGAGAGAGAGGCAGAGACATAGGAGGAGGGAGAAGCAGGCTCCATGCGGGGAGCCCGATGGGGGACTCGACCCCGGGACCCCCCACCCCTCGCCCCGTCCCATTCTAACCTGAGCCGAAAGCAGGCACTCAACCACTGCTCCACCCAGTGTCCTTAGAATTTAAATTTTCTATCAGTGACTAAAATTCAACTGTAACCAAAAGAAAAGTCCACTTTAACAAGGTAGTAAACTCTAATAGAAAAATAGCCAGTGTTAGAAGACAGGTTTGGTTTTTACACAGGTCACAGGTCAGACATTTAGATGCATTAAAACCTGAGTAGTTTTGCATATTATCTTCCACATGTGGCTTAGTCACCTCATGGGCACAGCCTTGTTTGGAGGCAGGCTGCATCTCCCCACCACACCTGCTGTGCTGCTCAGCAAAAGGCCAAAGGGGTCTGGCCTCACACCTTCCACGCTCTTCACCCTAGAAATTATCTGGAAGCTTGTAGAGATCCAGGACAGAGCCCCCATCCTTCCAGGTATCTGGTCTAGGGACATGATGGAAACACAACACAAACTGGATGCAGAAATTGTCCTTGGGAAGTCAGGTTCCATCCAATTGTACTGGAGGGCACAAATCTGATGGCTTCCTCCCCTGAAATACACAGTGGGTCAGTGGGAACGGAGGCTCTCTGGGCTCTCTCCTCAAAAGACAGATCTATATCAGGTAGAATGTGGCTCTGGGTTAAGTCTATGCCAAGAGGGCTGGCCCTGCCCTCTCTGATACTTGGGCTGGTGGTTTCACCAATGAGCGCCCCTATGCCAGGTCCCCTGTGTTACATGGCATGGTAATAAATGACTGTGTCCAGGGCTAAAGCCATAAAAGACTTAAATTTCTGAGTTACGAGTAATTCAAAGTCTCCTCAGACAATTCCCCCATGAGGACTGATATCAGGGGCTGAAAGGTCACATTCTGCAGTGAGACAATAAGTCCTGGTACCTCATGAGGATGAGCAGGGCTGAGCAGATGCCAGGGATGTGGTGGGGTGGGGAGGGCAAGGCGGGCTGACCAAGTGGGCACCATGGGAAGGCTGACAATTAGAGCTGACCGTGAGAGGGGAACTCAGAGACATCTGGCAAAGCACACATACGTCGTCCTTCCCTGACTTTTGCCATTTGTGTGATGGCCTGTTATTTCAAAAGAGTCTTTGAATACTTTTCCCGCTGGACAGCCTTGCTACTGTGACACAGGTGTTGTGTTTTCTATCATACTCTTCAGATATGGATCCTCTTGTTGTCCCGGCTCATTCTCAGAAATATTGTTTTTCTCCAAAGTGGTCATAGAAATGTGGACTTCAGTCACTGTGGCAGGTTCACTGTGAGTGAACCTATGTATGGATGTGACTCTTCTCCTCATTCAGGGGGATCTCCAGGTTCATCCATGGAGAAATCTAGGAAAGACCACAGGGCCACTAAGAGAGCTGGCCAAAATGTCATGTCCATCTGGGGCCCAGGGCATATCCATAATGGCATTTTTAAAAAGCTCATATATGACAACCAGAGGTCACTTGAAAAATGTGATCCAGCAAGAGAGGGAGTTGTCTTTCCTGCCAACTGCACTTGGCCAGAGGGACAAAGGTATTTTGGGGAGCCCCCGATCTGCTGATTCCTTTGAAGATTTGTAGGGTGAATTTCACAGTCAACACTGTTTTCCATTCTCCACAGAGTTTGTGTTAACTCTATAGGAATCTCCCTGGATGATAGGAACAATTACTGTGGTGTGAGCAGACATGAGATAATGCCTGTCACATATCAAACTGGGCCATAGCACATTGTTTGTTCTTCCATATTTATCTAAGGCTAGGTCTCTACCAGCATCTTCACACCATTTCATTGACTTAATTGCTGCCTGACAGACTGCCCCCAAACTTAGTGGCATAAATCAACAGCAATCTATAGTTTCTCATAATTTTGGGGGATTGACGAAGTAGGTCTTCTGATTCAGGTGATGTTGGCTGGAGCCCTGGGATAGCTGGAAGGTCCCAAATATCAGTGCTAATCTGGCTGCCAGTTGGTGCTGGCTCTGGTTGGGACCTTCCACAGGGCTGTCAGCCAAGGCCTTCAATCCTCTTCTAATGGGCCATGTTGCATGACTGACGGAGCTTCCTCCCATCATGGTGGCAGGCACTGAGAAGATGAAGGGGCAGGAAGACTTAGCTGTTACTCTGAATATGTTATGATTCCTTTCCATTCCCACCAGGCCTAATGTTTGGAAACTCAAAAGCTATAACTAGATGAGCTCATAACATTTTGGGGATGGCGAGGAAGGGGATGGACCCAGCAATTACAGGGTATACCATTTTAAAGAAATGAATCACTATTTCAGAATAAGGAAATCTTATTTATGCTTACTTTCACACTGCAAGAACTTTGCACAATATCTTCTCTGGTTGAGGTGCAGAGTTTTGACTGCAGGGTTCTCACTGCAATAATTAATTCTGAAATCTGTTAATTTAAGTGAAACTAAACACGTTTTAAATATAACATATATTGCATTTTTGTAAATGCATTTTGTCTATCTAGTGGGCAGAATAATGATCCCCCTCCCCCCACAAAAGTCCATGTCCTAATCCCCAGACTTTGTGAATTTGTTACATTTCATGGCAAAATGGACTGTGTAGATATGATTAAGGTTAAGGATCTTGTGATGGGGAGAGTATTCTGGATTAACCTGGAGGGCCCAGAATAATTTATGAGTCCTCAGGAGCAGAGAACCTTTCCCAGCTATGATCAGAGAAAGGTGTGATCACAGAAACAGGATCAGAGAGACGCTACATCGCTGGCTTTCAAGGTGGAGGAAGGGGCCACAACCGTGGAATGCAGGAGGCCTCTGGGTGCTGGCAAAGACATGGAAGCATATTCCTTCCTGGAGCCTCCAGAAAGGAAATGGAGCCCTGTCAACACCTTGATTTTGACCCAACGAGCTGGATATCAGTTGGCCTACAAGACTATAAGATAATACATTTCTGTTGTTTGAAGCCACCAAGTTTATGCAAAGTTCTATCCGTTTACTTTTTGTTAATAGTGTTTGTTTCTATGTGGTGGCTTTTATTTCAAATCTCTCTTTTTTTGTACTTTTAAGCACTGTTGAGAATTTTTAAGAGGAGTATGCATAATTTTTTCAGACTATTGAGGGAGGTTATGAGCAGGAAGAGGAAGAAAGGAATAGGAAAAAGGGGATGGAAGGAAGAAAGAAGGAAATAGAAGATTCTGGGACACATTTCTGTTCAGATTTCATAATCAATTGGGCCCCCATTGGCCAAGGAAACCCGGCCTCAGTTAGAGGAACTGAACGTAGGGGCAGAGCTGGATGGTGGCTCTCTGACTGTCTATCCACAGGCCTGTATGTAGCTGCCACACCTTCACTCAGAATCGTCCACTCAACAGGAAGCCTGGCATGGAGAATTTCAGGGTGGTTTTTGGCTTTAAAAACTGCACTGAATTGAAAAAAAGTTGCATGTGATGTCATGAATCTTCACTCAGTAACGTCCGATGTGTGTTTTCTAGAGTCCTTCATGTCCCTTATATCACTTTTTCCTTCCTTGACTTATTCTTTTGTGCTCCCCCTCACCAGTTTTATTGAGAAATAACTGACATACATCACTGTATACATTTAAGACAGACGGCGTGATGGTTTCGTTTACATATATTATGAAATGACTACCATAATAGGTTTAGCCAGGGGCACCTGGGTGGCTCAGTTGGTTAAGTGTCCAGCTCTTGATTTCAGCTTGGGTCATGATCTCAGGGTCGTGAGATCGAGCCCGGCATTGGCTCCGTGCTGGGTGTGGAGTCGGCTTGTGATTCTCTCTCTCCCTCTCTCCCTGCCCCTCTCCCTCCCCCACCCCACATGCTCTCACTCAAAAACAAAACAAAACAAAACAAAAGGTTCAGCCAATATCCATTATTTCCTATAGATACAATAAGAAGAAAAGAAAAAAGAAAAGATATTCTCCTGTGAACTCATAGGTTTTACTCTTCTGACAACTTTCCTATGTATCATAGAGCAGTGTTAGCTACAGTCATCACTTTGCACACTATTTATCTTATAACTGGAAGTTTGTACCTTTTGGTTTCTGGTAAAGAGACCAATGTGCCTTGTGGCTTTTGCGTGACTTTTCCTAAGCAGTGGGATCTTGCCACAAGCTTCTTGGCATTCATCTGCCTTCTCTCCACAGAAGCCTTAGCGAAAGCCTTTTAAACACTTCTTGTCACATCTCTCTGTGGCTCATCCTCCTGTGGCTTTCCATCTTGCTCAGCATAAAATCCAAAGTCCTTTCCGCTGCTTCCAAAGCCCTACATGAGCTGGTCCCTGATGCTCCCTGATTCTATGTGCATTACCCACTGCCCCCCACCCCCGCCTGCCTACACTACTCCAGCCGCACCATCTCCCCTGCTGCCCCTTCAGCCCTAGAAGAACACGCCCATTTCAGGCCTCAACACCTGGTTTGATCACCTCCTCCCAAGTGGCTCGGGAGATTGCTTCCCAGGCCTTCAGTCCTCTCCCCAAAAGCGCATTTTCAGAAAGATTTCCAATCACTGCATGATCCTCCCAACTGTCACACTGTAACTATACTTTTCTTCAAAGAACTTGTTCCAACTGTCATTATCTATCATCTATCTATCTATCTATCTATCTATCTATCTATCTATCTATCATCCATCTGTCATCTCTATCTATTTAACTATCTATATGCTTATTTCTTTATTAGTTGTCTCTATCCACTAGAATGTAAGCTCCATGAGACCCGGACTTTCTTCTTTTACCTCCTGTATCTTGACTGCCCGGCATAAGTGCTCAATAAATATTTGGTGAATGAATTAATGTATGAATGATAATAAAATTTATAATAACCTAGTTAAAGAGATCTATGTGTTCTTCTCTGTCTAAAGAAAAATAGTGCTCCTAAAATAGGGACCAAAGGAGACCTGCTTTAGAGTAACTTAAGGGTCTCATTCAGAATGCACATTTCTGGGCATAATCACCGAGTCTGAAAGCCTAAGCATGGGCTGTGACATCTGCATTTATAGCAAAGTCCTCAAGTGATCCTTTTACCATTTGTTTGCCATGTCCTGTGAAAGAATTTGACAGAGACTGGATGCAAATGATGGAGCTACTTTTAAGAGTTGATGCCTCTTTTTGAGGGAGAGAAAATATATAACATAATGTAAAAAGAAAATCACGAAGGCCAAATAATATGATGAAAACCAAATACATCAGTGGCAACTGATACTATGATTACAGCCAGCCTTTTAAAAATATTTCAGGAGGTTCCAAGTCTCCTGGGCTTACACAACTGGTGTTATAATTGAGGAATAAGGCTCCTTATCATTTCTCAGACTCTCCAATTTAGATAATTTAAGACTCATCCAGAAACCACTCTCATTCTGAGTCACTGGCACTAAAACTAATGACAACTTCCTTTCCTTTGAGAAGAATTCAATGCCTTCAGGTCTCTCCTATTCAACCTGATGTGGGATTTTATCTTACAGACATGGAAGCCTTTGGAAGTCATTACACAGGCCTAACAAAACACAGCCCAGACCCTCTGGAGGCACCCGGTAGTGATGAAACTCTCCTTAGAGGGATCTGGGATGTAGGACTGGTCAGGTTTTCAAGTCCCCCATGTTTCCAGGTAATTCATAATTATTTTTCCCTCTTCGTTCATTCCAAAATATTTACTGAGAATCAGGTTATGATTACAACAATAAACATTATTATCACCCCTGTGAAGTTTTTTGAGCATTTACCATGTGTCTGGTTCTGTTCTAGTACCTTATAGATTCCTCATGGAATCTTCATGGCAACCCACTGAGGCAGGGAGAGTTATTGCTTTCTCCAGTTTATAGATGAAGAAAACACAGCACAGAAAGATACTACATAGATGCTGAGGTAATAAAATTAAGGAAGGTACTTATATAATAGAAAAAAAAAAAACAACAACCCAAATTCCATAGAAGATAATTTCAGGTTACAATGGGCACAGGGATGAAAATGTTTGTAGTGAAGAACTGCAATGGGGGCAAAAATTTGAGTTGGATATTAAATATCTTAAAGGAACTACAGACTCCAAAATGGTGTATGAAAAAGAATGGGTGAGGGAGACCAGGGTGGAGGCATTCCTGGCAGAAAGACCCTCATTTTAGCCAGGCAAAAAAATGTGTCGGAGGCACCAGTGCTCACCATGGTTCAGGGTTTTGGGGGTGTGACCACTTTGGGGGACTCAAGGCCTTGCCCTGAACCTGAATTCATTTCTTCACCGGGCAACCCCATGGGCTGCTCCAGCTGCCAGACTACCAGGGTGCTGACCACAATGCAGAGGCAAATGATCTTAGGAAAATGTTTCTTTTTTTAAAAAAGATTTTTATTTATTTATTTGACAGAAAGAGAGAGAGTACCCACACACAAGCAGGGGGAGCGGCAGGCAGAGTGAGAGGCCGAAGCAGGCTCCCTGCTGAACAGGGAGCTGAGAGGGGATTCAATCCCAGAACCCTGAGATCATGACCTGAAGGTAGGTGTTTAACCACCCGAGCCACCCAGGTGCCTGGAAAAGTTTGTTTGTTTATTTATTTATTTATTTATTTATTTATTTTTAAGCAGGCAACAAATTACAGTAACCAAGTCCCAGGTTGAACCCCATCCTGACTTGCAAATCTTTATTTTAAACCTTTTTTTAAAGAATTGATTTTTTAAAGATTTTATTTATTTATTCATGACAGAGAGAGAGAGGCAGAGACACACGCAGAGGGAGAAGCAGGTTCCCTGAGGGGAGCCCGATGTGGGACTCGATCCCAGGATCCCGGGATCACGCCCTGGGCCAAAGGTAGATGCTCAACCACTGAGCCACCCATGTGCCCCATGACTTGTAAATCTTGGTTAAGGAGCATTTTCATCATCTGGTCCATGAGAGGCCCTTGTGGGTCACTGCCATCTCCCAGAGGCACTCTGGATAACTTCAGAGAAAGCTCTAACGTCTTCTCTGGTCACTTCTCTTGGGCCCAAGGCCATCAGCAATAAGATGCACAAGTAGGGAAGCCCGCCCTTTGCGCAAGCCCGGAGTGGAGTGCCAGCCGCAGAGCATTCGCAGCCCCTCCCCGCCAAGGAAGAGCACAGCACACATCTGGCTACAGCTCAGCAGGGCTGCGTACTGAAATGCTGTCCCCTCTGGCCCTGTTTTCATCCACCTTCTTGCTGCTTCTCTGCTCTCTTTATTTCATCTTCCATTGGAATCGAAGCAGCGTCGGAGCTTTACCAGAACCAGCTTGGAGCTGCTGTGCTGTGCTTGGTGTCCTGCCAGGTGGATGGAAACCCACCTGGGGCTGATTTACATAACCTTCCACTGAAGCCCCTCACTGAAAGGTGTTAGAAATATCTGGACCAAGGAGGAATTTTGTCCTTTTATCATACAGCACAGCCTCTTTAACTTTGTGAAGAAAACTCCCCCCTGGAACGAAAATACTCGAATTCTACACCAAACCAAGAAGGGCAAGGAGGGAAGCAGGGATGGAGCTGGGGTGTGTGTGTGTGTGTGGGGGGGGTGGTGGCAGAGGGTGGAGGAATGTGTGCGTGGGGGAAGGAAAAGAGTTGGATAAAATATTATGTCTAAAGTTAGGCTCCCTTCCTAAGTCTGAGGGAAGAAAGAATTTTTGCCAAGCCTGAGTCTGTGTGTCGGGTGCCAAGCTCTGGGATGCACAGGAAAGGGTCTTTGTGGGGTGTTTTCCACCTCATTAACCCTGTTCGTGCATGGCCTCCTGGGGATGATTCCCCCTGCAGTCCATCAAAGTCAAAGACCAACTATTTAGAGTCTGTAGAGAAACACTGGACACCCTAATATTTTAAGTTCTTCATTTAAATGACTTTCACCCCCTCGTCCCAGAGTTCCGGTGCCGCAGGGCACTTGCCCAACCACACCTGTGTGGTTCCTAATCCTTCCTAAACCCCTGTCTGTCATATCCGTATGCATGTGGATGAAAATACGAGTTTTCTCTGACAGCAAGATAAGGATGCTGCAGACATGCAAAACTCGAGCTCACCTGCATGTAAACAAAGTCACTCTAAGTTCTTTTTGAGTAAAAGAGTGGATACAGGTGATGAACACCCAAGGTTAGAGACCAGGATGTAGCTAGGGAAAGTTCTGCCTCTACTTGGTGCTCAAAACTGAGCGGTGGTGGAGGGTAAGCCTGTGACACAGCACAGAACGTTCCAGGGAGGGTGCGGTGCTCTTGCCTCTGACCATGCCAGGGCCCCACGAGCAGCCACATGGACCCCTCTCCCTTTTCGTGCTCTGGGTTGTTGGTTTTACTTCCAACAGCTGGCGCCAGCCCCTCTTGGTCCTAAGTGCTGATTTGAGGCCCTCGCTGACCTGTGTTTGGGTTGTCAGAGCCTGCCTCCCCCGCACATGGGGGCAGCCCTGACCTGACCACTGCAGGTGCAGGAGTGTAAGTAGTAGGATAGTTTGATGTGGGAACTACACTGAGTCCAGAACTCTCCTGGGGCATTGAACCCAACTCACCTGCCTGGGGTTTTGCTCGATAACTCCTGTTTGCCTAGCTTATTCCACTTGCATTCTTTAATTTTTTTTTTTAATTTTTAAGTAATCTCTCCATCCAGCATGAGTCTCAAACTCACAACCCCGAGATCAAGAGTCACCTACACTGCCAACTGAGCCAACCAGGCTCCCCTCACTGGCATTCTTGTCCCACTTCCCCACTCACCTACTAGTTTTTCCTGGAAGCACATTCTAAACATCACTCTCACATACATTTTTGTCTCAGTGTCTGTCTGCTTCTGGGGAGCCCAGCCCAAGGCGCCAGGCATCGCAGAGCATTTGGCAGGCTGCGCCCAGTCGGGATGGGGAGCCAGGTTATGACGGCACAGTTTATTAGCCATTCAGATGATTCCCTTTCCTCTCCTGTCTCCACACTTTGATTCCATGATCACCAAACCATCTTCCAACTAGAACTCGCCTTCCTATGTGCCTTTTCTATAAGGACAGAAGGTGTTTATTAGCAAGAAAGAACATTTCAGATTCATTTGACAATCTCATTTCTCACTGTTTATTTGGAATTTTGGATTATAGATCAGAGTCCCCAGTGTCACTAATATAAGTCTGTCCCTGAGAGTGAGACCAGTCCCGGAAAACTGACAAATTGGATTTCAAAACTGGTGAGGCTGGGACATTTGGAACCAAGCACATCGGGTGTCAGCTTGAGAGGCCTTGTTTTGAAAGCCAGTTGGCTGGTCTTGGCACCTTCTCTATCAGGCTCCCTTTTAACCTCCAAAAGCTTCAACACTTTGATCTTCTGACTGGGCAAAGTGGAGGGCAAAGATTTTAAATGTTTCCTTCACTTCCTTGAGAGGAACCCTTTCCCCTTATTCCTCTGAGAGGCAGATAAATTCTTTGGTTAGAATCTTTAGAGATAGATCCAGATTTGGACTTAAATGACTTTACGACTCATAAAATCCCTTGCTTACATTATGTGGCAATATCACTTTATTTCTCCTCTTAATATACAAATGATAAGAGGAGAAATAAAGTGATATTCTTGTGGATGCATCAAAGCTATGGAGTGAAAGTATGAACACAGATCATCTTTCTAAAGATTTTATTTATATATTCATGAGAGACATACAGAGAGGGAATGAGAAGCAGAGACTAGGCAGAGGGAGAGGCAGGCTCCCCGGGGAGCCTGATGTGGGACTCGATCCCAGGATCAGGCCCCAAGCCAAAGGCAGATGCTCAACCGCTGAGCCACCCAGGCGCCCGGACACAGATCATCTTGAGCACTTTTATCTCTCTGTGCCACAACAGGCAGACTCACAATCTACTCTTTTGCTTCTGTGAGGTCAGATTTGTAAATAGGAGGGTTTTGGTGGGAAGGGCAGCTGGGTGGTTCAGACAGTCAAGCTCTGACTCTTGATTTCAGCTCAGGTCATTTTCTCATGGTCGTGAGATCAAGTGCCATGTCGAGCTGTGTGTTGAGCTTGGAGTCTTCTTGGGATCCTCTCTGTCCCTCGCTCTCTGGCCACTCTCCCCCGACTCACACACTCTCTCTCTCAAAAAAAGGAGGGTCCCCCCCCCCCCAGAAGACAAGAAGGCTTGAATTTTGATTAATGAGCTTACTCTAAGACCTTGAGTGATTGATTACAATGATTAGTGTTTGTAGGTAGAATCACACACTGTGAGCACAAATAATCACGCTAATATATTTTCCTAAACCGATTCCGCTTCACAAAGAATCTTACTTGAGCGGAGGGTAATACCATTGTCATTCTGTTTCTCTGTTTCTGGACAGAAGTTCCAAAGTCAGGTGCAGCATTTAATTCTCTCACCTTCCTCCTATACGCCTGTTACAAACCTGCCCCTGGATCGTAGGCCGTAAACATCTGGGCTTAGAGAGAAGCACAGAAGGAGAAGCTAGTGCCAGCTCGCCCAACGAGAGAGAAGTCTTAGCTTTTTTGATTCGGGTCCCTTGTTTGGCCTCCCTGACCTCTGCTTCCTGGACCTGGTCGCCGGCTCCCGGGCGGGCCGCCCGCTCCCCTGCAGTTCTGGGCTGCGGCCACCGGGGGGCGCTGGTGCATTGGGTTCCGCCGCGGGGGACGCAAAAACCGAAAGTTGCCAAAATCCCTGACGATGAGATCACTTCCTCTGTGTGTCTTTCCATTTCGGAGAATGTTTTTCAATTAAAACTCCAGATACAGACAATCATCATTCATGGCCTGCCTCCTTCAGAGCTCGGTTGGAGGCCAGGGCAGGCAGGAGCAAGGCTCTTTATTTTGAGGAGCTGCTGGTGCTGTAGAAAGAGAAGCCAGGAATAGACCTGGAAAAAAGAAAGAGAATGGGGACTTAGCAGATGCTCGGAGCTGGTTTTCCTCTATAAATCTCTCTGTCCACTTCCCACTCTCTTCCGTGCCACTCAAGGCCATGGCCATTAGCACTCTATTTTTGTCTGTGCGCAGGCTCTGGGCCTGGCCCACCCCTTTCTCCCCCCTGCAGATTATCTCATGAGGGCAGGACTCCTGGGCTTAGGGTTTGACATCATGAGTTATTTTTATCCTAGTAGATTGCAATATCATAACAGCATATATCTTGTGCCAAAGAACGGCCCCAAAGCTGACAAAGAGGGGAAGTTATCTCCAAGGTAAACTCCTTGATGTCAAAATGCCTGTTAAGGTACACTATTTAAAGCCATTGCAAATGAGGAACAAAAATAGACACCTCTTGAGTGTGGCCTGGAAAACAATGTGCTGTTTTCTCCGGCTTCAGTGTCACCCAAAGAAATCTTTATGAAAAGGCTGTCCTACATCTAGATGAGGTTGACGGCCACCTGGCTGTGATTAGAATTGGGGTCTCAGAAAGATGCCCCTGTCACCCCAGATCTACCCAAACGTCTCCCCTTTGCTCTAATAAAAAATTCTACTCCAGTTAAAATTCTTTTATTGTGAATCCCATTGGGTTAAATTATGGTCAGGGGGTGGGAGCTGCGTAATGCCTGAAGACGGAGCCATACCTAAGGATGATCCCTAACTGGAGAACCCTGGGGTTCCAACCAGGGAAAGGAAATAGATCTCAAGATAATGCAAAATTGAGGCTCCAGCAAGAGGCCACACAACTGCTTGGCCTGTGGAGAGGTTTGGGTGTCAGAGTGGAATTATCTGGGATACTGAGGGGAACCAAAGACAAACCACAGACAGCAGAGCTTAGTCTTAAGTCGGACCATGTGAAATGGGCAGGATTTTTGGCCAGAAATCCTCGAAAATCAGCTCTGGGGCCAAGAAATGTTGCATACAATGGGGCCTGCCAGCACTGGGGAGCAGCCCCACTCCAATGCAGGCTGCCTTCCCCTGAGCCTGCATCAATTGCCCCTCCCCAGACTTCATGTCACTGCCCTTCTCCTAAACTCAGTGGGTTTTGGTGTCAATTATCCTTAAATCACTCTTCTATTTTAACATGCTCAACAGATAACATCTCTATGGAAGACACTCCATTAAGAAGTGCGGCCACAGTGCTGGTTGTTTTACAATAAATGAGGCGATGGTCTAGGCATATTGCCTGGCCCGCTCTCTCTTATTCCCGCCTTTCTTGTTTCCAATGATCAGATGACCCTGTAGTGTGGAGACAGGCCATTTAAGAACTGCTGGTCTATCAGATGAGGAATGCAAGAGAATCTACAGGAGCACTATTTTATCAGGAACATTAATCAGCCCCTCCACTCCAGATCAGAAAAACCCCACCTGTCATATAAAGTCTAATTGAATTAGGCTTAATTTGAGAGTACCTAGAAGATGGAATCACGACATTTACCCGACATTCCCATGGAGATTGGCTAAAATAGGTGGTTGTGGATAAGGAACACCCCGAAAAAGAGCCAACTCCTGTGAATGACACTGTATCCCTGAGTCAAATGCTAATTTCGCAGGAAGCATCCAAGACTCCATGTCAAGTGCAACTGTTGTTGGGAGGCTGTGAACTGTACTTTTGGCAACTCATTGAGAGTAGAACTTTAACACATGGGCTGAACTAGGTGCTATAACTTCCTGAAAGGATAGGAAATAAAGAAGGGTCCATCTTCTCTCTCTCTCTCAACATTATCTCCTATTAGCAAGAAAGCAGATTAGAGCAAACAGATATGCTACTGTGTGGGTCCCTCTGGAAGAGCACGACGTGAACACCCCCAGGCATGTAAAGTCCACACACAGAAGCTCATATAGGACTTATCTGACAGATCAAAGATACTTTCTTTCACTCTCACATGTTCAAGTTTTAGAGAATTTCCGTAAAATCATAAAGCAGAATTTGAGAATTTCTGAGAAAATAGAGTGGAATAGACACCGACTGCCCAAATCCAATCCATTCACAATGATTTTTTTTTCATGCTTATTCCATTCTGCTTTCCATTTACTGGCGAATATTTGCAACCATAATTGTCCTGCTAAACTAGTCTGTAAACATTCCTGGGATTCATCCCAGAGTTGTTTAACTCTGCAAAGCTTTCCTTTAAACTGTGACCATGTCGTTGTACCTCTTGGGTTTTTTTTTTTTTCACTATTATTAAAACATAACGAGCATGTGATGTATTCAGTTCTGGCCTCTCATTCACCTACCTCAAGGTAAACAGATCTGTGAGGTGTGAATATAGCAAGGATGCTATTTATAAACCCTTTCTCAGGGTGATACCAACAGTGGTACCAACTACATTTTAAAACAATAACTTCATCTTGGAAATAAGCATATAGGTTCCCACAGAGACTATTTTTTTCTCAGAAACTATTTTGAAGGAAAAAAAAAAAACACCTATTTGGCTTAGCTGTGTATGTGGTCTGTGCGTTCATATACGGGTTTTGTTTTTCTAAATTTTTTCTAAATTCACCAGCTCTGGACCTTGATAGGCATAGATCGCTTCTGGAAAATGAGATTTTCCATTTGAAAGACCTTAAAAGTTAGCATTCAACTTCTCTTTGCAGAAGTTTCTCAAGTAACTAGTTTAGCACATGTGATTTTTTTAGCCCAGGGTTTTAGAGATACTACATTTACGAGGGTGGTAAATGCAAGTATAACATTCAAAGAGTTTAGGAGCTGGCTTTGGAGCCAGATAATGCTGGATTGGAGTAGAGCCACTCACCAGCACTGGCAGGGCCAACCTGCATTCAGGATTACTTGGCTCCAGAGCTGAATTTCGACCATTTCTGGTTTCCAAAAATGGCAATTTCATATGATTCTATTCAATTTTAAGTTCTACTGCCTTAGGCTTGTGCCTGTAATTATAGTCACAAACCAATATTTAATTTTCTAGGCAGGTTACTGTAGTTAGTATAGGACCATAGAGCAGAAGATACATAGCCATTTATAAGGTCAGGAGTGCAGCACATGCTTTTGCCTTCTTAGCAAATGTCAGAAAATACAAATACCAAAGCTCAGATCCAAAGATATGAGATGCTCCCTAGAGGTCCGAGCATTATGTGTCTCTGATACTTTCTCTATCATAAGACCCTAAAAGAATTATTGTCTCTGACTCCTTCCCTAACACAATGTGATAGAGAAGGCTGATGTTTATTTGACAATGAGCATCTATTAGGGACGGAGTCAGTAGGAGGACTCTGATATAATTACAGAGAGTTATACACAGCACAGTAAATGCCCTTCTGTGCACACTTGGTCTGCAGAAATTCTATTCAGCCTGCAATAGGCACCAATCACACCAATGTTTATCTGTTGTCTGTTTAACTCTTCTGTACCCCACACATTTTCTTTTGTTGAGTCATCTCCCAAAGCTAAGAGGAAACCAACTTCAGCCCACAGAAAATACATTCAGATCTCTCATTAAGCAGCTTAATTATAAAAGCATCTTAAGGACAAACCAAAAGGGAAAGCCAGTTGCATTTGGGCCCAGGTTGAGTAACTGGCTTTCATTTTATTTTATGCTCCAAGGAAGCAATGGAGTCTAAAAAAAACATGGGATCTTTTTTTCTTTTTAAGATTATTTATTTATTTATTCAGAGAGAGAGAGGCAGAGACACAGGCAGAGGGAGAAGCAGGCTCCATGCAAGTAGCCCGAGGCAGGACTCAATCCCAGGTCCCCAGGATCATACCCTGGGCTGCAGGCGGCGCTAATCCGCTGCGCCACCTGGGGCTGCCCCAAAATATGGGATCTTTTTGATTGCACACTACACGGCCATATTCTACTTTTAGTAAGATGACCTTTTTCCCCAACTTAAAAAGATGATTGCTTACTTTTGTTGTTGATCCTTACGCATGTCAATTTAGTACCTTGACAGAAGGAATCTCAAATCTTAAAACTTATTCTCATGATCTCCAAACTTTTAAACTGAGCCAGCAACATCCTTTAATATATCAAGGCGTAATACATACTTGGGGTGAAATAATCAGTAATGAGAGCAGAAGTAATTAATATTTCAAGCAGCTTCTTGATAAATGTACTTTTGGGGGCCTCTTTTTTTTGTTAGATTGTATGAAGACTGCTTTTACTGGAGATGTGATTGGCATAGAAATTGTACAAAAACTAAGGCAAATGGTGACTGCCATTTTTCTTATTCTTCACTTTTGCTGAAATTGTTAGCATTATCATTGATAGATAACTTCTTAGCACAAATCTTTTTGTCAGTTGCTCATTTTATAAGGTTGCATTTATTTTAAAGCTAAGAAACGTAAACTACAAAGTCATTTCATCCAGTGTGAAAATCAATTGCAGTGCAGCACATTGCACTGCAAGCAAGCCATCAGGGAGGGCCTGCCATTAGCTCTTACCTTGTGGAACTCCAATCCCCTCAAGGGATTCCTTGAGCCCCATATATGGCATCTGAACCATATAAGACCAATGAAATCCTCAATATCAACTAGTATGTTATTTTTCTTTTATTTTTTCCTTTTAAAAATGTTTATAATTTCTTTCTTTCTTTCTTTCTTTCTTTCTTTCTTTCTTTCTTTCTTTCTTTCTTTCTTTCTCTTTTTTCTGTATATTTTTTATTGGAGCTCAATTTGCCAACATATAGTATAATACCCGGTGCTCATCCCATCAAGTGCCCCCCTCAGTGCCAGTCACCCAGTCACCCAGGCCCCCCTCCCACCTCCCTTTCCACCATCCCTTGTTCGTTTCCCAGAGTTAGGTGTCTCTCATGTGCTGTCACCCTCACTGATATTTCCCACTCATTTTCTCTCCTTTCCCCTTTAATCTTTTTCACTATTTTTTATATCATCTGTATAAGTTAAACTATATAATGTTTTTTCCTTTTCCAATTGACTTATTTCACTCAGCATAATACCCTCCGGTTCCATCCACGTTGAAGCAAATGGTGGGTATTTGTCATTTCTAATGGCTGAGGAATATTCCATTGTATACATAGACCACATCTTCTTTATCCATTCATCTTTTGATGGACACCGAGGCTCCTTCCACAGTTTGGCTATTGTGTACATTGCTGCTATAAACGTCGGGGTGCAGGTGTCCCGGTGTTTCACTGCATCTGTATCTTTGGGGTAAGTCCCCAGCAGTAAAATTGCTAGGTCATAAGGTAGCACTATTTTTAACTCTTTGAGGAACATCAAAAACAGTTTTCCAGAGTGGCAGTAGCAGTTCACATTCCCACCAATGCAAGAAGGTCCCCTTTTCTCCACATCCTCTCCAACATTTGTAGTTTCCTGTCTTGTTAATTTTCCCCATTCCCACTGGTGTGAGGTGGTATCTCATTGTGGTTCTTTTTTATATATAAAATTATTATAGTTTTTAGAAACTTGTGTTGGAGGGCTGACTTTCATTGGCTCACGGTGAGGGAGGTGCTATGATATGAATGGAACCATATCCAGAAACAAAAATAGTTTAGCACCAGGTTCCCCACAAATGCTTGTTACCATTGTTGAGAAGTGGGTGGTCCCCCTTCTGGCCAGCCCCATTTCCAGGAGGAGGGGCTCTCCATTCTGGACCCTGGTCTTGGGGCACAGTGGCTGGTGGGGGTGGGGATTGGCTAACCCAAGCCAACTGAATCTCCATGGCACTGCCTGGGTGGATTCAATTTGGAGGCCTTCCATTAAAATCCCACAGGTGGTAGATTAACTAGTATTTTAAACAGTGTTAAAGGAATGTCTTATTTTTAGATAAAGAAGGCAATGGAAATAGAATACCAACATTTCCTCCTAAAGCCCAAGGAATCTCTTTTTTTATCTACTTGTCCACCCCTCTTACGAGCACTGGTGTAGATCGCTGCCTCTTAAACTGGTCCATGAGACACTGGCATCAGAGTTACTAGAAATAATTATTTAAAATGCAGATTTCCAAATTCTGCTTTAGATGAAATTTTCCAAGTGTTTGAAAATATGGTCCAGTATACTGTATTGAATAATAATACATATCGAGTGTATGTTGTTTGACAGATACTTTCTTAAAACTTTATATCTATCTACCTATCATCTATCATCTATCTACCTATCATCTGTCTATCTAATTCTTAGATTGACATTATGACATACATACTATTATTCTGCCCACTTTACAAATGGACAAATTGAGACACAGAAAGATTAAATAACTTGCCCAAGGCTATGTACTAACAACTGACACAATTAGGATTCAAAACAAGAACTGGAATTCCACATATTCCTAGACACTGATATACTTGTTCTCTAGATGATTTTTACATATACATTAGATTTGGAATCATTGATTTACATGATTTTTCTGAACATCCTGACATTGAATATATATGAAGATCATACTTGGCGTGTTGTTTCTAGGTCTGATTATTTATAAGATCAACAAGAAATTCATTTCTATTCATGATTAAAATCTGAATATAGTTTAGTAAACTATATATCCCAGGAAAAAGAGAAAACCAAACATGCCAAAATATACACAGTAATTGGTAATTTCCTTAATTAATTTACAGGTAACATCAATGGGTGTGATTAAAATTGCAGTTCTGTTTTTTTCCCTCGCTGAGTCATTTAACAAACAAGAGGCCACACACATTCCCATGTGTCATTTCCTAGCAAGAATAATTGAGAACACATGTTTCTAGAGCAATGCCCCTGGATCACAGCATCACAAAAAAGGAAGTAGCTCCATTTGGGATGTTTTGTGCAGGTAGGATCTATTTTTAGTCTTTCCTGCTATACCTGTGAGGTGGGAGTACACAGGACAATAGAATCTCCTAGTGGTGCACAAAGACAAAATGCCCTATTAAAAAGTAAAAACTCTGAAAGTACAGAGTCCTTGTCATTGGGTTCCCAGTGTAGCCAGGCTTTCTGGTTGGGTCTCATCCGAAGGCAATTGGAGGTGGGGTATGAGTGATACATAGTGATGTTGGAGCTTTGATGTAAAAAGTCTAGGTCAGTGGCCCAAAGATGCCACAGCATAACCAAAGGAGTGTGTTAAAAATACAAACCCTTTGGACTTCCTTTCAGAGATTTTGTTCATTGGGACCCAGGATTCAGCATTTCATGGATCCCGTGATTCCAGCGCAGGTGGTCTGATCACCATCTTTTGAGAAACAAAGTTAGAGAAAATGGTTTTTATCACTAGGATGGATTTAATGGAGCAGAAATTAATAGCTTTAATGATGAGAAAAACCAATCACATACAGCAGCACAGAGATGGGACTCAAAACTGGAGGGAGAGAAGAACGAAGGCTGAGGAGATTGATGAGTGTGGAAGGCAAGCTGAGAGATGAGGTTAATTCATAAAGATCCTTCCTCTGCTGCCTCTTTCTTCAGTTGAGAAGACCAAAGAGAACAAGGACAGAAGGGCCATTGGCTATCACCCTGGTCAGGATGACTTCCATGGCGAACGAGGTGACCAGGCTGTTTCAATGTACTTGAGGGTATAACTTTAAGGCCATGTTTTGATGGCCACGCAGGGCCACTGGAAGATTGCTCTTGGGAATCAGAGTGAATAGTGGGGGTGGGGGGGTGGTGGCTGGGAGGATGGTTTGTAGCACCGAAGGGTGTGTGCCTTCTGGTTTCTATGGGAGGAAGTGATTGGGTAGCTTGAATAATTATCATGGGATGGCAGGGATTAGCAGGGATGTTTTTAGGCCTCTTGGTAAGGAGAATTGTCTGGCTAATGAGCCTTATTCACAGGAGCAGAGTATGGAGTAGATCTTGCAGTTAGGCCATTTAAGGCTCTCCCAATTTCTGATGTCAAGGTAGCATGTAATATTTGCGATAATGTGATTTATATGAAGAAATATATATTTGGTCTTCATCCTGTTCCTGGCATAGATGGCCTAAAGCCCTCGGAATTTTCTAAGTGTTGAGAGCAATGAAATGGTGTCTTTTGTTATGTTGATAAGGTGACTCTAGGAAAGTTCCTAAATCACAGAAGGATGGGGGCTGGTTGTTGGGGGAACCAACCAGGTAATTAGAAGGCTGGAACTTTTAGTTCCCCCTCTCAGACCTTTGGGGAGGATGGAGGAGCTGAAGATAGGGTTTAATGGCCAATGGCCGATGATTTAATCAATTGTGCCTCTGTAATGGTGCCTCCCTAAAAATGCTAAAGGACTGGATACAGAGAGCTTCCAGGGTGGTGAACACATGGAGATTTGGGGAGATTGGGTTCTTTAGAAAGACCACGAAAGCTCCATGCGCTTTCCCCATACCTTGCCCTATGCATCTCTTCCATCTGGCTGTCCCTGAGTTGTATCTTTTTATAATAAACTAATCATCTAGTAAGTAGAATGTTTCCCTAAGTTCTGTGAGCTGCTCTAGCAAATGAAGGAAACCCAAGAAAGGTGGGGGGTGTTGTGGGAACCTCTAGTCTCTAGCCACTGAGTCACACGCACAGGTGACAACATGAGCTTTTGGTTGGCATCTGAAGGGGAGGAGCAGCTTTAGGGGACTGAGCCCTTCATTTGTGGAACTTGATGCTATCTGTAGGAAGATGTTGTCAGAATTGAACTGGATCCAACAGCAGCTGGTGTTGGGAGAATTTCCTTGGTGGTGGTCGGGGGGCACACACATGGGAATTGGTGTCAGAATCATAATATTAATCTTAGGCTTCAGCACAGGCTCGTGGTGTTTATGTTCTAAGCACAAAATGTAGTGGAGAGATGGGATGAATGCCTGTCCCTTCAGCTGAGAGTCCCGATTAAGTGCCTTCGTTTTTATAAACTGTCCTTTTATCAGACAAACTATGCTCTCTCACACACACCTGCACTCCAGAGGAAAGTAACCTTGGCCTGTCAGCAGCTCAACTCTTCATCAAAAGTCTCCAGAGAGGGGGATACCTTGGTGGTGCAGTCAGTTAAGCATCAACTCTAGGTTTCAGTTCAGGTGCTGATCTCAGGGTCATGAGATCACGCCCCGGGGTGTGGAGTCTGCTTGAAAATCTCTCTCCCCCTCCTTCTGTTCCTCCCCACCTCTCTCTCTCATAAATAGATTTTTTTTAAAGTCTCCAAAGAGGGATCTAATACGTATTTAAAATTGAAAAATAGGATAGAACGACTAGAATTTCCCCCTAGATAAAGCTGTGATTAAGAGTGCAGACTGAAACTATATCGTTTTAACATCCTGCAAACTTTATGTTGGCAGTGAGCCTCCTAGCTGACTTTCAGGGATGGCAGAAGAAAGAGCCCCACACAGGATTCTGCTGCATTTATGAAAGGAAGTGATTAAGAATGTCATCCACTTCTCCACTCAGTGTTCTTTATTTTCAGTTTCATGTAAGAAATTTATTTCAAGCTTAAGTGTAAGGGCAAGATTTCCTTTTGCTGATAAGCTGGCATAACTTTTCCACATGCTCTAAATATCTGGGTATCTGTTCCAATCTTTATCTGACTTTCTCTTTTATCCAGAGTTCCTCTAACTCAATTGGCTTATATTTTTCTATTGAATCTAATTCTATTTCAATTTAATTTCTAGAAATATTTCTATTCTATTTAAACTGTTATTTATATTATTTTATGTTGCTTCAAATCTCTCTCTTTTTTAAAGATTTTATTTATTCATCTGAGAGAGAGTGACAGAGCACAAACAGGTGGAGGGGCAGAGGAAGAGGGGGAAGTAGAATCTCTGCTGAGCAGGGAGCCCGACTCAGACATGGGGCTTGATCCCAGGACCCTGAGATCATGACCTGAGCCAAAGGCAGACATTTAAGTGACTGAGTCACCCAGGTGCCCTGTTGCTTCAAACCTTTTGTGAAATTAGGTAGGTAGGTACATAGATAGATAGATGACAGATAAAATAGCAGATCATTTTTTAAAACAAGGAAGATTGGTTTCTTTGCCTTATCATTTGCTTCATTCCTGAAACTATCCTGGTGAAGGAAACTCCAGGCTGTGCACATTTAGTTACCCATGGTGCTACACTGTTCTTTTTTCTTTTTTAAATTTTTTATTTAAATTCAAGTAATTAACATATAATGTCTTACTGGTTTCAGAGGTAAAGCTCAATGATTCATCAGTCTTATATAATACCCAGTGCTCACTATATCACATGCCCATTTTAAATGTCCATTACCCAGTTACGCCATCCCCCTCCGGTGACCCTTAGTTTGTTTCCTATGATTGAGTCTCTTATGGTTTGTCTCCCTCTCTGATTTTGTCTTGTTTTATTTTTTCCTCTCTTCCCCAATTATCCTCTGTTTTATTTCTCAAATTCTACACTTGAGTGAGATCATATGATCATTGTCTTTCTCTGATTGACTTAAGTCTGATTGACTTAGCATAATATCCTCTAGTTCTATCCACATCATTGCAAATAGCAAGATTTCATTTTTTCATGACTGAATAGTATTCCGTGTGTGTGTGTGTGTGTGTGTGTGTGTATACATGGTATATATATATATATATATATATCATGTCTTCTTTATCCATTCATCGTTATGGACATCTGGGCTCTTTCCATAGGGCTATTGTGGATATTGCTGCTATAAACACTGGGGTGCAGGTGCCCCTTTGGATCACTACATTTATCTCCTTGGGGAAAATACCCAGTTAGTGCAATTGCTAAGTCATAGGATAGCTCTATTTTTAACTTTTTGAGGAACCTCCATATTGTTTTCCAGAGTGGTTACACAAGCTTGCATTCTCACCAACAATGTAAGTGTTCTCCTTTCTCCACATCATCACCAACATCTGTCATTTCATGACTTATTAAATTTAGCCATTCTGACTGTTGTGAGGGGGTATCTCATTGTGGTTTTGATTTGTATTTTCCTAATGCCAAGTGTTATTGAACATTTTTTCATGTTGTCTGTTGGCCATCTTTGGAAAAATGTCTGTTTATGTCTTTTGCCAATTTCTTGATTGGATTATTTGGTCTTTGGATGTTAGGTTTGATAAGTTCTTTATAGATTGATTACTAGTCCTTTATCTGATGAGACATTTTCAAATACCTTCTCCCATTCTGTTGGTTGTTTTTTGGTTTTGCTGAATGTTTACTTTGCTGTGCAAAAGCTTTTTTATCTTGATGCCACACTGTTCTTATTTTCTGTATTTCTCTGTCTCTTGACTTCATTTACATGCATACCATCTATTTTTACTGCTCAGTGTTTAAATGACTGCTCCATTATTTTATTTTGTTTTATTTTTTATTTTATTTTTTTGCTCCATTATTTTAATCTTTGGTTCAGTGGTGACCATGAGCAAGAGCTTCCATCCTTAGGTTATGGAAGTGAAAAGATTTCGTAAGCACGAAAACACTTCACAAATTTCTTCACCATGGAAATTTGCAGTAGTGCTCAACAGTTGTACCTAAACTCAAATTACAAACCTTGGTATTACAATGGAAAATAGCAGATTGTTCCCCTGTCGATGGATGATGTCCTATGACCGTAGCATGTACCCTTCCAAGATTCCATTTTGAGTTGAGGATTTTCTGAGCAGGAGCCCCTCCAAACGGCAGCTTTAATTAGTTCAAACTTGGTGCAATAGCTCTCCTTTCTCCTTGGGGATTAATTTATTGGTAATAGCACACATACACTTTGGGATGTGTGAGGGGAGATAGGAATTAATTTTGAAATTTTAAGAATCTTCCTTACTGACTCCTGCATGATAATTCTCAAGTAGTACATATTTACTCAGGCATTTATTCAATCATACGGTTCATCTGTCATCATGTCTCTGGGGCTGGATTGGAAATATCGATGATTAAATAAATGAATGAATTACTTTAGAGCTAGAGCCTGTCTTCATTTTAATTTTTACTTTTTTGGATTCTAACTGAATGAACAACTTTAGTTTGTTGTCTGTTTTATGTTGTTTTCTTTAATGCTGCTGCTCAGGGGTATAAACCAATGTGAGTTTATACCAATTGGGTTTATACCAACTTAATAAATAAAATGTTTTACAAGCCAATTGAACACCAAAACCTTGGTAGCTTAGAAATAGGTATTTAAAGATAGCAAGTAGATCCTTTAATGGAGACAAAGGATGCAAAATTTGTCAAAGATCAGATAATTGATGTCTACAGTTCAAGAATGTTAAAGCACACAGTACGCTTTCCAGTATGTGTGAGAGTAAAATAAATGATAGTGTGGCAGGCTGTCTTAGCTGAGCACAAACTGAGTCAGTTTGCTATTTGGGAAACAAGTGGATTTTGAGCACAGGTACCACTGTCGGGTCCTACTGCAGATTTCTATGGTGGAATTTGTACTAACTTCCATATTAAAAGAAAACCAAGGGCTGTAAGTTGGAAACCAGTGACAATGCGTAGATAGTCAGTGGACTGCAAAGATTCCTGAAGTGGACCACAGTGTGAAAAAAAAAATGCTTAAAAATACAAACATGCAAAGGAAGTGATAACCTTGGGTTTGTAGAAAACATGAGCCTTTCTCCAGGGAGAAAGCAGTCTAATTAAGGAAACAAATGATGGACAAGTAAATCATTGGATACATTAAAGAATAAATATAAGAAGTTCCAGGCTAGAAAGTTGTGGGAGCCACTAATGCATGAGCTCTCTTAGGGGAAATTTCAAACTTCAGGGCCCTCCATAGAACTCTTCCTTGGCTTCAAGTGTCCTGACTCATGAGTGTAAGAGAAAAGAAACAGCTTTCTGCATATGTTACTTTAGACCTTATATATCTTCACATGTGCTAAATGGCACAGTTGAGCTGCAAATTCAAAGAAATGAATTTTGCCTTATTCAAAGAAATAGCTTTCATTGTGGTGCCTTCTGGACAACTATCTTTTGTTTTGATCTTTCCTTGACCTGAATTAATAAATTCATTGAATTTTAGAGCTTTAGCTAACCTGAAAGATAAGCTAGTCCAATCTCCCCATTTGGTTAAGAGCAATGATTTTAACCAAATAAAGCAGATTTGGATTAAAAACACTGCAGCAGTGCTCAGAAACTTTGGACAATTTACTTAAGTTCTTTTAGCCTTGACTGTAAAACGAAATACGAAAATGAATGCATCGTGCTTGGTACAGGAATTTCTTACAAGTGCTAGTTGTGAGTGGTATTTTTAGGCCCAGGCAGACTATGTGACTAGTTTAAGTCCCCACAGCTCATGTGGAAGCATCCAGGTTAGCAAGGAGGTATCCAGGCAGCTGTTCTTACCATTATGTAATATGAGTTTGTATATCCCCCCAAATAATTTTCCATTCCTCAAAAAAATGTACTCCTTCTTCTGATTGCATTGCTGTCTGAAATGTTCTTTCAGAGTTGAGTTGATGATTGTTATTTATGGAACGCTGGACATGAACTTCAAGGAATGAGCTGCTTCTCCAGAAAGGGAATGTATACTTTTTATTGGTTCCACAATGTAAGTAGACAACAAACACGCTGGGTTGCTATGTGGGGAAACAGAATAAAATGTAGATCAGTATGTCTTAAATATGCATTTGCTATTGTTGAGCATTCCACAGAAAGGGGAACAGTGAGGGACGCCTGAGTGGCTCAGTGTTTGAGCATCTGCCGTCAGCTCAAGGTGTGATCAGAGGGTCCTGGGATCGAGTCCTGCATCGGGCTCTCTGTGGGGAGTCTGTTTCTCCCTCTGCCTATGTCTCTGCCTGTCTCTCTATGCCTCTCGCAAATAAATAAAATCATAAAAAAAAAAAAGGAGAACAGTGAGAGAGGGAGCAAGAGAGAACAAAATGAACACACACACACACACACACACACACACACACAGAAATACATATGTTATATCCCTAATTTATTTGGCTCCAACTATGTACTCAGTTACTCTATTAGATGTTTATAAATGTTACCTTACTTAGTCTTTATCATAAATCCGAAAGCTGGATATTGTTACACTTCATAGCAAACCGAGGCCCAGAGAATTTAAGTGACTCACCCAAAGTTACAAAGCTTGGAAATGACAAAACCAAGATTTGAACTAGTCTGTCTGTCCCACAGACCTATAGGAATGATGAATGAGTAAGTCCCGAGAGCTTGGCCTTCCGCCTGGGGGCATTTTCTGGGCAGGAGAAACATGAACAGATTATGGTCACACCGAGTGGAGAAATAGAGGAGACAGAGACCAGAGTCTGTGCGAGTTGAGGTGACTCAGATTTGAGAGTGGAGTACCCAAGAGATGGGTATGCCAGCGAAGAGATCCAAATCCACGCATGGAGGTCACCTTGGTGCTGTAGAATACCAAATTGCACATGGAAAGGGTAAAATTCTATGAGGCCAAGAGAAAGAATGGCGTAGGATTTGTGTGCTAGCAATTCCCACGGTTCACTGGAGGATGTTCAACTTTCTGTGAGGCTTGGAGGAGTTAACACCTAGAGTTCCCTGAAAGGTCGCGGGTTAGATTGAAACCATCCCTAAAGTAAAGGCAACACTAGCCTCACCCTAGCATGTCCCTAAAAACAAGCTTTAATGAAATTAAATTGATCCTCAAGTAGTTGTAGTACATTTGAGAACAAAGTTCAATACTCTTTAAAGACAACAAAATCTAGTACTCAGCATCACACTAATCAGAAAGCCTAGCTTCCAATAAACAAATAAATAGGCATATGAAAAAATAATAAAAAGTCATTCATACTCTGGATAAAAATGTATTAAAGATTGAGAAAAAACAGAGATGATAAAATTAGCAGAGACTTAAATATTTACTACATATGCATTTACTTGTATTTACTTATATAGTCTTGGGAGGGTACATGCAAATATTTACTATACATACATAAGAGAAAAATATAATCATGAGGTACAATGTGGAAAATATATTTTAAAGGATCCTAATGGAACTTACAGAGTTGAAAATGCAATATATAAATGACATTTTTGCTGAATGCAATAAACAGTAGATATTAAGAGCTATGAAAGAAAACAATGAACTTGAGTGCACACTATCCAAATGGAGAAGACAGAAAGAAAAAAATTAAGGCTTTCAGTGACCTGTGAGAGGATATCAAGCAGTCAAACATGTGCCATTTCATTCTCATAAAAATGAAGGTTAGAAAAAATATTTTTAAAAACCTATAGCTCATTGGAGCCTGCATGGTTTAGTCAATTAGGCAACCAATTTGGCTCAGGTCATGATCTCAGGGTCCTGGGATGGTGGCCTGTGGCAGGCTCTGCACTCTGTAGGGAGTCTGCTTGAGGACTATCTCTCTCTCTCTCTCTCAAATAAATAAATAAATCTTTAAAACAACAACAAAAAACTCTAGCTCAAAAATATGCAAATTAGGATATTTTGGCAAAGTCATAGGGTTCAAGATCAATATAAAAATTCAATTATACTTCCATATACTAAAATAACAATTGGAAAATAAAATTTTATAAAATTACACCATTTAATGTCATCTAAAAACATGAGCTACTTAGGAACAAATTTAACAAAATATGTGAAAGAGCTGGACTCTAAAACATAAAAAAATGAGAGACATTAAAGATGATATAAATACAGAGATATAGCATGTAAAGGATTGAACTGAAATCAACGTGTGAAGGTATCAATTCTTGTGCTAATTAATCAATTTATCAATTATTGTGTCTAGAGTTAACAGTACTGAATAGTATATTTAAAATTTTGTGAAGAGAGTAGATTTCATGTTAAGAATTCATACCACAGGGATCCCTGGGTGGCGCAGCGGTTTAGCGCCTGTCTTTGGCCCAGGGCGCGATCCTGGAGATCCGGGATCGAATCCCGCGTCGGGCTCCCGGTGCATGGAGCCTGCTTCTCCCTCTGCCTGTGTCTCTGCCTCTCTCTCTCTCTCTGTGACTATCATAAATAAATTTTAAAAAATTAAAAAAAAAAAGAATTCTTACCACAATAAAATAAAATACAGTAAAATGAAAGAAAATACAATGTTGTCAATTGTACCCAAATTGTTCTATAAACTGAATGCTATGATAATCAAAATCTCAACAGAATTTCTTTGTAGAAATTGGCAAGTTGATTCTAAAATTTATATGGAATCCAATGCTAAAGACATAGAACAGTCAGAATAATTTTAAGGGGAAGAAAAGAACCAAGTTGCAGGACTTAGAACTACCTGATTTCAAGACTTTCTAATAGATAACTAATCAAGATATGTAGTATTTGCTTACAAATAGACATATGGATCGATGGATAGAATAGAATCCAGATATAGACCAAACGTATATGGTCAGTTGATTGTTTATACAGATGGTAAGTAGTTCCATTAGGATAGTTTTTTCAACAAACAGGACTTGACCATCTGAATAGATATAAAGATAAAAAAGAACCTCAAATTTTGTTTGTCATGTCATCTGCAAAAATTTACTCAAGATGGAGGATAGATCAGAAGAAGAGGTGAGAGCACCTCCTGGACTGGCTGCTTACCCGTGCCCAGCACCCATGTCCCAGCACTGTGGCCAACATGCCCAAGAGAAAGGCTGAAGGGGAAGCTAAGAAGATAAAGCCAAGGTGAAGGATGAGCCACAGAAATCTGCAAAGGTATCTGCTAAACCTGCTTCTTTGAAGCCAGAGCCCAAGCCTAAAGAGGACCCTGCAAAAAAGTGAGAAATGCCATGATTGTTTAGGAAAAGTATCTTTAATAAAGCTGGATACAGTTTGGCTTGGGAAGAAGAGAAGATGGCAGATAGATCTAAGTTTAAAATCTGAAGCTATAAAATGTCTAGTGACAAACAGTAGAAAAACCTGGCAAATATGGAGAAACATAGAACACAAACTATGAAAACTGGAGAAACTGAATTTCATCAAAATTTAAAATTCAGTTGCTTGAAAGATACCTTGAAGAAAATGAGGGATCCCCGGGTGGCTCAGAAGTTTAGCACCTGCCTTTGGCCCAGGGCGCGATCCTGGAGTCCCGGGATTGAGTCATGCATTGGGATCCCGGCATGGAGCCTGCTTCTCCCTCCTCCTGTGTCTCTGCCTCTCTCTCTGTGTGTGTCTATTATAAATGAATAGATAAATAAATAAATAAATAAATAAATAAATAAATAAATAAATAATCTTTTAAAAGGAAATGAAAAGACAAGTCATAGACTGAAGGACAATATTCACAATACATATATCTGACAAGGAACTTGTGTTAAAATACTTAAAGAATTCTTACAAGTCAATAAGATAATATTTTTAAAAAATGGGTGAAGGATTTTAAACATGTCTCAAGAGAACTTAATCAATAATATTCAACATTACTAGTCATCAGGAAAGTGTAATTAAAACCATTATGAGATATAACTTGATACCCATTTCACTGGCTCTGGTTTGGAGCAACTGGAAATCTTATGCATTATTGATGGCAATATGAAGAGTGGTACAGCTAGCTTGTAAAACAGTTGGCAGTTTCTTTTAAGTTAAAAAATACATTTACTATATGAGATGGCAGTTTCATTCCTAAGTACTTACCCAAGAAAAATGAGAACATATGTCCACAAAAATTTTTGGATGCTAATATTCATGTTAGCTTTTATTCATAATAGTCTAAAACAGAAAAGAATCTAAATGTCCACAGGTAAACACACTGAGGTATATTCGTATAATAGAACACAATGAAGTAATGAAAAGGAACAGACTGTTGGACACCTGGGTGGCTGAGTGGTTGGACATCCTCAGGTCATGATTCTGAGGTCCTGGGATTGAGTCCTGCATTGGGCTCCCCACAGGGAGCCTGCTTCTCCTTTGGCCTATGTCTCTGCCTCTCTCGGTCTCTCATGAATAAATGGATAAAATCTTAAAAAAAGAATAAAAGTAAAAATGCTTATATATAAAAAAGGAATAGACTATTGATGTCCATGCAGTGTGCATTGAATTTCAAAAACATTAAGCTGAGGGGCACCTGGTTGGCTCAGTTGGTTAAGCATCCAACTATTGGTTTCAACTCAAGTGGTTATCTCAGGGTCCTGGGATCAGGCCCTGCATCAGTCTCCATGCTCAGTGGGGAGTCTGCTTGAGGATTCTCTCTCTCTCTGCCTCTCTTTCTCTCTCTCTCTCATCTGTCTCTCTCTCATGAGTGCATTCTCTCTCTAAAATAAATAAATAAATCTTTAAAAAAACACCATTAAGCTGAGCTTTTAAAAAGTCATAATATTACTTCATTTATATAGAATTCTAGAAAAGGCAACTCTAATCTACAGTGACAGAAGACAAGTCGGTGGTTGTCTAACACCAGGAATTTTTGGAGTGATGTAGATGTTCCATATCTCCATGTGGTTGTGGTTATTTGGGAATATATATGTGTCACATTCATTAAACTGTAAAATAGATGAAGTTGATAATTTCTTAAAAGGAGGGATGGTTCTCCCCTCTGTTTTATCCACGCTTCCTTGCTTTTCAGAATAAGATGCACCTGACAGAGTTGCCTGGTTACTTTCAATCAGAAACTCCTTGAAAAGTCTGTTGATGAAGGGAGGATCACAATTAGGCCATTAGAACAACTTGATTTGACATCTAAACGTAGAAATTCTTAGAGAAAAAAAATTACATTTGAATTGTTGTCATGTAAAGAATGGCCTGGAGAGAGGATGTCATGCTAGCTTTACGGTGGGGCTTCCTTTTCTAGGAAAGTGAAGGGGCACAGGATATTATGAGCTCATCATTGACAAGGATTCTGAAGCTTCATTTCATTTTTATTAATACACTGTTGTTTGTGTGGCAGATGAGTTGCTAGTCTGGAAACTCTTTCCTGCACTGAAGAAACTGCACCAATTAACAATATTCATCTGCCAATTCAACTCTGCAGGTTAAGGCTCATTTAACTTGACAAAAATAGCTCTTTTTTCATGAGTAGGGAAAGTTTTCCTCTGTCTCCAGCCCTAGTTATGGGCAGAGATGGTGGAGGAGTCCTATTACAGCTTGGTCACCTTCCTGTTGCGTGCTCCTAACCCAGCCACGGTGTCACACGGGGCTGGCTTTCAAGGGTACCCATCTCAGGACCTTCCCTGGTTTCTTTCTTTTTTTTTTTTTTTTCTGGTTTCTTTATCAGTAAAGTCACACTATGTATGTTAGCCGAAGGCCCCACTGCCATTTTACTGCTTCTTTTTTTCCCCTTGCTCTTAATGTCTTATTACTCTCCTCCCTTCCAGTCTCTCTTCCTTTTTGTCCTCTGTTCTTCCTTTCTTTTCTTTTATTGAGGACTTCACTAGTTTCTGGCATGTTTTAAACAATATGCTCCTTTTATGGAACGATGGTGGACTGGCCCCGCCACAGCAGATCAGATCGGGCTGTTTCTTCCTTATGCCACTTCCTCATACTGAAGTGATGCCAGTCTCCCCCAACCCCCGCACCACCTCCTCTTCATTTTGGGTGTTCTATTCCTGTCCAGAGACAGTGACTGGCCAGTTCTTCCTGGTATCTTACCCTACTTAAATACATAGAAGCTAATTCACTTATAGAGCTTAAGTTTTCTGTGTAAGACGAAATGCTTTTCGTGATACCTGGAAAAGTGACAATCATCGATTGTGTTTAAAAGAGCAGATGACAAGTATCCATTGCTTCACGATGAAATGGTTAGAACCTAAAGAAAGTAAATTCTTTGCCATATAGTGGAAACAGGCAGATACAAAACAATGATAACAAAAGTGTGAAAGTCATGAACAAAACTTTCAAGGGTGATTGACAGGTTCATTACCTTGACTGTAGTGATAGTTTCTTGGGAGTTGATTATGTCAAAACTCATCAGACAGTACAGTTTCAGTATGGACAGTTTATTTACATCAGTTATACCTCATCATGGTTGTAGAGCAAGCAAATGGTCAAAAAACATCTACGACTTAAAAATAACCAGCTAGGCTATCGTTACTTGCAGACAAGTGTACATGGAACTATAGCTGTGTTATTAACCAGTTGCAACCCTATTATATTAAAGGCTCACTTTACCTTACAAATTATGGTGTGAAGATATGTCTAATGAATGTTGAGGGCTTCTTGGGTACTCTCATGCAAGCTTATCTCACTGTGAGCCGATGAATCAGCATAAAAACTGCACCATACCTCCCAATCATACTTCTACAAATAAGATTGTTTTAGCTCATTGTTCCTGTATTTTGAAGGTCACTATGGAAATACACGAATCAGAGATGTTATCCACCCTGAACCCAGTAACTTCATTTCCAGTCCTACATTGTCATACTTACTACTGGCGCTAATGTCCTGAGGTCATCTAAGGAGGGCTTATCAGTGTGTGCACATTGACCAATGCTATTGACCACATTGATTTGCAAAGAAAATTTTCCTTTACCCACCTTCTAGCAGAAAAAGATATGAATAATCAAATATGAATGAGAGAAAGATAATCTTATTCCCTAAAGTCTTTTTATTTGTCTTTTCTTTTAAAAGAAAAGTATTATGCTTAAAAGTAGAATGTTTTGGCAGAAATGAACATAGATTACATGGGTCATCGATATTCTATGTGTTAGACTCATTATCCTTAACCATCCACGATTATGTTTTGTTCTGAGTATGGACTTCTGTTCAGCAAACCTATTGTTTGATAATATTAGAAAAAATGGTCAAGTGTGGTTATGTTTGTTTTCAATAGCTTTATTAAGGTATAATCCATATACAAGAACTGCACGTATCTAATATATACAATTTGATGAGTTTGGATGTATGTAAACACCTGCGATTTCTTCACCATAATCAAGATAATAGACATATCCAACATCTCCCAAAGTTTCCTGTGTCCCCCTTTTTTTGGTGGTAAGAATACAACCTGAGATCTACTCTCAAATTTTGAAGTGCACTGCTAACTATGGGCAGTACGTTGACAGCAGATCTCTAGAACTCATTCATCTGGTGTAACTGGAACCCTAACCCCATTAAACAACAACTGTGTGTTTTTCCGTCCCCCAACCCCTGGCAACCACTGTTGTATTTTCTGCTTCTGTGAATCTATTTTAGATACCTCATATAAATGGAATCACGCAGTATTTGGTCCTTCTGGGACTGGCTTATTTCACTCAGCAGAGTATCTTCCAGGTTCATCCATGTTGTTGCAAATAAAGAATTTCCTTTCTTTTTAAGGCTGAGTAATATTCTATTATGTGTATATATATCTTATTTTCCTTACCCGTTCATCCACTCATGGACACTTTTTAAACACTTCCACAGAGTAACTGTAAAGAATATATGTTAGTGATCATAATTACTTCTCTATGCTTGCTATGGAGGTTGGGGAAGCTATAAATCAAATGTACAGCTCAGTTTTTTAAGGATGTTAAAAATGCATTATGGGTGTTATCCTTACCCTAGCAGCAACTTATTTTCTATTGTTTTCTCTTCATCCTCATTTCTTTCTTCAAATCTGTTGTATTATCCCAAGCTTCCACTGCTCCTTTTTCAAACAAGGTGGGTGGAAGAAAAGAAATCACAAACTTCCCTTAGATATGAGACATGTGAGTCTTTTTTAAGTATTATTTTCAAGAGCCTCAAGGCAACACTAGGATAACAAGGTAACATGAAAACTGTAGAGATAAATTGTGAATCTATGTGAGCCTCAGGGTGCCTTTTACTTACAAATCATACTTCTCAGAGGGCCGGACAGACACAAGCCAGGGATTCAGAATCAGAGCTCGGAGGCCAGAAGTTCTCTCTGTCTAACAATGGCATGTTTGCAGCAGAACAAAGATACACCGGGGAGGGCAATGGAATGGAAGGAAGTCTATTTCAGAGGGAGATCATTACAACATCATTTCCAAGGTACAACAAGAGGTCCTTATTATTATTGGTGAGCTTAGAGAAAAAAAACATCAGTCATAAGAAATCATGTATGCTAACCACAAAGGACTGATTATTGACATTTTCCAATTGGGTATTAATGCATCATTGACATGCAGTCTTAAGAGTTTTTTGGTTTCTATTTCCAGGGATTTTTGTATCGTTGTAAAGGAAAGGCATGGACACTGCTGTAGGTGCCAGCCTTGCACTTAGCCTTGATTGTCTTTGCAACGTGTCGCTCCACTTTATTAGAGGACCCACAGCTCAGATGATTTGGAGGAATAAGCAGTGTAGCCTCAGCTGGGGCCAAGCTTCTGTGCTCCTTTATAACCCACACAAAATGCACAGAAGTGGAAGACTGGAGCATAGCCTCTCTCTCTCTCTCTCTCTCTCTCTGTTACGCTCAACAAGAAGACTGTTGGGAGGATGTGGCTCTACTGCCATGGTGACCAAGGTAAGGAAACCCAAAATCTGAGCCTGCAAATGTCTCAGGAGGTTACAAAATGGAAACACTAAGGACACCCAAGCGTAGCAACCAACGAGACTAAGCCATCGCCAATCAAATCATTTCCTTTCTTGGATTCTGTCCTTTCTCGAAGTCTGGCTCCATTTCCTATTTGGCTTTGCTGGATTCAAATTGATAAATGCTCACACAAACTCTTAAACATTTTTTTTAAAGATTTTATTTATTTATTCATGAGAGACACACACACACAAAGAGAGAGAGAGAGGCAAGGACACAGGCAGAGGGAGAAGCAGGCTCCATGCACTGGGAGCCCAACGTGGGACTCGATCCCGGGTCTCTAGGATCACGCCCTGCCGAAGGCAGGTGCCAAACTGCTGAGCCATCCAGGGATCCCCCCCTACTCTTAAAAATTTTAATGTGACTCAGTTTATCTGTTAATAATTCTATCTAAGTCCAGTTTTGATAGTTGGCCTTACCAATATGGACATTTCCTTTTTATGTTACTGACATCAAATAATCATAAAGCTTAACTCATTTTCTATCAGAAGCACTATTCATACTGTTATGTCATCTTTATAACTCTAAATTTTAAAAGGTTTTCTATTAGATTAAGTGGATGGACCATAAATGAGTTAATCATTTCCCTGTTGTGAGATATATGGGTTTTTTTTCCTATTTTTTCCTATTAAATAGTTTTTCCCCAATTTTTTTTTTACTATTAATGATCTGAAACGCTTCTTTGTGCCTATGTTATTTCCCCATACTTTGGAATGTTTTATTAAGCTACAATTTCATAAGTTGTAATATGTGTAAGAGGTGAACATCTTTTTATTGTTTTTGATTCAGATTGCTTAATTACTCTCAGAAAGAAGTAGAACAATTGCAAGTGCTGTTAGCAACTGATAACATCCTTACTAGCTTTGAGTGATATCATTTAAAACAGTCTTGTTTTATTTAACAAAGAAAAAGGTAGCCATGTCATTTCAAAAGGACTCCATGTTGGCCACTGTATACTGATGTCTGTTTTCTGCTTTGCAATACCTAGAAAACAAATACTGATCCCAAGGGGACTGGAAATACTTCCTAAAGACATTGCCTAGGCCACAGTTGTGAATTTCTGACTTGTGAATGCAAGCTGCTCAAAATATTGGGATGGGACCATATACTTTCTAATTCAACTCAAATCTTTATTTGGATCATTTTGTGTTTGGAGAGGTTAAGAGAAATCATCAGTGGAGACAGTGTGGAGGCAATAGAAACACTGTGCAATTAATGTTCTTATCTTTTTTATTTTAGGCAATAGCACTTCTATTTTTCAGAATAACATCTTCAGGGAAAGCATATTGAATTCAATCTGTTGTGTGAATATTTTCAGTTAGAGAAGGTACAGTATGTATGTATAAATGAATGTACAGACTGCTGATGATTTATTTTGGATCTATAGCAGCCTTGGAAATAGAACAGGTTTTGTTTTGTTTTTTTTTTTATATAGCATCTTCCAGAATCAGGGTAGCCCTAAGCTCTTTATGGAGCGGTGATTTGGGCTATGTCTAAATACGGCTCATCCTTTTAGTCAAAGATAAAAAGTTCAGATAATAAACCACTTCATTTTTCTATATAACATCATGTAAATGGTTTTATTTGGAGCTTCCAAAATTGCATGGCTATTTTTGCCCTTGCGGGTGCATCTTTTACAAATCCCAATGTCCTGTAAAATTAGTAGGTTGTCAAGGCTGTCCTAGGTGACTCCATGAGTAGGGGTTGGGAATGCCCCTCTTGGAAAACAGTCATGGAACCAGTCCTGGGATCCACATGGAACTAGTGACTTAAAGATGTTGCCCAGGTATGCAAGGATAGACCTATCCTGAAAGGAGCAGCTCTAACTTGTCCATCATGGGGGAATTATAGTGGGAAATAATTAGAATAGTAATTATGGTTGATAATTTTTTTGCCCTGCCTACTGAAAGAACCCATCAGAGCTCTTCAGTTGCCTGGTGGGTAAATGTATATATGCAACTCTTTCCTCCTTATGCTCAGAAATAAATTTAGCAACCATGTTTACCAAGAGTAGCCTTTTATAGCCTGAACCACACATTTTGGTCTGTGTTGTCATATTAATAGCAATGCTTTGCATTTGTACATTCAGACTTTTAAAAACCTACTTATGCTTCATTGGATTATCCATACAATAACATCTCAGTTATCAGCTGCAAGTCTTGTCAGTTCTACCTCTTAACTGTATCTTAATTTCCACTTCTCCTCCTACACTTCTTTTTAAAACTTTTATTATTCTTGCTTTCACAACTTTAGTTGCTGCCAAGCTGGTCTTCCTACTTATTACACTCTTGATGCTGTTGCAACCTATTCTCCACAGAAGAGCTTGAGCAAGCTTTGAGCATTGTAATTCAAGACCTGTCTTTGCCCTGCTTAAAATCCTTTATTGTTTTCCACAATGCGTACAAAAAACAAAACAAAACAAACAAACAAACAAACAAAACAACCAAAAAAACCTTACACGCAAAAAGGCCCTACATGATCTGGCTTCTCTGAACACCTCCAACCCATACAACTCTACACCACCCATACCCCCCACCCTTGCCCGCCTCACAGCCACACCAACCCCTGTAAGTTCCTCAAATACAACCCCAAATTGCCTCTCCTGAGGACCCTTACACCTGATGCATCTGCCTGAAACTCTCTTCATGTGGCTGTATTCTTCTCATCCTTTGGAATTTAGCTAGACTATCTCATCTCCAAGAATCCTTCCCTCTAAATGAGGATTTATGGAGAATGTGAGACCCCGATGAGGGTCCATAGCGATGGAAGCATGGAGCCTGGAATGAGCCTAGTTTTTCCACTCTTTGTCTACCACCCCTGCCATAACTTCTGCCAACCTGTGATTTATATACATTTCTCTGTCACTAACTAGGGAGATCTTAAACTATAGGGACATTTCATCTATTTGTGTTTGCTTGCATTATTTTGACTCCAATGTTTAAGAAAATGGGGAGGATGTTGCTGATGTTAAGTAATTTCCTAATGGTTGATACTGATTCTGGCAGGATGGGTTTTGACTATTTGAGAACTGACAAGGATGCATGCTTATCAGCCTCCATGGAACCATGCACCCTTGGGTTCCTTTTCAAAAGCGAGAGTTCCCTTCTATGAATGAGAGCTCCTCTTGCTACATATTTGTCTGAAAGCACCATGGATACTGTCATTTAAAAATGATTATAAAACACATCATGATGAGTTCTCTGATTTGATATAGAAACATATGTTAGGCTCAGTTTCTGCCCTTGAGTAATATTTCATCCACATTAGGGTATTATAGAGGTAAACAGATAATTTTTACTCTGGGAAATCTTTTCCATTCAAACATTGTGTTGCAATTATGATTTTTTACATCCATTTATGACTCAGTCTCACTCTCTTAACCTAGAGACTCCCCATTGTCAGTTGGTCTCCTCTGAGTTATTCATCCAGGTCTTGAGCATATTGAGTACATATGGCATGTGTCACCTTGGACCGGCAAAAACCAAAAGAGGGTAATAAAAAAGAAACAAACACTACTTTCCCTAACCATTAATAAGTGGTACACATTTGCATTTCAGATATTTTCATGGACCTTTATTTTAGAATAACTGAACCACAAAATGGAAAGAAATCTTAAAGATATTTAGGCCCACAGCCTCATAGGTGCATTACATCCTCTCGGGTGTGTCCCCACTAAGGCTTCATCCAGCCTCTATTTTACCACCTCTGGTAACTTACTCTCTCCCAGGGCTGCACCATTTTTGCATAGAATTGTTAGAAAGTAAAGTTAAGCCTAAATTTTTAGCTATTAACTTAATAAGTAACATATGCTTTCATCCAGGTCATCAATTATACCCTAAAGAGTCAAGAACAGAGGTAAGAGAGCTCTAGAATCATCGATCAACATGGACGGTGGCCTAAAATCTGGTTGAAATGTTTGATGAGGAGACCATGGAAGTCTCTGGCAGTTAAAGTACACTATATACCTATTAACATTCCTGGGTGAGCCTCTCTAGTCTAGGAGACTTTGGTAACCTCATGTTGCCCTCTGACATTCTGGTAGTGAGCACTGTTGTTAAGTAAATTAAGTCCAAGGTAGGGATTTGACAAAGATTTATGCAGATTAACCTCTTCTCTCATTGCAAATTTTTCAAAATCCCCTCAAAATTCCCCTACCTCTTTTCTCCATAATAACCCATGCCACAGTGATCTGTGGGAGAGCCTGATAATCTGATATCACCACAAACTGAAAGATGTTCATCTCAACATGTATCTCCCAGAAATGGTATCTTCCTTCCTTCCTGGGGCTCTTGGCATTTGGGGATGCATAGTACATGCCCAGTCCAGAAAAATCACCAGGTGAATCTCAAACTCCCAATGTCTTCCTGCACTAAGGATGTTATGTTTATGTGTCTTCTCCCTAATATTTACCATTCACACACACAAAAAACTAATTCTACAATGATATGAATCCTTTATCTCTAATTTGGACAAGATAAAGGATCCCAGCTGTACAAAGGTTACTAAAGAAGGCATGTAGATTCTCACCGGTTGGCTCCAGTCTTAGGCAGAGAAATGGAGGATTACTGAGTTCTGAAAAAAAAAAAAAAAAAAAACAACAACAACAAAAAACAAAAAACAAACAAACAAAAAAAACAGAGGTCAGAGAAACAAGAAGAGGAAAAATATAGACCAAGACCAAGATAGGCTGGCTATAGCCTTAAGCTGGGTAAATAGAGCTCACCTCAATTCTGCTGGAGTGTCCCCCCATTTTAGCTTACCACAATAATGTGTACATTTGTTTGTAACTGCATCAAAAAGGAAATGAGGTTAGCCTGGCATGACTTACTGTTCTAACTGAACCCATGCTGGCTGCTAATGACTGCTTTCTTTTTTAAATGCTCCCAAGCCATCTGTTTAATAATCAATTCTAGAATTTTGCCTGAGAAGAATCTCAATGCTAGTGAAGCAGAAAGATCCCCAAGCAAAGACCAAGGGTCCCAGGTTCTAGCCCAGCCTCTGCCACTAACTAGTTGAGTGTTGCTAGGCAAACACCTTATTCTGTCCTGTCCTGTTTCATCTCTAAGGTGAGCAGGTCGGAAGAGATGATTTCTGTGGTTCCTTTTGGCTACGAATTTATGATTCCTCCATCACATTAGGTTCTTGGGACCTGCTCTTTCCCCTGTTGAAAACCAAGACTTTATTTACAGTATTTGTGCATTTCTGCTCTGTGTGCTCTAGATCCTGCTCTTCCACTAACTTGTTAACTTGCCCAGGCAAGTTGTTTACATTCTATAGGCATCAGGTACCTCACTTTAAAAATGGAGGTGCTTAAACCAGATCACATCTAAATTTCTGAGTATGGGTCCACAATGGCGAGACAATATGGAAGACTATTTTTGTGTTCACATCTTGCACATTCTTTTTTTTTTTTTTTTTTTACATCTTGCACATTCTTAAAGTAACCAAATATTATGTGTTTGACCCTGGAAAAGGGAAACAGACTCCAGGTTGGGCAGCAAGCTTAAACATTATCAGTCAAACAATTTATTGAATAATATTTAGAGTGATGTCCAGTTGCTTTCTTCCTTGCCTTAGATTTAAATAATCTTGCCTTTGTAAATCACACTGAACTTTTAATTTAATTTTTCTCTTTCCCATTGAATTTAATAATTCTGCTGCTTGGTCCATTTGCACTGAGGGTAACCATGTTTATCTCAGAGAATGGCACAGAAGCTCTAAGGTTACAGGGGGAGGGATCTGTAAAACTGCTTCTGTTTCTTTATTTCATAGGTAATGAATGCTTTGGGTTATTGAGCTATTTTATTCTGGCCTGATGGTGTTGCATGACTCAGTGTAGATGATTCCCACAGGAAGGTCTGATTTTTATCCTTTGACTAAAAACTAAAAATAGAGCTTTCAACGCATCCTGGACTCTCAGCTGTCATATGCCGTAGAAACCTGGATACTTGGCACAGTTGCTTGCAGCTTTAAAAAAAATCACTGCTTTCTTTAGGTTAAAATAAAGAACAAACAAATACAAGTGTGTGAATCTGGGATGTTTCATTTCCTATTGTCTGTATTCTGGGTGAATTGAATTATGCAGCTGAAGGTGATTTTCCTTTCAAATTTATTTAAATGCATTTTTTTTCAAAGGTGACTGTAAGCAGGTATGGCCAGGAAAAGAGCTATTCTGATTAACCATGGAATCTTGTTAAGTACGCCTTCTCAAGAATAATAAATGCTGATGGAACTTTACTGTTTACATAGTCTCATTGTGGGTGGGCAAATCAACTGTTAACATTTTCCCTTCAGGAATAAGCCGATTGAGGTTTAGTGAGTACTTTGCCTCAAGTCACAGAACTAGTGAGTAGATGAGCTAGAACTGGGACCCAGGATTTATATCATTAACCATTTAAATTTTTCCACTATTAGTACCCCAGGTGCCTCTCCACCACAACAAAGTGTCAGGTGAAGCTGGTGCTGTCTTCAAGAGCCCTGCCTGGGGAATTCCTGCACACGCAACTTGTCTCCATCTCCGAGTATCTCTTGTAGTTAATGTTTGTGCCACACGGTTGAGGTCCTTTCTTGTTCCTTTGTCAAAAGAACTAAGGCTTCTCATAGTTATATACCCTGGCTAGACTATCTATTTCGTCTCCAGAAATCTCCCTGAACACTGAGCGCAGAGCCAAGTCCACAATTGGCTAAATAGCTCAGTTCAGGAAAAGTGAGCTTTGAGGCCAGAAAAGAAAACTAACCCAGACCTGGAAGTAACGAATGGCAACTCTCCAGTGCTTAGCCTAGTTCAAGGCTTGTTCTGGTCATGTGGGTGGATTGCCGTGTGGAGCTTCAATTAGTCACAGACTTGCCATATTTTAGCAGTAGAAAGAGAAAAAAAGAGCAATTATACCTAAATTAAGTCCTCTGAGACCCTGGCTGATAAAATTCTATTCTTAAAAGTTTCCCTGGAAAAGACTTTCCAGTGTCTCTCAATGAATCCATTACATCCTTAGGAAGCTAAATTGAATTGCAGGAGCAACCAGCTTGACTCTTTTGACTAAATTAGTTGGTGAATTCATTTTATTCATAGTAATTCATAGTAACAATTAAATTTTAAGATATTCAAATTGGATTTATATGCTTCCGTAGCAAATGTTTACTCCAATCTCCTTTTGTTCAGTTCCAGCTTACACTGTGGGAAGTTACTAGCAATGGGCACGCAGCCCTAACACTGAGCATGCTGCAGACATCCATCTCATTAGGTCTTAGACCAAGCTGCTGAGAGGAAAAGGGAACTGGTGTGTATACATTTCTTTCAAGAACTGGGTTGGGGAGGGCAGACTTGCGGACTTGTGATAAAATAGTTAGGAGTATATTAATTGTGAGAGCCATTATGTCTACCATGTTCTACTAGTTCGTCCCAGTTCATCCCAGTATCCTCTTGTCAGAGATAATGAACATGACATTGAAAATCACTTTCATGGACTGAGGACATTCTCTAAACCTGTACTTCCATTTTGCCTACTTTGAAACCATGCCAGTTATTAATGTTTCAGTTCCAAATCTGCTCTTCTTTGCTCTGCTTTGTGCTACTGGAGATGGACCCTAGAACATTTCTCCTTTGTCAGCCGGTACAATATTAGGACTTGACATTAGCACAGGAGAGACACTGCAAGAGGAAGGAGCTTTTCTTTCTCTTTCTGGTGCTGTATTTTTCTTGTTTTAGTACATGGCAGTGGCTCTCCTGCCAGTGGGGTATTGAAGACCCAGTGGTGCACAGTGATTTCCATCACTACCCCAGTAGGAGATTTTCCAATAAATTCTACCAGCATAGGCCCTACCCCCATGGGAGTTTTCCTCCCACCATTTGCTGTGCAGCATCCTTGTGTCTTCAGGGCTTGCTTGAGCCTGATGTCATCTAAACCATTTCTATTTGATAAGGAATGCCGCTAATTCCCCCTTGCTCTGGCTTGCTGGGTCAGATAATGCCCAGTTCATGATGGGCAACTCAGGTCACATGGCAACTTGGTGGCCCATTGTTAAGCATTTAGTCTCTACCAAGACCCAACAGCAAGCCAGAAGTTGTTTCTCAAATGGAGAGTAATTGTCTGCAGAGGATGGTACGTTTTTGTTCTAAAGTCCTAAAGTTCTGAGTTGTGTTTGGCCTATTGAGCCTGCCAGAGGCTCCAAGCAGTATCTTTATCTGCCACTGACAATCCAAGCACCACTGGATCTGCTAGATCCATTCTCCCAAGTGGCAGAGCAGCTTGCAAACAGTGTAGGCTTGTTGAAGAACCTTCTCTTGTTCTAGGCTCCACTCAAAACTGGCAGCTTTTCTAGTTACTCGGTAAAGGAGCACACCCAAATTAGGAATATGTTGCCTCCAGGGACCCCTGGATGGCTCAGCGGTTAAGCTCTGCTTTTGGCTCACACCGATCCTGGAGTTCAGGGATGGAATCCCACATCGGGCTCCCTAAGGGGAGCCTGCTTCTCTCTCTGCCTATGACTCTGCCTCTCTCTTTCTCTGTATCTCTCATGAATAAATAAATAAAATCTTAAAAAAAAAAAAAAGGAATACGTTGCCTCCAAACTACAGAAAGCCATTAGGCATTGTGCCTCTTTTCTGGTTATGGAAGGGGTTAGATGTAACGATTTATCCTACATCTTAAAAGTGGTATCTGGAAATGCCCCTCATCACTGGACTCCCAGAAATGTCACTGAAGTGGAAGACCTTTGAATTTTGGTCAGATTTCTCTCCCACCCTGTGGCATGTCAATGCCTTACCAGTAAGTCTAGAGTTTTTGCTTAGTAGTTCCAATCAGCATAATATCATCATTGTAATGTATCATTGTGATGTCTTGTGGAAAAGAGAAGCAATCAAGGTCCTTGCTGAGTAAATTATGACATAGGGCTGGGGAATTGCTAAACCCCTGAAGTAAGTCAGTGAAGGTGTATTTCTGGTTTTGCAGCAAAAAGCAAACTGCTTCCAATGGTCTTTACTAATAGGTCTGGAGAAAAAAAGCTTTTTCCAGATCAATGACTACACACCAGTTACCAGGGGATGTGTTAATTTGCTCAAGCGAGGAAACCACAGTTGGAATAGCAGCTGCAGTTGGAGTCACCACCTGGTAAAGTTTATGATAATCCACTGTTATTCTCTAAGAACTATCTGTTTTCTTCACAGGCTGAATAAGTGAGTTGAATGGGGATGTGGTGGAAATCATTGTTCCTGCATTCTTCAAGTCTTTGACGATGCTGCTCATCTCTGCAATACCTCTGGAAATGCAGTTTTGATTTTCTATATTTCTATGTAGATCCAATTCTAGTGGCTTCCACTTGGCCTTTCTTACTATGCTTTACAGGTCATAAAAACACTGTGGTGACTCTGTCAGTTGCTGAATATTTATATCCTAATCATGCATTTTGGAAAAGCAGAAATATCCACAGGATGAGCTCAGAGACTCACCACAAGACAGCCCTGAGCTAAGACTTCGTTGATCACTTGACTTCCATAGGCCCCTATTCTTTTAGACCACAGTGACATTTAATATTTCCTGGAATTTATGTCAGTTCAGAACTAGTGTCCAGTCATCCCCTGAAAAGCTTATTTCTTTTTTCTCAGTGCATAGTCAACCTTGTGAAAGGCTGCAGATTTTGGGGGGGAAAGCTGGGAGAACGATTAACAGTATAAATTTTTGGCAGTATAGTAGAGTCCTTCTCCAGTGACCTGATCTCATCTTCATTCAAAGGGTTCTGGGTATGTGAACTGGTTCAAGTCTGGGAACTGGCTCAGGGGCCATGACTCCCTGTTTTGGTGATTTGTGTTAGATTTCTATCACTTGACCTAAAACTTTCCAACATATGCAAATCAAGGAAGAATTTAGTAGACTGCTCGCCTATTTTTCTCCTGGGGAAACTATGATCAAGTAGCTAATAACATAGGTCTCTGTGAGTCAGGCTGTTCTGATTGCTGCTTTGCCTTTTACATTTACTATTGTAACTGCTGCTAAGTTGTTTTGGTGATTAAGTGCCACCAGTGGCTCTTGCCATCTTGGATCCAATTATCTCTATGACATTTAAGGGTCCTAGGTCAGAGGCAGTAGTTCACCTTAGAGTTTTGACCTATAGGAAAAGTGACTACAGAGTTCTTCTAGGATGCTGAGGCTCCCCTCACACCCATAGTCATTGTGAAAGTTAAGTCCTCTGGCTCCTTGGGCAGGGGGGTGAGTAGATAAATCAATCCAAACATTCGAATCTCCCTAAGCTTTTGGATATAATTCTTTTAAAAAAATTATTTATTTGTTTGAGAGAGAAAGAGACAGAGCATGAGCAGAGGAAGGGGCAGAAGGAGAAGCAGGCTTGAGCAGGGAGCCTGACATGGGGCTTGATCCCAGGATCCTGGGATTGTGACCCGAGCCGAAGGCAGACACTTAACCGATTGAGCTACGCAGGTGCCCCTAGGTTAGGTTTTTATAATTCTCAGGGGATAAGGATTTCTTTCAAGCTTTTGGGTGACTGTGTGGTGCTAGAGGTGGAAACTGGAATCCCAGAACTCATCTTTTTCTTTCCCCATAGTGTCAAGAGCAGTTAGGAACAAACAGCCAATCTTATTATACTTGTCATTTTGGCAACATGTTCTAACATATCAAATATATGGTTATCTAGAAACTTGCTTTTGTGAGTATTTGATTAGGAATGTCCAATGGTGAAATTTTATACCTATTTTATGGAAAAATAAGAAAAGTATTAAGTGGGTTAGAAAGAAATAATCATCTGGATACTCAAAGAAATAGTCGAGGGAATCTCTAGCAGGGAGAGAAGAGGAAACTAGACACCCAGAGAGCATGGCATGGGAAGAGCCTGAAATTAAGTGCAGTGGGCCGATCATCCAGAGCATTTTCAAACTCCCCTGCTCAAGAACACCTTTCCCCTTTGGTATTACCCAAACACTATTGCTAATTCCTAGCTCTGAAACTGAACTCAAAAGTTCTTTAATTCTTTTTAACTTTCATTTTTGCAGTATACTTTCAATGTTTAGGTATCTTTTCTCCCAAATTAATGTATTTTTCTGTTTTGTATTTCTGTGAAAATTACCATCTCCCCTACAAGTCTGATAGAGATTTGTGCCTAAACTGGGGATCTGGATGAGGATTATACAGCAGGAACCCAAAAAGAAATAGTTAATATTAAACTTCTGCTATTCTAAGTAGGACTTTGCAACAAAACGATAGGCTTGCATGCCTGAGTTGATATAGGGAGAGAGGATTTTTTAAACTACTTTAATCCTGGATGGCTTTGGTCATGGAATTTATTCCTTAAAGATAGAGAAGATAACCATCCTACTCATGAGGGAGTGGGAAGAAAATATGATGAAGGAAAAACCTGAAGCCTACCCCTTCTAGTCTGGTGGGATTGTGGGGTAGAGAAAGGGGAAAGAGGAGAGCAGGAAGGTCAAATACTAGGTTCTCTTCCCTCCACCAAATACAACTTCTGGGCTGAAGTGTCTGGGGTGGAGGAGTGGCTTCAGGAAACACAGAGAGGCATGGGTATCTAGGTTATGGCATACTCCCCCGTCCTAGGGGCCAAGGGGAAGCTGCAAAGCCTCAGGAGAAACTAGTCTATACAGGCAGTTCCGACAGGGTGATGGTGTGAAGGTGGTAGCAGATGACAGATGGTTGAGAACAGCAGCGATTCTGAGCCCCATGGCCTATACTTGGTGTGTGAAAAATCTAGATGGCTTTGTGCCCCAGTTATGAGATGTGGAGGTGCTAAGAGTCCCTATCAGTGGACTGCAGTGCCCTGGGGTAAAACATTGCCAACGGCTGAAGAGAGGGATTTCTAGACCTGGGCCAAGTCTCTGGGAGTACAGGCCCCAGCGTGGCAGCAGTGCAGATTATAAAAGACCAGATGGAGGTGGCTCCTCCATCACCTGCCCAGTGAATATTAACTGTTCAGAACCAGGGACCATGTTTCCCTTTCACTATGAGGACCCAGCAAGACCCTTCTCACACCCGGATGCACTGGAGAGAAGAAGGGGAGGGGCAAAATATATCATTATTTACACGGAAGTTCATCATACCAGAGCTGGACATTATGCTAAGTGAAATAAGCCAGTCACAGGAGGACAAATAGTGTGTGCTTCCACTGCATGAGGCATGTAAAACAGTAAAAGCCACAGATACAAGGAATAAAATGGTGGGTGCAGGGGGCTGAGGGAGGGGGAAATGGGGGGTTGCTAAACAACGTGTATAAAATTTCAGTCGGTGGACACACAAGATGGCAGAAGAGTAGGGTCCCCAAGTCACCTGTCCCCACCAAATTACCTAGATAACCTTCAAGTCATCCTGAAAATCTACGAATTCGGCCTGAGATTTAAAGAGAGACCAGCTGGAACGCTACAGTGAGAAGAGTTCGCGCTTCTATCAAGGTAGGAAGACGGGGAAAAAGAAATAAAGAAACAAAGGCCTCCGAGGGGGAGGGGCCCGCGAGGAGCCGGGCTGAGGCCGGGGCGAGTGTCCCCAGGACAGGAGAGCCCCGTCCCGGAGGAGCAGGAGCTGCACCGACCTTCCCGGGCGGAAAGGGGCTCCAGGGAGGTGGAGCAGGACCCAGGAGGGCGGGGATGCCCTCGGGCTCCCTGGGACACTAACAGGCACCTACGCCCCGGGAGAGTGCGCCGAGCTCCCTAAGGGCTGCAGCGCGCAGGCGGGACCCGGAGCAGCTCGGAGGGGCTCGGGCAGAGGAAGAGGCTCCGCTGGGAGGGCTGCGCGGCCGGGAGCGGGAACCCAACAGCGCAGGTCGGGGAGCACAGGGCGCCGGGACACAGCCCAGGATCCGGCCTCCCCCGGGACAGGCAGAGGCCGGGAGGGCCCAGGACAGCGAGGACGCTCCTGCCGGGAGCTGAGCAGATCAGCGGCCCCGCCCCGGAGCCTCCAGGCCCCTGCAGACCCAGAGCTCCGGAGTTACTGCGGGAGCTGACTCCAGGGCTCCAGAGCTGCCCCGCCACTGGGGCTGTTCCTCCTGGGGCCTCACGGGGTAAACAACCCCCACTGAGCCCTGCACCAGGCAGGGGTCAGAGCAGCTCCCCAAGTGCTAACACCTGAAAATCAGCACAGCAGGCCCCTCCCCCAGAAGACCAGCTAGACGGACAAGTTCCAGGGGAAGCCAAGGGACTTAAAGTACACAGAATCAGAAGATACTCCCCCGTGTTTTTTTTTTTTTTTGCTTTTGATTTCTGTTTGTTTCCCCCACCCCTTTTTTCTTTCCCCCTTTTTTTTCTTTTTTTCTTCCTTTTTTCTTTTTCTCTTTTCTTTCCCTCCTCTCTTTTTCTACTTTTCCCAATACAACTTGTTTTTGGGCACTCTGCACTGAGCAAAATGACTAGAAGGAAAACCTCACCTCAAAAGAAAGAATCAGAAACAGTCCTCTCTCCCACAGAGTTACAAAATCTGGATTACAATTCAATGTCAGAAAGCCAATTCAGAAGCACTATTATACAGCTACTGGTGGCTCTAGAAAAAAGCATAAAGGACTCAAGAGACTTCATGACTGCAGAATTTAGAGCTAATCAGGCAGAAATTAAAAATCAATTGAATGAGATGCAATCCAAACTAGAAGTCCTAATGACGCGGGTTAACGAGGTGGAAGAACGAGTGAGTGACATAGAAGACAAGTTGATGGCAAAGAGGGAAACTGAGGAAAAAAGAGACAAACAATTAAAAGACCATGAAGATAGATTAAGGGAAATAAACAACACCCTGAGGAAGAAAAACCTACGTTTAATTGGGGTTCCCGAGGGCGCGGAAAGGGCCAGAGGGCCAGAATATGTACTGGAACAAATCCTAGCTGAAAACTTTCCTAATCTGGGAAGGGAAATAGGCATTCAGATCCAGGAAATAGAGAGATTCCCCCCTAAAATCAATAAAAACCGTTCAATACCTCAACATTTAATAGTGAAACTTGCAAATTCCAAAGATAAAGAGAAGATCCTTAAAGCAGCAAGAGACAAGAAATCCCTGACTTTTATGGGGAGGAGTATTAGGGTAACAGCAGACCTCTCCACAGAGACCTGGCAGGCCAGAAAGGGCTGGCAGGATATATTCAGGGTCCTAAATGAGAAAAACATGCAGCCAAGAATACTTTATCCAGCAAGGCTCTCATTCAGAATGGAAGGAGAGATAAAGAGCTTCCAAGACAGGCAGGAACTGAAAGAATATGTGACCTCCAAACCAGCTCTGCAAGAAATTTTAAGGGGGACTCTTAAAATTCCCCTTTAAGAAGTCCAGTGGAACAATCCACAAAAACAAGGACCGAATAGATATCATGATGACACTAAACTCATACCTTTCAATAGTAACTCTAAATGTGAATGGGCTTAATGACCCCATCAAAAGGCACAGGGTTTCAGACTGGATAAAAAAGCAGGACCCATCTATTTGCTGTCTACAAGAGACTCATTTTAGACAGAAGGACACCTACAACCTGAAAATAAAAGGTTGGAGAACCATTTACCATTCAAATGGTCCTCAAAAGAAAGCAGGAGCAGCCATCCTTATATCAGATAAACTAAAATTTACCCCGAAGACTGTAGTGAGAGATGAAGAGGGACACTATATCATACTTAAGGATCTATCCAACAAGAGGACTTAACAATCCTCAGTATATGTGCCCCGAATATGGGAGCTGCCAAATATATCAATCAATTAATAACCAAAGTTAAGACATACTTAGATAATAATACACTTATACTTGGTGACTTCAATCTAGCGCTTTCTACACTCGATAGGTCTCCTAAACACAACATCTCCAAAGAAATGAGAGCTTTAAATGATACACTGGACCAGATGGATTTCACAGATATCTACAGATCTTTACATCCAAACGCAACTGAATACACATTCTTCTCAAGTGCACATGGACCTTTTTCCAGAATAGACCACATATTGGGTCACAAATCGGGTCTGAACCAATACCAAAAGATTGGGATCGTCCCCTGCATATTCTCAGACCATAATGCCTTGAAATTAGAACTAAATCACAACAAGAAGTTTGGAAGGACCTCAAACACGTGGAGGTTAAGGACCATCCTGCTAAAAGATGAAAGGGTCAACCAGGAAATTAAAGAAAAATTAAAAAGATTCATGGAAACTAATGAGAATGAAGATACTACCATTTAAAACCTTTGGGATACAGCAAAAGCAGTCCTGAGGGGGAAATACATCGCAATACTAGCAGCCATCCAGAAACTGGAAAGAACTCAAATACAAAAGCTAACCTTACACCTAAAGGAGCTAGAGAAAAAAGAAAAAAAAAAAAACATGAAATAGATCCTACACCCAGCAGAAGAAGAGAGTTAATAAAGATTCAAGCAGAACTCAACGAAATCGAGACCAGAAGAACTGTGGAACAGATCAACAAAACCAGGAGTTGGTTCTTTGAAAGAATTAATAAGATAGATAAACCATTAGCCAGCCTTATTCAAAAGAAGAGAGAGAAGACTCAAATTAATAAAATCATGAATGAGAAAGGAGAGATCAACCAACACCAAGGAAATACAAACAATTTTAAAAACATATTATGAACAGCTATATGCCAATAAATTAGGCAATCTGGAAGAAATGGATGTATTTCTGGAAAGCCACAAACTACCAAAACTGGAACAGGAAGAAATAGCAAACCTGAACAGGCCAATAACCAGGGAGGAAATTGAAGCAGTCATCAAAACCCTCCCAAGACACAAAAGTCCAGGGCCAGATGGCTTCCCAGGGGAATTCTATCAAACGTTTAAAGAAGAAACCATACCTATTCTCCTAAAGCTGTTTGGAAAGATAGAAAGAGATGGAGTACTTCCAAATTCGTTCTACAAGGCCAGCATCACCTTAATTCCAAAACCAGACAAAGACCCCACCAAAAAGGAGAATTACAGACCAATATCCCTGATGAACATGGATGCAAAAATTCTCAAAAAGATACTAGCCAATAGGATCCAACAGTACATTAAGAAAATCATTCACCATGACCAAGTAGGATTTATTCCCGGGACACAAGGCTGGTTCAACACTCGTAAAACAATCAATGTGATTCATCATATCAGCAAGAGAAAAAACAAGAACTATATGATCCTCTCATTGGATGCAGAGAAAGCATTTGACAAAATACAGCATCCATTCCTGATCAAAACTCTTCAGAGTGTAGGGATAGAGGGAACATTCCTCAATGTCTTAAAAGCCATCTATGAAAAGCCCACAGCAAATATCATTCTCAATGGGGAAGCACTGGGAGCCTTTCCCCTAAGATCAGGAACAAGACAGGGATGTCCACTCTCACCACTGCTATTCAACATAGTACTGGAAGTCCTAGCCTCAGCAATCAGACAACAAAAAGACATTAAAGGCATTCAAATTGGCAAAGAAGAAGTCAAACTCTCCCTTTTCACTGATGAAATGATACTCTACGTAGAAAACCCAAAAGCCTCCACCCCAAGATTGCTAGAACTCATACAGCAATTTGGTAGCGTGGCAGGATACAAAAGCAATGCCCAAAATCAGTGGCATTTCTATACACTAACAATGAGACTGAAGAAAGAGAAATTAAGGAGTCAATCCCATTTACAATTGCACCCAAAAGCCTAAGATACCTAGGAATAAACCTAACCAAAGAGGTAAAGGATCTATACCTTAAAAACTATAGAACACTTCTGAAAGAAATTGAGGAAGACACAAAGAGATGGAAAAATATTCCATGCTCATGGATTGGCAGAAATAATACTGTGAAAATGTCAATGTTACCCAGGGCAATTTACACGTTTAATGCAATCCCTATCAAAATACCATGGACTTTCTTCAGAGAGTTAGAACAAATTTTTTTAAGATTTGTGTGGAATCAGAAAAGACCCCGAATAGCCAGGGGAACTTTAAAAAAGAAAACCATAGCTGGGGGCATCACAATGCCAGATTTCAGGTTGTACTACAAAGCTGTGGTCATCAAGATAGTGTGGTACTGGCACAAAAACAGACACATAGATCAATGGAACAGAATAGAGAACCCAGAAGTGGACCCTCAACTTTATGGTCAACTAATATTCGATAAAGGAGGAAAGACTACCCCCTGGAAGAAAGTCTCTTCAGTAAATGGTGCTGGGAAAATTGGACATCCACATGCAGAAGAATGAAACTAGACCACTCTCTTGCACCATACACAAAGATAAACTCAAAATGGATGAAAGATCTAAATGTGAGACAAGATTCCATCAAAATCCTAGAGGAGAACACAGGCAACACCCTTTTTGAACTCGGCCACAGTAACTTCTTGCAAGATACATCCACGAAGGCAAAAGAAACAAAAGCAAAAATGAACTATTGGGACTTCATCAAGATAAGAAGCTTTTGCACAGCAAAGGATGCACAGCAAATATACAGTCAATAAAACTAAAAGACAACCTACAGAATGGGAGAAGATATTTGCAAATGACATATCGGATAAAGGGCTAGTTTCCAAGATTTATAAAGAACTTATTAAACTCAAAACCAAAGAAACAAAAAATCCAATCATGAAATGGGCAAAAGACATGAAGAGAAATCTCACAGAGGAAGACATAGACATGGCCAACACGCACATGAGAAAATGCTCTGCATCACTTGCCATCAGGGAAATACAAATCAAAACCACAATGAGATACCACCTCACACCAGTGAGAATGGGGAAAATTAACAAGGCAGGAAACCACAAATGTTGGAGAGGATTGGGAGGAAAGGGAACCCTCTTACACTGTTGGTGGGAATGTGAACTGGTGCAGCCACTCTGGAAAACTGTGTGGAGGTTCCTCAAAGAGTTAAAAATAGACCTGCCCTACGACCCAGCAATTGCACTGTTGGGGATTTACCCCAAAGATACAGATGCAATGAAACGCCGGGACACCTGCACCCCGATGTTTCTAGCAGCAATGTCCACAATAGCCAAACTGTGGAAGGAGCCTCGGTGTCCCACGAAAGATGAATGGATAAAGAAGATGTGGTTTATGTATACAATGGAATATTACTCAGCTATTAGAAATGACAAATACCCACCATTTGCTTCAACGTGGATGGAACTGGAGGGTATTATGCTGAGTGAAGTAAGTCAATCGGAGAAGGACAAACAATATATGTTCTCATTCATTTGGGGAATATAAATAATAGTGAAAGGGAATAGAGGGGAAGGGAGAAGAAATGGGTAGGAAATATCAGAAAGGGAGACAGAACATGAAGACTCCTAACTGTGGGAAACGAACTAGGGGTGGTGGAAGGGGAGGTGGGCGGGGGTGGGGGTGACTGGGTGACAGGCACTGAGGGGGGCACTTGACGGGATGAGTACTGGGTGTTATTCTGTATGTTGGCAAATTGAACACCAATAAAAAATAGATTTATTATTAAAAAAAATAAAATAAGATTTCAGTCATGCAACATGAATAAATTCCAGACATCTGTTGTAGAAAGTTGTGCCTACAGATAACAATACTGTGTTATATGCATTTAAAAGCTTAAGAGGGTAGACCTCCTGTTAAGTGTTTTTACTGCAGTAAAAAAGAAAAGAGAGAAAAGAATGCTTACAAAGAAAAAGGAAAGTGTTTTGTTTAGAAGGAACTGAAATACTAATAATTTTCCAACCAAAGTTGTCCCTGTCCCCCAGAAGGGTGAAGCTGGGAAGAAGAGCAGAATAGGGGAAACTGCATTTTCTCTATGTACTTAAGTGTAGGGCAATTCTGCTTCAGATTGTACAGTAGTTTATTCTTGATTATATGGTGATCTGAGATCCCTTTAAGCAAATCGAATATTCTAAATGAAAATTAAAAAGCTAAGTTGATATTAGGGATAGTTGCTGGATATTTTTTTCTTTTAAAAGTAATTTTCTAGAAAACTGCTTTAATTATTTCAGAATTACTTGTCATGGATTTGATTCACAAAAAATTAAAACTTTTTTAATACAGCTTTTTACCAACCATAAATTTCTGTTAGATTCCTTTCATAGTTGCTGGACTGTAAACTCCTAAGGAAAGAGGGTACATTTTCTTCCAGTGAGCGTGACACATTTTACGCTGATCGCAATGTAAATTTGGTGATTGGAGGCCTCTTTGATTCTGTGGGGATGCTAGTGGTATATGTTTTGTATAAAGGTGTGAAGGAGAGCAAAGCAACTGTGCTGAGTATTTGGTTATATGTATAATTATTGTGCAATAGCATCTTAATTTTCAGAGTTTGTTCAAGTTTCCGTTTTGTTTGTTTTTTGTCTCTACATTTCAGGACCCCAGGTGGCCCTGGTTGTTGAGGGCACTTGGGGCGAAAAGTCTGTCTGCGTTTTGTTGAGCCTGTCACTATTCACCCCTGCTATTATTCCTTGCTGCCTATTTCTCCTCCCTCCCTCCTCCTTTTCTGATACTTGTCAGTTTGATACTCCTGGCACTAGGTTTTAACAACCTCATCTATTGACATCAGGCTCTTCTTTCCCACTGGACCTTCTGTACTTTACCTGTTTTCTCTACATGCAGCATTTCTTGGCTATTTCGGCTGCCAGTCATTGTCAACCACTAGCTCACATCCAAGTTTGGGGCTGCTCCTGAACCCTGAGGCTGTTAGACTTCCCACACATAGAAAACACAGGTATTATAATGCAAATAAAACAAAAACTGAAATAAAAAGTCAAGATGATGGAATCAAAATATCTGTCAGATGAAGCTTAAAAGGAGAATTTTAAAAACCAAGGAAGTATGGCTACTAAGCAGTGAGTAGATACTGAACAATTTACTTCTGTTTATGTTTGAGATGCAAATGAAGCAAACAGATTACTAGAATTGCATTATTTTATTTATTTTATAATTTTTTTAAAAGATTTTATTTATTTGAGAGAAAGCACAGCATGGGTGCTGTGGTAAGGAAGAGGGTAAGGAAGAAGCAGAGGGTAATGAAGAAGCAGATTCCCTGCTGAGCAGGGAGCCTGACTGGGGACTCCAGTCAGGAGTCTCCCTGAGACCATGACCTGAGCTGAAGGCAGATGCTGAACTGACTCAGCCACCCAGGCACCCCTAGAATTGTGTTATTTTATTTTATTTTTTATTTTTTATTTTTTTTGAATTGTGTTAATTTAAATGAAGGTGGAAAGAAGCACATAAATACTTCCTTGATAAACTGAAAGATGAGAGTGAGTATGATTGGTCATAGAATGGGATGTGCCTTTTGGAGGACACACAGATGAGTATACAGCTATGGGAATTCCTAGAGCAATGAGCTTCTTGAGCTGAGGAAAGAGGTGCTACGTGAATGCCAGGTTATTTTTTATATCCTTGTTACTTAAGATGCTCCAAAAAGGTCAAGCGTTAGCCAAAGAGAATAGAATCTTGAGGACACAAATGTTTTCAGCTTTTAATGGACTAGACCCCACTCATTTGGAGGAAGCTTACCAGGGGTCTCACAGATAAGGTAGATAAACAAGGTTATAGATTTTTATCAAATATTAATATCTTAACTATAAATTGATCTCAAAAGGATTTGTGTGTGTGTGTTTTTAAAAAGATTTTATTTATTTATGAGATATGGAAAGAGAGAGTATCAAAGGCAGAGGGATAAGCAGGCTCTCTACAGGGAGCCTGATGCAGGACTTGATTCCTGGACCCAGGAATCACACCCTGAGCCAAAGGCAGATGCTCAATCACTGAGAACCACCCAGGTGCCCCAAACTCAAAAGGATTTGAATCCTAATCCATAAACAACTTTCTGTTTATTTTGGTATTTGTTATTAGGATTTGAATCCTAATCCATAAACAACTGTTTATTTGAATACTAATCCATAAACAACTTTCTGTTTATTTGGGGGGACTGAATGGACTCAGAAAGAATATCAAATATCTTAAAGATAGGGACCGTGATCTTCAAGGCTCAGCTCTCAATTCATATAAAGTGTTCAATAAAAACTCACTGAATTGATTTGGTTGGAAAGGAATGTTAGCCCATTGTGGAGAGCTGGGCTCAGTGAACCAACAACCAGTGAAATAGACTATCATTTCATGATCTTCTGGCTTGAATTTAATATTGGAAAGAGTCTCTCTCAGACAAACTGGAATTGTCTAATTCAAATATTACTTTTAAATGATCATTTCTAGGGGTGCCTGGGTGGCTCAATCATTTAAGTGTCCACCTTTGGCTTAGGTGATGATCCTAGGTCCTGGGATTGAGTTTCATGTTGGGTTCCCTACTCAGTGGGGTGTCTGCTTCTCCCTCTCCATGTACCCTCCTCCTTAGCTTGTGCTTTCTCTCTCTCTCTTGCTCTCAAATAAATAAAAATTTAAAAATTGTCATTTCTAGGAAAAAGTAGGATTATATCCTCATGATGGTATTATTCTCAGTTTCCTTTGGATTTTGTCTTAGACTCTTGATTGCAAAATGTATAAAAGGAATAGTCTTGAGAAAATTTTGGGCTTTCACAAATTGCTTTGTTAAAACTACCACTTAGAACCACTCATTATGCTTTATCATCTCTCTCTAGCTGTTCAGGGTCAAATGTATATTCTCAACATCAAACAAGCAAATTATATTAATGTTATATCATAGGAAAGCCTAAAAAATGCAGTGACAATCTCAGACCAAGGGGATAAAATATACAGAAACAGAAATCCAGACTACAAAATCCAGGCTACTTGCTGTTATGTCTCAGAGCATCACCTTCTGCAATGTCAGTTTTAAGAAGGGTGACCACACAGGTAAATTGGTTGAAAGTAACCAGAAAATTGAACTCTGTCCCTCAATGTGCACTCCCCAAGGTGGATATCATAGTATCATATACTTCATCATGAGAGGCAGATTACTTCACTTTGTAATTTCTCTTTTCCTGCAGTGCCATTATAAATTTAAAAATTTCTGTGTACCCAAAGCCCACTATGAAGAGGTTTATACCAAAACAAGTTCAGACCTGTAGTATCACTGGCTCTATAGTATTTATAAAGCTTGTCCATTCCAAGAGTAGACTTAGAATCTGTATTTAAAATGGACCTTCTACTCATTCGTCACCTCAAGCAATAGGTAGAGTGGAATTATGATACAGACCCTTCAAAGAATGGATTCCTTATTAATAGGATGGTTTCCTACTCTATCAAAGGCCATTTTTCTCCTCAATAATTATTCTATTTGTGGCATTGCCTCCTCCTCACATACCTCCATGGTTGACAGGTCCAAAGCAAGGACTATAATGATAGAGTTTAGCTACAGTTTGGTCAATCAATTGAAAAGACTTTCAGTATCAGTCAGCTTTGACTGGGTTAAACTGTGGTAACAACTCTAAATTCTGAGTAGCTCACAAAAACAAAGTTTCATATTTTGCTTATATTATGTGTTGGCTATGGAACTACTGTGATTTTGCTGGGCTCTGTGTGGCTCTGCTCCACATGCCTTTTTTATTCTGAGATCTAGGCCAGAGGAGAAGTATCAATTTAGGGCATGCTGTTCTTGAGGCAGAGAGAAAACAGCTGAGCCAGAACCACATGAAAATTCTGAAAGTTCTGCTTGAATGTGTCCAAGCCTGAAGTCAGTGGGGGAAAGGGAGTACCTTCCTCCCCAGGAAGGCCTGGCAAGTCACATGCCAGTGGGCAAGGATGTACGTAGAATAACTCTCATAGGGAAAGCTGTATAGGCGTGGGAACAATCACACATTCTAAAACAGTCCATATTCTTGTTCTCTTCCTTCATCAAGAAAAATACTCATGTACCCCTTTTTTTTTCCAAGGAAAACACAGTAAATTTCTATTTAGTCACTCTGTGGATCTCAGTGTTCATCTCATGACAGTCCCTCTGTCAGATAAAGCTTTCCTTGATTTAGAGTCCTGGGAACTAAAAAAACAAGTTACTGCTCCACCCCCACCTCATCTCATACATCCAAGAAATTACAGTTTGCTATTGATTCTTTTGAAAGAACTAGTACAGAAACCTATGACTTTTACATGCACTATCAAAATTAAAATGAAAGATTTCTTTAGTCATATAGAAGATATTGAGAGCCAACATAGCTTACATTATATTTGATGACATCTATATCATTGAGATAAACCAAATACTGGCCTCCTACACCATATCACAGAGTATTAAGCTGGGTCTGTTCATATTTTTGTCAATATCAAAGTTTTGCCTAGTGTTAGCCCTGCCCTCCTTTTGTTCTTGCTATTAGCTATACTTCTACTGTCTGTTCTACTATCTTTAGATATTCATTTCTTTCTCTCTGTTTTTTTAGAGAGGGAGAGAGATGGGAGCAAGTTGGGACAGAGGGAGAGGGAGAGGGAGAATCTTAGGGAAGCTCCATATTCCGCACAGATGCTGAGATTATGACCTGAGCCAAAATCAAGAGTCAGACGCTTAACTGACTGACCTACCCAGGCGCCCCATAGATATACATCTCTTTAAAAAAATGCTGAGCCACCTGGACATAATCCTGTTCCTTCCAATTGTATACTGGAAGGCTTCATCAGGACCAACCCGAGATATCTTAGAATCTCTACCATTCATGCTGATGCTATGGCTACTGTGTTCTGTGTTCTGGTCCCAGGCCAAATGGGAAGCTTGAGTTTCATTAATTTCAATTGGAACTAGGAAGGGATTTCAGAAAAAAAAATTATTCTAAATTTAACTTTCTTATATCAGCTGCCTGCTACAAATATTTTCTTATCCCTTATAGGGAACCAAACTCCTTTGCTTATACAACACAGGCTTTCAATGGAGCTCTCTTTGCTCCATTCCCAGTATTTCACCTACCCCTTGAGATCAAAGCTAATAAAAATTTCTTAAGTTAAACACAGCTTTATGAAACAACAGGGGATAATTACCAGAGAAATAAAATGCAAAGAAACCATGATGCATTTGTGCAATATTTGGACTTGGGAGAAGATCCGCTCTTTCAATGTATAGTGAAGTAATAGGATATAATGCCTGTTTGAAAAATGAGCCAGATCTCAGGAAAACTGAATCAATTTTAAATTGATGCTATCCAAAAATAAATAAATAAATTGATGCTATCCTTTTTATGTTTAAATAAAGTGAGAAAGTTGTAAACATTAAAGTGGAGAAAGCAATAGTATATAATTTGTGTTACTCATGCTATTTCTTTTCTGAATAGTAGTAATTGTCTACTCTCCAAACTGACATTCACTGCAACATCAAGGGAGAATATGGTTTGTCATACTCCGTGGATCATTCTGGAAGGGTAGGCATTTGTCATTCAAAATTGACTCTGGATTAATTGTCCCCTGATCTTACTACATAATTGGACTTTACATTTATTATGTTTGATCCCATTAGTCTTTAGGATTATAAAGTTCATTTAAAACTTGGTCTCCCCAAGATATTTTGACTAGTCTTTAATGCTATATGGACATTAAGAGCTACTTCTTCTTAAAGAAGCAGAGCCACTCATTCCCAGCAAGGAGTGATAATGAGATATTGAGCAAGGAACAAGATCCAGAAAGCAAACTGCTTTCCAACTTCTGATTCAGGACATGACTCTAGCTTCATTTTGCTTTTTGAAGTACATTTTCTGTGACTTTTTTTTTTCTGCCAGAACTTGAGAACTCCATAATTTTATCTTAGGACAAAACATACAAAAAATCAAGGGAATGGGGCTTAGTCATCACACTGTTATTCCCTTTCATTTGTGTGTCTTCTTCCTCTAGATAATTTTAAATTTGCCAATAGTTTGCTTAGTTGTATACATTCTAGCAAAAATAGTTTAACACATTCAAACTCAGGGTGAAATTTTACACACACACACACACACATACACACACACCCCTTAGTCCTAGAACTGGAGCGGTCCTGGGATACTATCTCCCCTAAACCTCTCATTGTTCAGGTTGAGAAATGTAAACACAGGAAGTTGAAGAGACTTTCCCAAACCAAACATACTTGTGACAGAACCAGGTTTCAGAAACAGTCTTGAACTCCCGAGTTTTTTTCATTCTACTTTAACGTATCAGCAATATTTACCGCTATCTGTACATATTTCCCAACTTACAGAAAAATTTTTAATGGGTTTTTAAAAATGTTTGTTTTTGTATGTTTTTAAATTACATTTTGAATGTTTTTAAGCTTGAAGATACAGAAATATAATTAAAGCAAATTGGTTTAGGGTAACTGGGTGATAGGCTTTAAGGAGGGCACATGATGAGATGAGCACTGGGTGTTATACTATATGTTGGCAAATTGAATTTAAATAAAATAAAAAAAATAGAGCAAACAGGTACAGAGAGCGAGGGGAGGGGTGTTTTGCTTTTAGCTTTTTCATGGGTTCTGAGTCTTTAACCACTGAGGAAGGTTTACAGCTCTGTATGGTGACTCTCTGCACAGGGAGATACTGTCAGAATTGGGCAGAGAGATGATTCTTATGCATCTTTGCTGGAGGATGTAAAAAAAGAACAGTTCTTATGTATATTTGGATAACAGCCTTTCCAGCTTTCCAGCAGGTGATTCCAGGATAGTCAATCTGCTGTCTCTTTTATTCAAGTGGTTATGAAACTGAGTTTGTACCTGAGTATTCTTAAACAACCCTCCTTACAGTTTTCTCATGCCAGAAAGTAATTTGCCTACAAGCCATCCCTTTACTCTGGTTCAGTACTGATTTGCATGATTCTGACACTGAATTTGGCCTGAGAACTGCAGCAATAAATTCAAGTTTCTCAGTTACTTTACATATGGAGTATTGTAAGAAGCAGAGGGACACATTCCTAAGCTACATTAGTCACCATTTGTGTTCATAGTTATTGGTCTTTAAGATGCAAGAGAAGGAGGGTGCCTGGGTGGCTCAGTAGTTAAGCATCTGTCTGCCTTTGGCTTGGGTCCTGGGATCAGAGCTCCACATAGGGCTCTCTGCTCAGTGGGGAATCTGCTTCTCTTCCTCTGCAGCTCCCCCCCACCCCCACTGCTTGTGCTCTCTCTAATAAATAAATATTTTAAAAAAGATGTAAGAGAAGAAATATCTTTCATGATCTTTAGTATCTTCATTCTTTGGCAACTTTAGATAACTTTTTAATATTCTGATTTACAAGCAAGTTGTTTATGTGTATCTACATTTTTCTTTCACATATAGCACCTTTATAGTTATTGTATGTATATTAGGACTACTTCTACATAACATGAAATATATGGATAAGAAATCCTACAGTCATTCAAATATCCAAACAGTGTGTTCAAACTATCTCATTTCTCAGAAACATCTGAAAGTTTAATGTCAGGATCTATTTATATGTGGGTGTCTTATGTAGATCCTGACATGCTTTATTTTTCGGAAAGAGTTCAAATAACTAATAGCATGTTTCTACAGCCAAATATTTACTTTTTGTGAAATATGGAAATATGTTTTATAACTCTAGCAAACTAGGCCATGTCCCAAACTTTAGGTTTCTCCCTCTTTATGGTGACAGATGAATACTTACCTTATAATGCTAGAGACTTAGAGTTAATGCGATTCAGTATTAATCTGTGACTTTCCCAGGAACTGTCAGGGTGTAGAGGGAAGACTGGTTAGTATTCAATATTTGAGAAATTTTGCAGCATGTTGTCATCCAACTCCTGAAATTTTCTTGCTTTCCAAGTGTATTTTGGACAACGATTAGTAATCAAAATTTCAATTTTGCAAATATTTATTGAGTTCAGAGAAAAATACACTGCTTGAATTGGGGACATATAAATGAATAAAAAAATTCCTTGCTCTCAAAGAGCTCTTAATTTAGCAGACAATTCAGAGCAATGTATAACTAGCTAAATTATGAGTCAATGCAATCACAGACTTAAGCAAATTCCTAAGGTGAGCATAGAGGAAGGAGGAATTCATTCTGATTTGGGGCATTAGGAAAGGCTCTGCACACAGGGAGTGGGGTGTTTGTGCTGCTTCTTGAACAGGGTAAACACTGGAACACACCCTGGGTTTCCTGGGTCAGTTCTAGTTTATATCATTATCCACACACAATTATATCACCCTTTCATGCTTAAAGGTTTTCTTTGGACAATAAATTATATGATTGCACTAGTATTGAAGCATACATAAGGTTGACAGGAAAAAGAAGGAGGGAAAAAATTTCAGATGGACCAAATAGCAAGTCAAAAGGCACAGAAGAATAAAATCCCATGGTATGTTTGAGGAAAAACTATGCATATTTCTCTTATGTGCTCAAAAGAGGGCATTTTCCTGCTTTTCTTACTGCTGTTTGAATTGAAATGGGAGTATGTTCTAGAAGACCTGTCACGAACTTTTCTGTTTGCATATTTAATTTATTTTTCTTTCCAGGAATGTGACCTCTTATGCAAAGAACTTTTTCTATATTTATCCCTCATTTTCCATTTTCATTTGATCAGTTTTATTTCTGACAAAGTACTATTTTCACATCACAGAGGAAGAGAAGGAAGTTAAAAACCAATTCATACATTTCATCATCTGCCTTCTAACCAGTTAATATTGAAGTAATACAATGTGCTTGGACTTTGTGTCCTTTCCAAGAAATAAGTACTTAAATAGAAAGTAACCAATACTAGAAATATATTATTTCTGTATTTGTAACTATTCAGGGGAAAAAGAATGGAATCTGTTGAAATAATAAAGGAAATCTTAACCAACTTGCATTGTTTTAGAACATCAGTCTTACGTTATTACTTGTGTGATAAAAGCCATTTCTGATGGAAATATTTCCCTTAGGTATTTTTTAACCAAAAGTTCTAAATTTAGAACAAAGAAACGTTGCCTAGCACTATGCATATGTATGAAAATAATATAGCCATTGGCTAAACAATTTCCACACTGAGCCTTATCACAGGACAAAGAACGTAGACTTGACCTTCATGGCCTATTAATCGTCAGCTGCTTTTGTCTTAGCCCTTTGGGGTCAAAGGACTCAGACCACTGATTTTATGTGTAAGTACCAAGAGAATGGAGGATATAGGACACACATGGTGTGAAGAGACGGGGAAGGGCATTCCCAGCGACTTGGTTCCAGGCAAGGTGAACGCAGGGAGAAGGTGCAGCCAGCTCCCTCTTCTGCCCCCTTGTGTCATCTGCTGCTCTGCTTCAGAGAGCTGCCCACACACTCCCACAGGGGAAGTTAAGACCATACTATAGCAGGTCCTTTGCTCTTTTCCCAGCCTGGTTTAATATCAAGGTTTCTCATAGCATGGCTTTGGTATTCTTTTCCATAGCTTTTTTCATGAACGGGTGACCTCCTGATCTACAGATTTTCAGAAGGGGCTTTTAAAATTTTTGAAACTATTCAAAATGTCCATAAACTCAGAAGGAACATTTATAGTTGATATAGTTATCTGTGACTGATTTTCTGACCTTGTATAATAGGAACACCAAACCAATCTGAAGATGCTAGTTTGATAAAATAACCAATAATCGGGGTCCCTGTGTGACTCAGTGGTTGAGTGTCTACCTTTGGCTCAGGTCATGATCCTGGGTTCCTGGGATGGAGTCCTGCAATTGGGGTTTTTGCAGGGAGCCTGCTTTTCCCTCTGCCTATGTCTCTGCCTCTCTCCCTGTGTCTCTTATGAATACATAAAATCTTAAAAAAAAAACCAAAAAAACAAAAAATCCCTACAATAGGGCAGCCCGGGTGGCTCAGCGGTTTAGCACTGCCTTCAGCCCAGGGCGTGATCCTGGAGACTCGGGATCAAGTCCCATGTCAGGCTCCCTGCATGGAGCCTGCTTCTCCCTCTGCCTGTGTCTCTGCCTCTCTCTCTATATATCTCTCTCTCTCTCTCATGGATAAATGAATAAAAAAAAAATCTAAAAAAAACAAAAACAAAAACAATAATCTCTCCCTCTCCTTTTTAGGCCCTCACCCTTCCCTTGAGTCTTGTGCTGGCTAGCTAATCCAGCTGCCTGCAGTCTCCTCCCACCTCAGTCCATTCCTGGGCTACTCCTCAAATGATCCTTCTATTCCATGACTTGATTATGATCCAGTTTACTGCTTTTTGATAGTTCCCAGTACTGCAGGAGAAGGCTGTAGCTAATCTGAAGCATGGCATGCAAGGCTGGGCACAATTACCTTTCCAGCCTTACACCTTTTCCTGTTCATAACTGATGCCTTGCAGAATTTCAGCCTTGGGAGCTTGCCTTCACTCTTAAGCCTCTCCTGACTCCATGAATTAGTGGGGCTCCCCTCTGTATTACTATAGCAGTGACTAGATAGTGCATATTGGATATTGGAGCTCTTGTTTATCTAAAGATCAGCATCATTGCTTAGCAAATTGCCTATGTATGTTCAGTAAATTAAAAAAGGTAACTGAATTACTTCCTATTTTGACAGAGCTTTCTTTTTTTTTTTTTAAGATTTTATTTATTTATTCATGAGAGGCACAGAGAGAGAAAGAAAGAGAGACAGAGACATAGTCAGAGGGAGAAGCAGGCTCCATTCAGGAAGCCCAATGTGGGACTTGATCCCAGGTCTCCAGGATCACACTACAGGCTGAAGGTGGCGCTAAACCGCTGAGCCAGCGGAGCTGCCCTGGACAGAGCTTTCTTAAATCAAAATCACTAGTCCTAACAGGTTTTACTGGCTCCAAATGATGACCTGTATGTTTGAGGCCACATTCGGCTAATCACATATTTCTGTAGACAGGCATATGAGGTCAAAGATACATGGGATTCCCTCTGAAGTTGGCTTAGGTGAAATAAATTTATACACAAAACACCATAATAGATACACAAAACACCATAGATAGATACACAAAACACCATAAATCACTTTCATATAAATATGTTTTATTGCAGATAAGTTATAATTATTTACATGCTGTAACACATCACAACATAAATTTACCAAATATTTTTCATGGTGGGATGCTGTAGGTTTCAGATAATAGTTTCAGAAGAACCACAGATTAAGTGAAGAGACTTACAGCTTTATTGACTCTACAACTCTCGGTTGCTAAATGCTAGAAGTCAAAAGGCAGTGTTTCTCAGTCCTACCTGTCACCACTTGCATGCAGAAACCTAGGAAGCAAATACAAGAGAACTGTCGTGTTTCAAATCCATATTGCCACCAAAGTTTACAATGGGCTGAGTTATAATTCATGTTGTAAAGCATTTAATTCTTGCATAAAATATACAGTTCTATTAAGATTGGTATAAATCTACTTATTTATAAACCCTGGCTTAAAAACAAGGACAGGATGCAGCCTGCACATGCATTGAGAAGGACAACCTAGCAAATGTTTGTGACCTTAACAGTGTTTATTCACTTTCTTATTGTTATTGATCTAGGAAAAAAAAAAACCTCAAAAATTGTAGATTTAAACTTCTCTTGGTGATAACTAATGGCAATGAAACTCTAGGAAAGACCCGAGGCACTCTCACTGATTTATGCTGGTGGAGAAAAATCTATGGACTGTAGAATGTCACTAAGGTATAATTTGGCAAGTCTTCTTTAAGCCACATCTCTAGCAGGATCATCCTGAAGTGCAATAAAAAGTCACCGAGGCTTGACTGCTTATTTCTCAAAAAGTGAATAAAGTGCTAACAGACCTTGAACAAAAATGAAACAAGTAGGTGGGCCTGGAAATTCCAAACCAAGTTCACAAATATACCTTAAAGTTATGTTCCAAGGTACCAAATAGAGAGGCCTTGACTAAAAAGGAAGAGAAGAAGGAAATAAATTAAGGAAAGACAGAAAAATAGAATTTTTCCATCTCTTCACACCTACCCCACCAACCTGAGTAATATGCACAAAGCAAACGAATGGGTGAGGAAGATGAATGCACAGCTTTGCAAAATGGTGATGTGCTCACTTATTCCTGAATAAAAATTGTCGAGAAAATTTTGATGATGAATAAGGAGAAGTCCTAGTTTATACCTTCCACTGAGAATGATACTCTCTTAGAACAGGCCTGTATCTACCTTCTGATTATCTTTTTTCATCTTTTATCTTTCTGGCATGTTCTCCTTGCTGCACATGAAATGAAGAGCAGTTAGGCTGGAAATGTCCTGGCCAAATAAGCCATTGATACTTCAGCATTTAGCATGAGAGAAAGGGAAGTCTGCATTCTATTTTTAAGTGATTCATCTTTAAATAAAATGAGACTGAGCTTTGGAATGGAATCTCTTTGCATGATCACTTCAGTAGGGCTAAGTCAGCAGCTTTGGATTCTCATGCCAAGTGATCAGTGTGGAAGGCAGTACATTTTACAAATTTTGCTTTGGGGGCTGTTTTGGTTTGCAAAGAAACCCTGCATTTCTGAATTTTGAGCCAGGTGGCTCAAAATGGCAATTTGCAGGACCTGTAAATTTTCCAGTGCTTGGGAGAATGGAGAGCCCATACCACCTTATAGGCTTTGAAAAAATCAGGTTATAAAGCTCTTTGGGATTTAGGCCCAGCAAGTGTTACCACTAGCTGAAGCAATGAATAAGAGTTTATGAGAATAAGTAGTTTAAGGTAATTTAAAATATATATTCAGTATGCATAATAAAAATATATCCATACAATGATCTTGATGCTATCATAATTTTTCTCTAAAAAAATACTCCCTTGAAAGTGCTATCAGTAGCTCCCTTTCTGTCTGTTTTGAAAGGCAAATTCCCTGGCTCTGCAGTACTGTAGTTAATTCTCATGTCATTCCTAGAGTCTTCCCTTTTCAGTGGTAATAATAATGTGCAGTATATTTTTCTCACTCTTAGCTTCTTCCTTGCGAAATGCTAAGTATGAAATACTGAGAGTTAAAAGGGACAATAAATTGGAATGAAGGTGTTACCTGTCTCTGACTCTGAACAAACAATAGGTAAGTTGTCCTTTATTGAGACATGACTAAGTAGGACCACTTGCTCTCGGAGTCCTAACAAGAAGTGCAAAACAAGTAACTCAACTTGTATAAAAAACCCTGATTAAGACAGTATAACAAACCATGATGTGAAACAATAGAATCAAATCCAAATTCACAATATATAAACCACAGCCAAAACTAAAAGATTTTATCATAACGGTTATGGCTTCCCAAGCCAGAGAAAGCTTACTGTACTTCAAGAATCAACTAAAGTTGATAGATAGCAGGTAATCTGTAACTTGCAATAACAATTGAGTAGCTGCGGGATTGCATAAATGTGTTGTGTCATATAATATCAAAGTTATTTGCAAAAATTATACAATCTGGAATGCTTGAATACGAGACACAACAATGTACTGAAACATACATTTATAAGAAAATGAGAGCAATCATTAATATAAAAGGTATTTTTGGGATGCATTAAATTAGCGGTGCTATCAAGGTTAAATAGGTAAAGTAAGTTCAGTTAGCTACTTAGAATTTCGGTCATCTATGTCCATACCTTCTTTGCAAAATGTTGTACCTCTTCCATGTCTTCTGGTCTGCCTTGTTTAGGGTCTTCAAAATGCCATGGGTCAATACTGATCAGGGGCAGACAGTGAGGGCTACTCCCCCTAAACATACATAAATGTAAGGACTCCCCTGGTGTCCCCAGGGGAAAGATTTCTCTTGGCCAGTCTGTCTTCCATTGTGGTGTCCCTCTGCCCTCCCGGTCTTCTTCAACCTGGGCCTTTCACGTTTCCTGACAAACACTCCTTGGGAATCTTTGATCCTCTTATTTTTGTCGAATTCAGGGTTTCTTCCTTCTCCTTTTCTTTCTGGGGATGGTACACTTTAAATGGACCCCAGACTTCTCATTTCCGAGGCCCCGCTATTTTATTTGCACTTAAAGTGGAAGAGGCAGGTAAAGCTACACTTCTTTCAGCATTTGGTTGATTTGGGGTCTCAAACTCCCAAGGACACACCTCAGCTCGTGATGTCAAAGGCTGCCGAAAGTTATTACTTGAGTTATAGGAGCCAGGCACATTTTCCTCAGGGGAGGATGTCTTTTTCTCCTGGTCTCCTGTTTGGTTGAGACTTTCATTCTCGACTTTTGATGCTATAGCTTTGGGGGGCAGTTCTTCATACTGCCCGGCACACACATTGGCTGCATAATGCTGATTGCCATTCTCCTCTCTGGCTCTCCCTGCGGGAACTTGAGTCTTGGGAATCAGATGCTTCTCATCTTCAAAACCAGGCTGGCCTTGGCTCTTCCAAGAGCACACCTCAGCCTTGTCTATGCTCTTCTGATTGGTTTGCTGACACAGTTCAGCTGCCTTGGGCTTCTGATGAGACTTCTCCTTTAAGGAAAAAGTTGGGTTTTTCTCCATTTCAGAAGCTGCAATAGATACGTGTTTTTGAACTTTTGATTCTGAAGGCACAGGACCGGGGGCCAGGTCATAAATCTCCCAAGGGCACACTTCCCCAATGTCAAAGTTGTTCTTCGTCTGGGGGGTGCCTGGGCTCATGTCAGAATTGGCAGTGGCCGGGTTGACCCGTTGTTGCTTCATAATCCCAGATTTCTGAGGTTTTCTTGGCTCCTCCAAATGATTGGAGTTTTGGGGGGCAGAATCATTAGTCTCTGCATTATCTGAATTTGAGTATTTTCTATTTGTTTCTTTATCTTTTGGTTTCTGGGCTTTAGCACGTTCTTCCATGCCTGATGTTTGAGTTTTCCCAGCTAATCCAAGAGTCTTCTCCTTGGCGCTTGCGATGACACTGAGAGACTTTTGCAACATCGATGTTCGGGGGTGGCCTGGCTTCTTCTCTGAGCTGAGATTGTGTGCACTTGCTGACTTACACACCAAAGGCACGGACTCTGTGGACTCGGCCTCACTGTTTTCTTTCAGTTTTTGTGTTAGTTTTTTACTTGACAGAGACTCTAGTGTGGAATGTTCTGTAGCCTCCTCATCTTGGCTTTCCACTGGTAAACTGTTGGACTCTTCCGTGTGCTCCCTCACATGATCATAAGTGCTGTGTGATTTCTTTAGCGAGAAGACTCGGTTTTTCAGGGACTCTTCTTTGGGCTTCCCGGTGTTACCTGAAGATTCTTGTGGGTTCTTCCTGGCCAGGGCAGTGCTTTTGGCTGTGCTGTGGTCTGTGACTTCCTTGTCCTCTTTGGAACACTGCCTGCTAACCGTCTCTGGGATCTCGGTTATACGCCTCATGATGGAACGGCCTAAGCCCTTCTTGGAGCACCGCTTTTTCTGGAGGTGAGGGTTATTTGTAATCATCTTCTTCCTTTTATATATTTCCAACTGGGCATAGAGTTTCTTTAGCTCATCCTGCCAGAACAAGAGCAAATTCACAGAGATGTGGAACTTAGCGGTTCAGCCAGATAGTATTACTAAATGTAGTTTGAAGTTACTGAGCTTGAGCTCTTTAGGGAAACTGCTCTACAGCTTTTCATACTATGTGTACTCACTCACTTTCTCCTCATTCTTACTTTCTGATTAATTTGTGTTCTGTTTCACATAGAGTCTGAAATTTAAGACATGAACACATGCATTCTACCCTTGTTTTATGGAACAAGCCCTTTGGACTTAACAAACTGTGTGCACCAGACTTGACCAAGACCATGACAAAACACAGCATATCGTCTACTGACAAATCATATCCCTAAACAATACTGGAAGCATCATGTAGCCATTGACAAAATTACCTCTAATGTTGGATTAGGTTTGGGGGACAATAGACTGTCAATTACTAAAAGCAGCTTCTTACTCCAAATGCTGATATACTGTCTCAGATTTCTTTCAGTACTCTGGGCTCTCTACTCACAGATCTATCCTACCTTCTCATCAGCAAAATGTCATAAACTGTAGTAGGGAACATGTATCACCACTCTGTCATTATGACTACTAATAAGTCAGTTGAGACTATCAAGATCAGCTTGTGTAATTTCTACCATGCCGTATGTTTTAGAACTGGGTTAACTCTAAATTAGATGTCTTCAGTTCTTATACACACACACACACACACACACATATACACACCCCCTCTCTTTTTCTCTCTGGCTCATGTGTGCACAAAGGTGAGCATATGTTTGCATCAGACCACACGTGCTTGCCCATGTATATGGAGTGAGCCTGAAGTAGGAAAGCTGAAATACTGGTGTTACCCGAATGTCCTCTGGGTCCAAGCTGTGCTCACTCCATGCAGAGTTGATGCTGCTGTTCAGGTAGGACCCAGACCTACCCAGGTCTAGCTCATCTTCATATGCTTCTGTAGCAATGTCATCTCGGGGGTTATTGCTTGAATGTGAAAACTGCAACAGAGACAAAATATGAGCTGCGGACATTAACCCACTAGCAGACACAGCTGAATCATTTTCTAAAGGTTCTCATGTTAATATCATTTCTTCAGCTTCAATGAACTCATTTACTGAACTCTTTATAAAAGATCTGATGCTATATTTGGTTTTGCTTTTCATGTTACATCTAGAGCTCTGGGGCAATATTAATACGTGGTTGCTTCTCTGACTTCTATTTTCATCCTTGTCTTTTCTCTAGGCTTCCAGTGTTCACTGACATTACTTTTCTTCAGTGATACTTGCATTTTGAAAGTGAAATAAGTAGAAAAATCCAAACAAATGTTGTCCAAGACCCACTGACAGCTGGATGGAAATATATTTTTGAGCAGTGGGGTCTACCTTGTGTTGATCATTTTGCTTCACATGGATGAGGCTATATTTCATCCAGGGGTACGACTAGCCCTGATCACAGACAGTGCTTTTCAGTCTTCTACACACAGCTCAAAAAAAGTTGCTTCTAAGACTCAGGGGACAGATCTGAATTCCAGCATCAACTGCGTTGACAGTCAGATATGAAACAAATCCCTGAAGCTCTCTGGAGCACAGTGCTCTCTCAGTCTAAAGTGATGATATCGAAGTTTAAAATTCAAAGGTTCACCAAAATTACAGTATTTTTTCTCAAACTCAGTATTCTCAAGTTCCTCCTTCATCATATTTTGAGATATTTTTATGATTTTCACATGGTCTTTTGATATCTTTCAGTTTCATGTACTCTTGCTATCTCTATTCTTCATCAAATGGAGACATGAAGAATGAATTAGATAAATGATGGAAAGCAGGGAGAATAAAAACAATTCAGCCCCTTCACACAATATATAAACCGAGTGACTATCCTATGAAAATTGAGAGAATGGCTTAGGGAACATGGGTTCTCTTCTCTCAGCTTGTCATCAGGTCAAATATTCCTTTAAAAAACTAACAGATCACTTTCATGATACAAAGCTATTTTAATGTCAGTGTTTGTTAAAATACTTAGGTGGGCAGGTGAACATTAATACAGCATGTGAAACAGCAATTCCCTATGTAAGGAATCACGAATGTTTTGTAATTGGGACTGACTGAGAAACGACAGAAACGGATGAATCTGTCCTTCATTCTTCCACATACATATGTGGATCTGACATGCATCAGGAATTTAAGGCTATAAATATGAATAAACAGTGTCCCTGCCCTCCAAATTCTCACATGCTACTAGGAAACCACCCAGAAGTTATTTGTAAGAGTGGAATTGGAATTGGTTTTCTTGAGCACAGTCTTAGAGATGATCATGAGTTTAAGAAACACTGCTTTGTCAGATATTGTCCATTTTCTGCTTTACTATTTGTCCTCAGTAGTTATATCTAAAATAGCATTTTAAATATTTATCTTATTTATTTATTTATTTATTTTGTCCTGTTTCCCCCTTCTCCACAATAGAAGCACCATGAAAGCACATTACCTGTTTACTATTCTTATTCCAGGATATAGAACAGTGCTTAGCAAAGCCCCTCAGTGGTTTTGTTAAATTATCTGAAGTTGAGATATAATTCACATACCATAAAATTCTCAAATTTCAATTGTACAATTGAGTGCTTTTTTTCTATATTCACAGTGCTGTGTAAGCATCACTACTATCTAATTCCAGCATATTTTCATCACCCCCAAAAGAACCTTAAATCCATGAAGCAGTCACTTCTGTTTCTCCTCTTGGCTAGTGGCAACCATTAATCTACCTTCTGTCTCAACAGAGTTGCCTGTTCTGGACGTTTCATATCAATAGAATCACAAAAGATGTAGCCTTTTGTGTCTACCTTCTCTCACTTGGCATAATGATTCTGAGGTCTGTACAAGTTTGTAGTGTGTATCAGTGCTTTATTCCTTCTTATTACTGGATAGAGTTACAATGTCGAGATACACCACATTGTGTTTCTACAGTAATCAGTTGATGGACATTTAGGTTGCTTCCACTTTTTAGCTATTATGAGTAGTGTTGCTAGGAACATTCATGTACAAACCCTTTTTGTATAAATGTGTTTTCAGTTCTTAGAATTGAATGAACAGTGTGAGTGAGTACACAGTACAGCCATCTAATAAAAATGTAACCATGTAATGCAAAGTATGAAAATGGATAAGATAAACTGCAGTAACAGACTAATCCATGAAGACTGTGGCTATCTGGTGTAATTCAAGTAAGGAAGAAAGCAGGCATTTTGCTCTGATTACATTTGTTTGCCCTTTCAATCAGGCTGAATTTCTATGTTTTGCTTGTGAGAGAAGGTAAAGCCAGAAGTGAATTAAAAGCAATTACAATTATTGCCTCAGCTGTGCTAATATTATATCGTGTGGTACTAATACAGATACATGATGTCCTAACACTTTTTTTCTATATGTAAAAGAGAAAAATAATAATAATGCTATAACTTGTATGCTTTTCCCCCCATACTCTGATATATATTATTTCATTGGAAGCAGCTCTATTGCTATCATGTAATAGGTGAAGAAACTGAAACTTAGAGAGATGAAAAGTCTTAGCTAACATCATACCGCATAGCTATTGTAGGCGGGGCACATACTCATAATCCCTGTATTCTGAGTGCCGGCCCATTCCCCCCCGCACTGGTATGCTGTCTAGATAAGTCTTTGTCAGAATCCATCATTATAAAGCAAGATTCTTCTGTACACAATATAATTATTATTTATATAAAAATTCTCTGAATGTTTACAACACAATGCTTCCTGAATGTAAATCTAAACAAGAAGATTCTTAGAATAGGATAATTCTCTTTAATAATAATTTTGATGTTACAGCTACAATAAAAGTTACCTTGAACCTATAATTAAAATATAACTGGATATAAAAATATTTGAGAAAGAACTGAATCAGATGATGAGTTTTGCACAAACAGAAGTATTTAAAAATTATATGGGATGTTCAATAAATCCCAAAAGAGACATCTAGTTCCCTGAAGAGCGAGCTTTAAAAACATTTTAGAGTGTCAAGCAAATCTCCACAGCCTCCTTTCCCTATATTGACAGGTATTTTTTAAAGGAGAAACAACTCCATGATTATATAAAAAAGCTGTCTTGCAAGAGAAAAGTAATTTTAAAGGAATACCTTTGGAATCAAAAGCAACCCAATGGTGACTGTCACAGTCAAATGAGTATGTGCAAAATACAGCATTAGCATCCAGTCAGACTGAAGTCTTGAGGCAAGAACGAATCTGAAATGAGAATTCACCACATTAGTAATCCAACAAGACTTCTATTTAAACCACTAGGATAATCGGGACCTTTTTTCCTCAGTGTATTAAAAAAACAAGCAAGCATGGAAAATGTTGTAATGCTGTTTCTGTGGCATACATTTTCATCACAGAAGAATAAAGCTTTAAGTAACCCTATTTGGATACATAAGATATGAACTCTTTGTTATTTATTACTCTAAGTTATAAGTAGTGAGAAAGACAGCATATAGATATATAATGTGCTAACCATTTCCTGGAATAGTTATTTTGTATATAAAGTGAATGTCTAAAGTAAAAGCAGTGAAAACATGTGAATTCAAAAGAACAGATTCACAAACTGGTGGTTTCAGGCAAATTTGGGTTATAAGACACAGCCACATAACTCTTGATTCCAATCTTTTTCATTTGAAAACATTAATGAAGAAAAAAATCTAAGAAAAAAAGGAGTGGGTAATTATTTGCTTTGTGAACGACCTCAGAGGCTTAAATGATAATGCAATGGGTAAAATGAATATACTAATGGTTTGTAAAACACATCTTTTAAAATAAAAATTTTAGCTGTTGTGAAGTATCAAATTGTTTTAAAATAATTTAAAGTCTTATCCTGCTGAGGAATTTATAAAGTTGTGTTCTAGGACAGTCCTGCAGGAAATATGTATAGGAAAAATTCAGTACTGGTATCTACCTTGGTGATTTTGGAATATTTTCATAAATCAATAGGTATATGTAAAAACTAAAACTCAGGTTTTAAGGACTCATTATTTTCCAGAAACTATCCAGTGATGCTTTTATTAAGGTCATTTTGCAACCATATTCTTTTAATTTTTTCCCATTCACTGTTTATCCACAAAAGCTAAATATGAGATTTTATTGTGTTTGGAATTAGAGAATTAGCATTTTTTAAAAAGATTTAATTATTTATTTGAGAAAAAGAGAGAATGGGAGCAGTAGGAGGGGCAGATGGAGAGGGAAAGAGAGAGAAGTAGATTCCCCACTGAGTGCAGAGCTGGGCTCATCCCACCACCCTGAGATCATGACCTGAGGTGAAATCAAAAGTCAGATGCTCAACCAACTGAGCCACTCAGGTGTGCCTAGAGAATTAGCATTTTGATTCAGTGATATACATCATCATATTTGAAAAGCTAACATCTTAAGAAAATGCTGATGATATAATCATAAAACAAACATATGAGTCTAAAAGTAGGAGAAACTGGGCAGCCCGGGGGGCTGAGCTGTTTAGCACCACCTTCAGCCCAGGGCACAATCCTGGAGACCTGGGATGGAGTCCCACGTCAGGCTCCCTGCATGGAGCCTGTCTCTCCCTCTGCCTGTGTCTCTGCCTCTCTCCCTCTCTCTCTCTGTGTCTCTCATGAATAATAAATAAAATCTTTAAAAAAAATAAAAGTAGGAGAAACTAATTTTATACCTGCATTATGCCATATTCATGACAAATTTACTAAGTAAATTAGTATTATTAATACTTAAAATTTTCATCAAGGGGCTTTCTTCCTCATTTTCCCGTCCTGTCTTCTTATCCCTAACCCCAAAACAAGCTAAAATGGAAGCTCAAGATTGTTCAAAATAGAGAGATAGTTTCCCCTGTGTTTGGAGACATAAAAAGGATAAAATATATACATAGAAATACAGAAAGCTCATGATAGTTCACCTATGACTAAATAGAATTTTATGAATTAACAACTTCTCTCACTTCTTGGTGAGAAAAAGTGGCTTTATACTGCCTTGAATATGACTAAATGAATATTCACTCTGTTCAGGGATGACACACTTTTGACAGAGTCTGTGCTATGTCAGTTGAGATTTTTTTTTTTTAAGTACTGAAATAGGATCATCATACTCAGTAACAAGTAACAGTACCTCAGACATAGTACTGAGGCATAGAAGCAATATAAAATGTGACCTGGAAAATTATACAATCCCAATCTGCTGAGGCCATTTCCAGTACTGGAGCAGACAGTTATATCAAAGGAGATGGATTTACATTCTTTTTTTTTTTTTTTTTTTGGATTTACATTCTAAAAGTGTTCTCATGCACTGGGAATTTCTATCTCAAATGCCAACACAAGTGAACTTTAAACCAGCCTGACAATATCTGGAAGGAACAATGGTTACATATATTTTAAATTAAAATGATGAGTCTTCCAAAAAGTAATTTTGAACTACTATATACCAACACCAATTGCCCTGAAATTAATCAGCTTTTAAATACTGCTAGAGTTTGTTAGGTTGCAGTTCTGAGTGGAAATATCTTAAGAAAAAAATTGGGTTTTGCAGTCATTTTAAAGATTTTTCTTTAGAAGATTGTTTCAACTTCTAAAAAATAGATCTAACAAGAACACAGAAATACTTAAAAATTGGGTTTAAGAATAAAAGCAAACTTTTTAAAAGTCTTGCACTTTCCCAAAGCTTTGCTCTGTGCTTAGTAAAGGATTATAGAACAGATTAGGTAAAATGCCTTCTGCATTATTAGACTTTTAGACTTAATCCTTTTAGTTTATTTTTGTTCAATCTGGCAATTTGGTGAGAATAAAAGTAAATCTGTATATAAACATGTAGTCATAGCTTCAAGTTTATATATTTATGTATGTATATGTGTATACACAATATGTATATAATTTTATATTTTATGCAAACAAGAATAAATATATATACTTATTGATAGAGAATACTTTTCCTGATGTTGGATGTCTTATTTAATATTATTTCATCCTACTAAAAAATGACAAAGATGGACCCAGTTGGTTTATATTATTATGTTATTGCTTCTTATTCCTGGACTTTATCAACATTGAAACCATAGCACATATTAATTCAGTCCATATGTAAATAAAAATTATATATACTTGATTTCTTTAATTATTACTGCCTATTACTCCCTGCTCATCTCCCTAAAATAAGTGCTCTGGAGATTACTGTGTTTAATTGTAATTCCATCCCTGGTCCTTTATGGCCATACAATTGTATTTCTAAGACAGAGTAGCTTATATATACTATAATTCTTTGAAGCCAACATGGCACAATCAAATTGGGTCTGGTCTATGTAGGGAGGTAGGTCAAATTTAGAACCTAAAATATAGGGCTTCCCCTTTCTTAGGGCAAGCCTAAGAAAACACCAAAGCCTACCAAGGCTGGTCACCCTGCTACCATTGGAAGTCCTGCCTGCTTAAAACTTATAGGAATGTACATAGTTGTCTTGAGGAAAACTGATCTTGTGAGTAGTGCATGTCTACTAACACAAAGTCTTCTAGGTTCAACATGAACAATTCAGTCAGAGCTTGTGTCTATGTGAATCCAGCTAGGCTCTGATGGGTTATCTAGGGCTCTGTAGCAAAGACCTACACAAGTTAAGAAAGCTATTTTTTTTTAAAGCAACCTCTGTGCCCAGTGTGGGGCCTGAACTCATGACCTTGAGATCAAGAGTCACACACTGCCTGACTGAGCCAGCCAGGTGCCTCAAGAAAGCTATTCTGAATGAATATTTAGCATATGTTTCTTCACCTTGCCCCAGTATTAAAAGAGAATTTTCCGAAGAGTGGCTGCTATTATCAGATGTCAACTGACGGCTGGGAGGATACTATGGTGAATAGTTTGGAAAGTGATGGTTAAACAAAGTTGACTAGGTTTCCTTAAAGCAGGACTTCTTAGTATGTCACTCTGTGCTGTGACATTCCTAAAAAGGAGCTATCAACACAGTGTGTCATAAATATAAAAAGCATATAAAAACATCTAAAAGTGATATCCTAATATGTTAAGAGTATTTATCATCTTTGGGTAGTTGGATTAGGGAGTTTATTTTTTATCATTTTATGATTTATCTATAATAACCACCTATTGCCTTATTGGGAATTTTTAAAAGTTTATTTAAAAATACTTTACCTTGCCTATTTGGGCAAGTTGAGAGTTTAAGGTTCATTGAAAAAACATACTTTTTTTTTAAAAAAAAGATTATTTTTCATGAGACATAGAGAAAGAGAGGCAGAGACACAGGCAGACGGAGAAGCAGGCTCTTCGCAGGAGCCTGATGCAAGGACTCAATCCCAAGTCCTGGGATCACAACCTGAGGCAAAGGCAGCTGCCCAACTGCCCAACCACCCACGGACACCTGAACAAACATACTTAATGATAAAAATGGAACAGAGTAAATCTTAAAGTAGAAGAGGATAAAGATCAATTTAGATAAATACTTTGAATGATTTAATTTCTTGGGCAATTAATTTGGTTCTAAGAAATATAGCAGCTGATTGTAGGGCAAAAGTAGGAAACCCTCTCCATGACATGGTCACATTCTGACAACAGAAGACATTTAAACTTATCTGTAATAAGTCTTCTGGCAAGCTTGTAACTTTTTAATTGGTTTGTTAATACAGCATTTCACTTATAAGTGGTTCTAGAGAAGCATGTTTGTTATATTTTGAAACATATGTGTTTGATATTCGGGAAACAACAAAAATGCAACTCTCCTTGGGAGGTGATTTGGGAGAATTGTAAAGTCTGTGGAGCTCCGTCTGTGACAGAGTATTCTCTGTTGCTTACTACCTTGAGGACCGAGGGCATCCCCTCTCACATTCTTTGGCTCTAGTCTGAGTAGAATTGAGAGTCTTCTTTTTGCGTATTTATAACATATTTTACTTCTCATCTTTCCTTCCTCTTTTTTTTCTTTTCTCTCTCTATTGAGAGGGGGCAAGACAAAGCAATGAGGCAATTTCTTTTGATTCCTGGCCCTTTGATGGAATTTCCAGAGTTGTCAAATCATAAATACTTCTTTCCTTACTTAAAAGTTAAAAAAAGTGTAGGTATGCCTAAGGTTCAACTGCTCTCTGGCATCATCTATTCCTACAAGGGCAAGATATAATTGTAATTATTGACTAAAGTGAGAAATATAAATATCTTCTAAAACTTCCATAGATCCACACCTTTGCACTCTGACTCCCACTATTATTAATCTCTGTTTTTCTACTGAGGGAAAAGACAAATATTGAAAATGTCTGATTACATTCTTAAGTATGTCCTAACTTTTCATATATGTCAAGTAACAGAATAACATCTTTTTGTTGCTTTTCAAATTATAGGATTCCTTTTTTTGTTCTTACAGGTTTTCACTTCATTTTCAGATTTCAATAGATGTAAATTCTCAGAAGGTAAGTCATACACATTTCATTTTGTTCACTTATCATAAGCTACTTTCTTCTTCCTTTGTACTTACTAACTACAGGAATATATGGGCTATCAAAAAATGGAGGGCCAGGCTGTACATCCTTACAATAGAAAGTCAGTGTTAAAATGTGACAGTGATAAAACTTTACTGCACACAAAAATCTAGTCATCTGGTTGGAGTGGATTTTTAGTTTTGAATTTAGCAGAATTAATACACATAAGTTGACTATGAAGATTTTAAAAGTATAAACTAGCATATTAACATGAATGAAAACATAGATAATTTATCTACATCTACTTTATAATGTAAGAATGTGTTGCTTTATATCTTCAGAACAGATTATATGTCATAATAGTATTCAATGCCATTCCCATAAATGGTTTAATGTAATACATTGAGTTAATTTTCAAATAAATAAAGGTGATTAACGAAACATCAGAAGAAGCTAAGAATAGCACTTTAAAACAAAACAAAACAAAACAAAACAAAACAAAAAACTATAGGAATGCCTGAGTAGCACAGTCACTTAGGTGTCTGACTCCTGGTTTCAGCTCAGGCCATGATCTTAGGGTTGTGAGATCAAGCCGCATGTTGGGCTCCATGCTCAGCGCTGAGTCTGCTTGGGTTTCTCTTTCCTTCTCCTTTTGCTCCTTACCTCCCCATCCTGTGCACACACTCTCTTTCTAAGTAAATCAATCTTTGAAAAAAAAAAAAACTATATTCATTTGTCATTTCTGTGACAAAGAAATCAACTTAAAAACACAAAAACACTATCCTTCCTAAATCTTTCCATTATGTATTTTATCCAATTTTGCTATTTAAATTAAACTGCAACACATCAGAAAAATAAAACAGTTATTTTCTAGCTCTACAGAGCACTTGCCTAATTGTATGGAATATAGCAGAGATAATGAGCTCATTGTGAACTGCAACAGCCATATATCGTGGCTCATGAAATGCTGATGGGACGGTCCGCACTGCATAGCAGAGATAAACACCCCACAAGAGGAATAAAAATTCAGCTGTGAGAAGGACAAAAGAAAAAGAAAAACAATTTTCCATTAGTTTTATAGGTGAATAAAAATGTTAATTTTAAGTTCTTTAGCATGCATTTTGTGTCTATTATAGAAACATTAGTTTAGTTAGAAATAGGTGCATACAAAATGTCATTCACATATGAAAACATATGATATATTTATTTTAAGAGATTTTATTCAGTGTAATAGAATATATATATATATATATATATATATATATATATATATATATATATATAAGAGTGGTTGCTGTCTCAGATTTTTCTTTTGCTAATACCTGGCTTTTTCCTAAAACAACTGTAAAATAATTTTCCACATCCCCAACCTAAGTTTCAGATATTCACAGAGCATCTGGGTCATAATGAAGTCAGCAAAGCAACAAAAGCAATGTGTTTATATGCAGCTTCTAGAAATTTAAGCTCTTACTACACTGAATCTGGTTCTACAATATAAAGATATCCATCACCAGAAATGTGAGAAAATAGGTTGTTAAACATTCAGTGGCATATTTTATAAATGAACCATTATTTCTTCACACATGACAGAAATCATATCTTTTGTGGGTGGAGTGCTGAAGGCTTAGTAAAATTCATAATCACCTTGTTTGCAGGCTCAAGCCAGAAGAGACAAGCATAGGATAGCACTTAAGGATAAAGGGCTTCAGAATCACACTAGACCTGACTAGAAATCCTGGCTCTATCTCTAATTAATTTTGCATAATCTGAGGTAACTTAACCTCTCTGGACAGTTTTCTTATCTGGAAAATGAAAATAGCAAAAGTATGTATTTCATGAGATTATTTGCTACTGAAATCAAATAATGGATATAAAGCACTTAACAAAGTTTCTGACAGTAGATATTAGATAAATAAAGTAATAAATAAAAACACACATTAAAGGGCTCTTATTGTTAAACATCTCATTTGATCCCCCCATTTTTGTCAGACTGAACATTGCTATTTTAACTCATTCTGATCAATAATTGCTACAACTCATTTATCTTAGTGACAGTGTGTTCATTGGATGACAGCATCTAAAGAAGATAATATCTAAATAATAAAAAAGAAGAAAGCTTTAATTTGGAGAAAACCTTTTATCAAATGCATCACTTCAAGGTAACCTACTTACTTATCTACTGAAACACTGACTTCCATTCCCATATACCAAGATGTTTACCTGCCAATATTTCAATATATTTCTGTCAGTATTTAAACAACAGGTAGTGCCCTAATTATTGAAAATCCCATAAGTAAACACATTTTTCAAGAGTTACTCTAAAACCCTGATGTGGTTAGAAGCCAAATAAAAAATAAGCCACACTCATAAGACCTCCATGAGATTTATTCGGTCCCAATTATTCAGTATGTTGGCCACTGGCCATGTGCTATAAATGTTCTTTCCAGTTGAGTTCTACTGGATCAGGAAATGCTGAGGTCTTCCTGTAGAACTTTCCTTCCTAATTCTTGTATTTCTGTTCATGGTACAACTATTGCCTGTTTACCCAGGTTTGAAATCTCAGAGCCACCTTTCATTGGTACCTTTCTACTTAAAGCTGTTTTTCATATGGATCATTCCTCTCCACACCCACAATGACTATCCTTTAAGCACCTTTAAGGTCACTCCTTATTTGTTACAATTATTTTTCAACTGTCCCATCTAAATCTGGCTTTACTCTGGGTTCATTCATTCTTCATTTACTGAATCTCCACTTTGCTCACATCAGGATTTGTCCAAATCCCTGGTATTCCATTTGGGTTAGCTGATTCACATTTCCATTATAAGATTCACTTATATTCACCTAGGACCCTGGAAATAATTCCTGCCCCAAAAGGAAGACTATAAGAGATTCATGCCTTAGTAGACGAGTCCTCATTTTTAGGACTTTCTTGTCACCCAGGCTTCATGTTAGCTGCCCACTTTTTTTGGCCGTATTCTTTTGTGCTTGTGTATGTTTCTTAGCCCCTGACTTCTTACTTGAGTTGCTGACCCTCGGGTCAGGCTTTTGTGAAGTACTGCATGCATCTTCATTCAGAAATCTTCAGTAATTTCTTCAGAAATTACTTTACAAATGCTTGGTCCTGGCACTCCTTGACCCCTATGACTTCATGTTGTATATCCAACATGATCTTCCAATGCTTCCCAGCACAAACTCTGAGCTGACCCAGCCAGGCTCATCCTCTGAACACTTTAAAGATTCTTCTTACTCTTGAGTCTTTGTTTATGCTGTTGCTCACACAAGAAATCTCTCACTCACATTTTTAAATCTTTCGCAGTTTTTCCATGTCTAATTCAAGTCCCACCTCCATTGCAGGGACACCTAAATCGATTTAACTTTGCAATGCATTTTACTTCCTCTAATCTCTTATGGTTTTTAATTATTGATATTACACAATGCAGAGAGTAATGCCACACAACATATAATTGAGAGAAAATCATTTGTGGAGTCTTGTCAATCACTCCATTCCTTAGCCCCAAGTAGTTAAGACCTTCATGGCAAGAAGTCAGTATTATTTATTTACTTATTTTTTAATTCAAGTATATAATTAACAGTCAAGTGTTATATTCATTTCAGGTAGACAATACAATGATTCAACAAGGAATTGAGTCTTTCAATTATTTTTTCTGCCTTTGCCCACTTAGATAGCAACAGTACTGAGCATACATAGATAAGATTCCATAAATATTTGTTAGTTTGAAAGAATGTAAGTGATACCAGTTTCAGGTTATTAGAGATGTAGACTTTCTGTTAACCTTGCCACTCCATCGAATACTGCAGGGTCTAGACATGATCTAACGGTCATATTGGCATTATTATTAGCAGTCACAACCACTGTTTACTAATGGGCCACTATGTGTTTGGTAATGTGCTTGGCTCTTAAGAATAGAGAATGCAAAAATATTATTAAACAACACCAGCACAAAAATATGTTGAAACTGAAGGATTCACATGTAATTAACACTATATCCTTTTAAATACATTATTTCCTGCCACTTTTTGTAGTGTTTTTATATAATGTTATCCTGAAGATTGAAAAAAAAAAAGGAAAATAGCTAGGTTAATTGGGATGCTACAATGTAGAAGCATATTTAAAAATACGCGATGAGAGAAGATTCCTCCTAATAGCTAAGCTTAACATTAAAATCATTTCATTAGCAATATCAAACAATATGCTCTAGCTGAAAAACAATTTATTATTCAAAGTACCAATTAAACTAAATGTGATATATGAAAGTTGTGCTTGGAAAAAAAATCAATTTCATATAATTAACTTCAAACTAACATCGCAATTAGGAAAGAAAATATGCAGATGTTACCAAATTTTGCAGTGTTATTACGTGGGAGTTGAAATATGTGTTGTGCTTCTGCTTTAGAAAATTTCTGCTGTTAAATGGTTTTGATGGGAGGCATGAGTATAGTAAAAAAGGGAATTGCATTTATAGTTAAAGATCCAAATAGGGCTTTCAGAAAACAGGTATTTTACTTTTAATCTATAAGGGATAACACTTTGAAAGTTAACTACCATAGCCTTTTAAAGATTAATAGGCCATAATGAAAGTGATTTCACATTATCTTTCCAAAGGGCTGGGTCAAGCAAAGAAGTAAGAATTAGTACCAGCTTTTGGACACTGAAGATGTCTCAGCTTTGTGATCTTAAAACAGCCACAAGGGCTGAGAGAAAAACAAAGTACAAATGTCTCTCAAGCTGTGGTACCCTGGTTTGCCATGTTGCAAAGGCATTTTTTTCTTAATAAATAACATTTTGTGCTTCTTAGCCCTTTTAAAAATATGTGGCACAAATAAATATACAGATGAAGAATTTAGGGTTAATTTCTTTTAATGTCCAAGTATTTATTTAATGTCCTCCTCTATCTTTCTCTAAGTCTCCCACTTCAATGTTTCCTGTTTTCATGCTAATAACATGGTAGGTGGTACAGAAGTTATCATGAAGTATTAAATCAAACAGCTTTTTTAAAAGATTATTTATTTATTTATTTATTCATGAGAGACACAGAAAGAGAGGCAGAGACTTAGGCAGAGGGAGAAGCAGGCTTCCTGTGGGAGCCTGATGTGGGACTCGATCCCAGGACCCTGGGATCACGACCTGAGCCAAAGGCAGAGATGCTCAACCACTGAGCCACCCAGACGCCCCTAAATCAAACAACTTCAATGATGCTTGAGAGTAGCTCAAGTTCCAGTGCTATCTGGTTCAACTGGCATATGGGAGCCTTGATATTCTGGAGGCTTGACTGCCTTTTCTTTGGTTAAAATAAGGACAGTTATGAGAGTAACAATACTTACAACAATGAGAATGATACTTTTTTTTTTTTTTTAATCTTTATTTATTTATGATAGTCACACAGAGAGAGAGAGAGGCAGAGACACAGGCAGAGGGAGAAGCAGGCTCCATGCACCGGGAGCCCGACGTGGGATTCGATCCCGGGTCTCCAGGATCGCGCCCTGGGCCAAAGGCAGGCGCCAAACCGCTGCGCCACCCAGGGATCCCGAGAATGATACTTTTGATAAAATTTAAAACTAGAAATGACTTTATTAGACCACGTGGTCTGGGGGCGTACTTTTTTGAGTGTGTATGTGGCTGCCAACAGTGGGTGGTTGGTGAATTGCAGTGATTGTGCTTGCCTAAAGTCAATTTGTTCAGCTTTGGGATAGAGAATGATGGAGTAGAGGGTGGATGTTGTAGTATGTTTCACAAGTAGGACAGTGGAGGCAAGAATGACTGTTCCTTCCTCAGCTCTCTGGAAGCATAGGAGCCAAGGGATGGGCAGTGTTGGGGTACAGAATATGCCTGTGGAGGATCTTGTTGTACCTCTGTTGCCCTCTCTGTTCACAGCAGAGCAGAGCCTGGAGCATAGGCTCCTTAGTTCCTGACCAGTGTTTTCTGAATTACATCTTCTGCCTGAGGGTTTCTTTTGCTCTATTACTAACAGGCATAGAGAAAACCCAAGGAAATATTTTTTAAATTCTATTGAAGAAAACAAGTATTTTTCCAAGCAGTAATTGTTTGTATTCTAAGTAATTCATATGCTAATTATTATTCCATTTGGAATGACTTTTTGTCCTCTCAATCTGACTTTGTAGCTAACATCTGTTGAATGTGCCAGGCACTGTGCTTAATGCAGTTTGTACATTATCTACATGTATGAAGGCTTTATCGTAGGCTGTGGCAAAATTCTGAATGCCCTAATTTTAAGCCTGTGTCTGAGATACTGTGTAGGTCATATAGTGACTTGATGATTCTATTCTCTTTCCTACTGCTGTGAATGGTCACACACTTGCATGTTGGCTTTTCTTAATTGCTTCCTTTCACACATTTCTAGAACTTGGGTCAAGTTTTTCACAATCTCCATTGCATCTTGAGAGGGAAAGTTAGGGAAGGTATATTTTTTTCCCTCTGTTTCTGGTATGGACACTTAAGATTTTTAAAGTTTGATATGGGGCAACATTAATTTAGTGAAATTCAGATACTTCATAGGTTATGGACACACATTAAAGATCATGAATATAAGAAGAGTCACAAAGACAGAATAAGATTGGGGACCTCTCAGGGCACAAGGTCAATGTCAGGGCAGCAAGTTCTAAATTCTGTCTTCTAGAATATCATTTTGTTTTCCTCTTCCTGTCTTTTGCCTGTGTGTCCTTTAAAGAGGGATGTGGAATTGGGATTATTTGTTACCATTTAAAAATATATTTTAAATTGTATCTTTTTTAAAGACTCACAGCATTGACAATTTTTTTGCCTTTGCTTGGGCTATCTCACTAGATTTACACATACTTTTTGAAGGGCTAGCTTGAGTGGTTTTATGACGATTATAGGGGTTTATATTTGCTTGTTTATATTCTACCCTTGTGGAAAATTATTTTACTTCTTTGAGATGTAGTTACTCGTGTTAAAGGGCAAGAAGAGAATAAAATGACATTTTATTATTAATTGTATACTTACAGTGTCATTTTCTCTTTTGGAAGCTAAAAAAATTTTACTTCCTTGTTCAATTTCTACTTTGTAGAATCCTTGAGACAATTTTGCTGAATTAGGCTTGGCTCAGGAGGACATTGTTTGACTACTGAGTGGGAGATTCACATGGTCTTTACAAATTTTCTACCATTTTCTTGGCCAAATGGTCTCTTTCTTATTTAATTTATCCCAGAGTGTTGACTACCTTGGGGAGTGGGTCTCAGTGAGTTGAAACTGAAAATCCACACACTTTCCTACTCCTATGTAATGTAATCTAATCTCAGAGGAAATGGTAGCACCAGGCTCTCTGTGATTACTGCAGGAATTGGAATGGGTGGAGCTGTGAGAACATACTGAAACTTGCAGTCCATATGGATCAGCAGCTTGTTATTTAAGCTATGATAGTCCTTTTCATTCAAGGAAAAGATCTGCCAAAATTTTCTTGACAACTGAGTTAATCTATAGGCCATTTCTCTTCAAGCAACAAAACATAGGCTTTTTTGTTTTCCTTCTTAATGTTGCTGCCTCCCTTTAAAATGCCAGGGTTCCACTGTGGAGCTGAAACTCCTTAGAAGAAACCATGACCACCATGGATACCCTAGTTATTCTTGCTCTATGTCCTTTGGGAGCTGTTGCAAGATAATTACCAGCCCTATCACAAAATCTTTAACTTCTGAAAAGAAAAGTGGCACTGTAAGGATAAAAATTAAGATACAAAATAATTTGTCCTTTCAGCCCTGTAGCATCATAAATACTCCTCAAAGACACAAAATATTTTTCTGAAGAGGTGGTATATAAGTACACAAGAAAATAAGCCCACTTCACTCTTTCTAAAAACACTCAAGCAAGACCTTCCAAAAGTATGTGTGAGTTTCTAGAAATGTAAGCCCAAACAAACCAAGGCAAATAAACCATCTACATGGTTAGGCTTTTATCCTTTGACTGACATTAAAAGTACTTTTTAAAAGTAGTAATAAGTGATACAGTGTGGATTAAGACATACAGTAGTACAGGGCAGCCCTGGTGGCTCAGCAGTTTAGCTCCGCCTTCAGCCCAGGGTGTGATCCTGGAGTCCTGAGATCCAGTCCCAGGTCAGGTTCCCTGCATGGAGCCTGCTTCTCCCTCTGCCTGTGTCTCTGCCTCTCTCTCTCTCTCTGTGTCTCTCGTGAATAAATAAATAAAATCTTAGAAAAAAAGACATATAGTACCTTGGAATAAAAGAAGATGTATGTAAATGAAGCTACATCATGAGCATTAATCTAAGTCAGATGAAGAGGAAGTCTAATCTACTTTCCCCTACGCTCATTAAATGGTGCTTATATCACATTTCACCTGTCATACGATAGCCTAATCTTCTACAGTAATTAAGCATTTAAATCCTTAGAAACAACTGCTATTTTAGAATTTTCCTATCTAACTCAGGAAGACAGTTACTGTGGTCTTGGTCTCTTCTAAACATCGGCATATGACTAATTAAATTACTGAACATATTGTCTTGTGTGTTTAAAGTACTATACCAGGAAGGAAGAGAGCAAAGAAGAGCATGCCAATGAAGAAGAGGATAGCAAAGATTACATATATTTTTTTTTTTTTTAGACTATTGCCCATGGGCCAAATTTTCATCTATTGCAAACCTCTGGATAGTTTGTTTATCCCTTATCTTTTTTTTTTTCTGCTTTATTTATTTTTTATGATAGTCACATCAGAGAGAGAGAGGCAGAGACATAGGCAGAGGGAGAAGCAGGCTCCATGCACCGGGAGCCCGACATGGGACTCGATCCCGGGTCTCCAGGATCGCGCCCTGGGCCAAAGGCAGGCACCAAACCGCTGCGCCACCCAGGGATCCCACATTTTATTTTTTTAAAGATTTTATTTATTTATTCATGAGAGACACAGAGAGAGAGGCAGAGACATAGGCAGGGGGAGAAGCAGGCTCCCTGCAGGGAGCCCAATGTGGGACTTGATCCTGGAACTCTGGGATCACACTCTGAGGCCAAGGCAAATGCTCAACCACTGAGCTACCCAGGCATCCCAAAGATTACATTTTCTACAGCGAAAACATCCCATGTGAAATTCATGGAAATGAATTAGAACTTTAGAACAGTGGGGGAATCCATATTGGTATTATCTTAAACAACCAAATATTAAAAAATTCCCAAATGGAATGTGAACCCAAGCTTATAATACCTGTTTGCTAGATTTTTCTCTATGTCTTTCTTTCAAAGTTGGTGAATAAAATATATAGCAAGGGATGTCAAGCTCTAAGAAGTTTCCAAAACCATAAGATACTTCATATACTGGTGGACTTTTCACAACTATGAAGACATGGGCAAAGATCTTGATTTATAAGAGTCCTTGTCAAGGAATAGTCATTAAATCACGTCAGTGTGATTGAGAATTAGGCCACAACAGCGATATAGAAAGATATGTAGAATAAGAGAAGGTAAATAGAAAGATGGATAGAACTTTTTGTGTATATTCTTGTGCTCAGTTAAGGAAGGCAGCAAACTAGCCTTAGTCTCAATTATGTCCCCGACCCCCTAATTTTAAAGATTTTATTTATCTATTCATGGGAGACACACACACACACACACACACACACACACACACACACAGAGGCAGAGACACAGGCAGAGGGAGAGACAGGCTCCATGCAGGGAGCCCGACATGGGACTCGATCCTAGGACTCCAGGATCATGCCCTGGGCCAAAGGCAGGCACTTAAACCTCTGAGCCACCCAGGCTACCCAATTATGTCCCTTTTAAATCACATTAGATTATCATTATCTAGAAGTAACCAAACAGAAATGTGCTTGCCTAAGTCTGAACTAAAGTCTGATTTAGCCGTGGAATAGAAGTTCCACATATCCTTGACATTATGATCTATCTATTAGTCATCCTTTTGCTACCTTATTGTTTCTTATAGATAAGGTAAGAATCTGCTCACTTATTCCAACTTATCTTAGTCATCCTACTGTTTCCCCATCTTCAGTTTATGCTGTGAATGTGTAGTTAGAAACTGACTGCTAACCAACTAACTAAGCATTGTATCACCACCTTTATTAAATTTATGTATTCCAAACCTGGAAGCCCCATACTGGAGGACTCTACCCACAAGCACTAAATCCAGGTGTAAAAGATGTAGTCTTCCTTATCCTAGCGATGACATTATGAAGGTAATTCAGGTATAAGAAGTTAATTCTACTCAATTGTCAGTTTTTACCAATAAATTAGGAAACCCCTAGGGTAAGAGTCTTAACTTTTAGCCATGAAAAATTTTATTGCTATTGTGCAAAATCCTGAACATGCACAACTGATTACCAACTTACTAAATAGGGTAAATAGATTTAGAAAAAAATTGGAGATTCCTACTCCCAAGCATGTTTATTTGCTTTCTCCCTTTATTCAGAAGAATGTTTCTAGTCTCAACCCCCTTATCCTTTACATAGCTCCAAAAGGATGGTCAAATAATACAATAATCAAGAGCGTATCAGTTTCATTCCAGTTCAATATTTATAAATGCATCATGTGATATTTTGAAAATTATAATTCTGATTTGCTAGCCAGCTTTATGCCATTCACTTATTTTGACTATTGGACAAGTCAGGGATAGAATTCATAAAAAGGCTAAGGATTGCCAATTTAGTTTCTGTAACTTGCTCAAAAATACCTCTCAAAATCTGAACATACACTTTACCATTAAAATGAATGTGGGGACAATTGTGTAACCCCTAGAATTTTAGCTTTAAATGTTTCGTCAACTGGTGTAATTCTGACCATAGAAAATATTATAAGATAAAGGGAGCTGAGCTCATCCTTTATTCTTTCAGCAAATATTTATCAAGAGCTGACAGATACTTTGTTAGGTGTCAGGGATATACTGAGAACAAGCTAAGTAATGGTGTTGAGGAGTGTTAGAACTACCAGGTTGGGAGAGAAAGGAGGGATGAGGAGATAGAAGAATATGAATGGCAGATAATATATTTAAACATACTCAGAAAAATTCAAAGTGCTGAGCCACGTGATAAATGAATAGTATAAGTACTACAGTATTATCTTTCTAATAGATGATTTTCAAAGCAGTATAGCACTTTAAGTCTTTATAGGAATTTAGTCTGATCCAGAAATATTCTGAAACGTCCACAATTTGAAGTTCATTTCTCACCAGATTTTAAAAAATCATTAAAAAACTCCCAAACTATTGGGCCTATAAAACACTTTTCACATTGCCTGTTCATCTGTCTTTTATAGTTGCAATGTTTACACCTTTATTTGTTTTCCATTTAAAGGTGACCTCACAATTTTTTATACAGGGCAAACATGATAATTGAAAATTATAAACATATTTAAATAACAATGGGATTCTGAAAGTCATCTTTTCTCCCTTTCTATGTTTTCACATATTTCCTCAAAGTAGAAACTGAGTCTCATAGAGGTTTGGAGATTTTTCCAAGCAGTTTCTAAACCTGGTCTGAAACATTTGTGGCAGGCAAATCACCTGTCTGAGCAGTTTTGGAGGTGCCCTGCACAGTGAGCAAAAACAGAATAGACCCATTCTTTACACTTATGACCCACATTTCTAAATAGAGTTCTACTTCAGTGGGAAGACAAGTATTGCACTCTTTCAAGTGACTCTTTAATTTGTATTTTTAAAAAATAGATCCTTTTTTGATAGGTAAAGCTAATCCAGAATGCATGTTTATAAATGTATTAACCACCACTTTCTCTTTTTTTTTCTAAATTGACTCCTGACCTAATCTAAGTGTACAGAGCTTCCTGACAATGATTTTCACAGCCTCAAGGTAAAACCTATCTATTGCTTCTCTGCAGCCTGTCCCCTATATAGAAACATTTCCACTTAGGAAATGGAATAATTTAGCTTTTAGTACAGGTTTCTTCTTGGCTGACTGAAGATACAAGAATTTATTCTTGAATAACAGTCTGAGTATAAAAAAATCTAAGGGCAAACATGCTACTTATAGAAATATATAAAGAGAACTGAAAAGAAGCATCTGCCGCACATTAGAAAACATTAAATTAAGAGAGGTTAAATACAGAATATCTAGTGCTACACGCACTAGAAAGAAAAATGTAAGATATGTGAAAGATAAATAAATGGAATTGCTGTAGGGTAGTGTGAAAAAAAATCATAGCAACCACATGTCTCTGATTCTTTTAAGAGAGTCCTAATTTCAAATATTTGTTCCTATTTGTTAAACCATGTGTCTCGACTTTTCTTTAGAGAAATGTGTCACTGCAGGAAAAGTGTTGAAACGAAGGTGTTCTAGTAGTTTATAGGATGGAAACAGAGCCTGGAGCTAACAAAACCACCGCCACCATCACCACCTTTCAACTTTTTCTCGCCTCTTGAGTCTCTGCACCCTGTCACTTGTCTTTTATTTTCTGAGACCCTAATATTATCATTTAACACCTGTGGGAGTATTATTTTAATGCCTGCCTCTCAAGTTTTACTACTTTTAACTCAGTCCTAGAGCCATGACCTAGATCTTCCCACCATAACAATCTCTTCTCTTAGCTTCTCTCTCTCTTCTTACTGTAACTGAGACCTGCTTAGTGTCCAAGGAACTGCATTCTGTAGCCCTCCCAAGCTCTGGATCTCAAGCTATTCTCTCTTATACCACCTACCTCAGGCTCTCCAGGAAGGTGAGCTCATAGTCCTCCCTGCTCTCTGTGCATCCCCTTCTCTGGTATTATCCAGAATTACTATATTTAAAGAATGCCTACTTTTTTCATGTGTTTTCATCTTTGCTAGTAGAAAAATTTGCTACCTGGTAAGCTGTATCTTTGGAGGAAAGCAGAATTTAATGGCAGTAAAACACAATAAAAATAGCCCATGAATATAAAGAGCTATTGCAGCCAAAGTAGTTAAACAAATAACATAAGACAGAAAGTTGTGGTCAGAATGGAATTCTTTAATGAGAGATTTGGGAGGTAGGGGAGTTTCAGATGACAGGAAAGTCATAGAAAGTGAGACAGGTCACTGGAGATAAGGGGGTTAATGTTGAATGAGCATGGCACAAGAGTTAGTTTAGGTCATGGGGGGTGGATAAGAATGGGAAGGAATATAGGAAGATTTACAGATATGTTGACAAGAATTGGAAGACAACTGATGTCTGATTGCTATCTTACTTTTTTAAGAGAAAAAAAGAATATTAGTTAGTTTGGAGGTGTAAAAGGGGAGGCAATACAAGACTTGAAATAATCATTGTGAAGAATATTCTAGTGATTGATCAGGGAAACAGAGTATCATGGAATGCCCAGAGCAAAGTTAGGATAAGTGATATATATTCTAGTAAGTTCATCTGATTATTTCCTTCAAGTCAGTAGTTCTACCTTTAGAGTAGCATCAGAATTACCTAGAGGGCTTGTTAAACACAAACTGTGGGGCCCCACGATTCCAGTGTCTGACCTATAAAGTCTGTAGGTGGGCCGCTGAATGCACATTTCTAACAAGTTGCCAGGTGTGCTGCTGCCATCGATTCTGGGACCACTTTTGAGAACCACTGCTCTTTCTCCCTTCTAATGATTCTCCCTCCTAAACCCATGAATTTAATTGGTCGGTCTATTCTCTCTTTCTCTCTCCCTCCTTCCCTCTCTCTCTCCTAAAGGCAATCTATATTGACTTTACTGATTTATCATATCACATTTCTGGTTCTCCAAATTCCTTAACAGGTTTTCAAGACCCACAATAAACCTAACTATCCAGAATTAATCACAATGTATTCCAACATAATCTTTCTTAGATGGACATTTCCTTCTAAGGAAATATAATTTCCATCCACCTCTACCACTATTCCTATCAAAGGGAATGTTTTCTGTACCACTTTACAATAACCTGTGTTATCCATGGCTCAAAGAACTTCCCTTTAAAGATTCCTGGGTTCTGGTCCAAACTGTTGTCTTCCTTTATTGAACTATTGTACCAAGAGTCTTTACCACATAATTTTGTTTTTTTAAAATAACTTTTAACAATTCCCATTTATTTATATAAACCAATGGTAAGCTACTTGATAAGAGGAACAGAAATTTCATACATTTTATGTCTCCTGCAAAGTGTTCAACATAGCATTAAAGAAATTTACTCAGTGGGTCTTGTTTACTGTATGAAACTTTTACTTATATATAAAGTTTTTAATGAATAAATTGCAGGTTACTGTCAGCTATATTTTCCTATTTATTTCTACATAGAGACAGGAGACCATAAATGTCATTTTCTTCAGAATGTAAAAGAACATTTTAAAAGGCCTTCAATATATCTCAAAACCAAGGTATACAAAATACAGATAATGCTAGGTAAATAGGCCATGGTTTCTGCTTGTTTATTCCCTACCCATGATGAAGCATGTATTTTGAGTATTATAAAACAGAAAAGAAATATAGCGGGCTTTTCTTCACAGTAATGTGGGAAAATGATTTTTCCTAGTTTGGTTAACTTGGATTGAAGAATGTAAAACAACTTTAGAGGTTTCTATTGAGTAGAAATTTTATACCTATACAATTTATTTATATCTATACTTAAGTCAGAATCAGATAACTTCTAAGTTTTATCTTCAATATTGATATCTACTGATACATATCTATTGATAATTTCTGGTATGTTTTTGATATTGATCAAAATAATGAAGGTTGGCTTTACAAATTATCATTATAACCATTCTTTTTATATACTCACAATTGCTTCATTATTATGGATATCAGGCCTATAAAATTCCTGAAATATCTTGCCCAGGAAAAATATCATTACATTTAAATTGTAAACTAAATATATCTGTTATTAACTTCTAGCAAAACACTAAATGTGAATATTCAACCAACAAATTGCCAAATATGGGGGGGGGGCAGAAAATAGGAATTAGACTCACTGCCAAATAAAAATAAGATTTGTCCTGTGGTTTGCTGAGGGGAATGACAACAAAATAATAAAAATTTGTTTTCATTATTTTTTGTATCTTTAGAGGCTTGGCTTAAGCTAGCCTAATGTTAACAACAGAAAAATTTCTATTGATTTCTCCTCCTCATTTTTCAAAAAATCAAGGTGCCAGAAAAACCTATGCTTCTGGCCTAAGATGTCATGTGGTTCTTCCAAGTTCTCCAGTTTCTCAGGCATGGAACAGTCTCTCACCAACCCCAAGGAGCATGGCTTCATTTTTGTGGAATACTGGACCTCCAGAGAAGTCCTAATAAATTATCTTTAGAAGAGCCATAGATTAAGTAAAATTTTTGCAGGGAAGATCTCTACTCAAAATGTGCCCTGCATCCCTAGTCTGAAATATCACAGGACCTAAACTATATAAAAAATACTAGTATGTTTCCCTTTTTTCCCCTCCCAATTAAAGAAATAAATCAAGAAAACAGCTATTGTTAATACAATGGGAATACACTGATAAGGTGGAAAACAGAAATTTTCTTTGTAAGAAGTAGTTGTTTTTATTTGCTGCATTTCTCCTTCCTAATTTACTTGACCACATTTTCTCAACAAAGCTACATACCTTTGAAAAAGAATGGAAACTCAGAAAAAGTCTGCATTTCACATGTCATTGTCCTTTTCATGATATTGTTTTACCCAAACCATATTAGGTGAAATCCCTTTCAGTTTTGTAAAAGGGTATGGTAAGGCTTCTAAAGAAGTCTATTTTAGGAAATAGGACCAGACAACGCACAAAATAAGTGACCACATACCAACTGCTGTCATGTAATCCCAGCGCTCAATGAGGCACATATTGAAGATGAGGTGATCAGATGTTTGCCCTTGGCCAATAAGTGAAATCTGCCTCTCCAAATTCTGGCAAACAGACGAAGTCCAGCCAACAAGAAACCAAAATACTACCAGGAGCATTACTGCCAGCATCCTCATGACCCGTCCACCAGTCATATATGGAATCCGCTGGGCTGTTCGTGAAAGAAACACCTTCAAAACCCTGGAAAAGCAAAACATCAAAATGTGAAGGCAAACTTAGCACTCAGAAAAACTCCATATTATTTGATTCTTCTAGGTGAAGTTTAAGCCCACCAAAAACCTACTTATGCAGAGTTTTAACATGAAAAAAAAAAAAACCTAGAAACAGTATTGCTTTTATTTTCACTTAATTTCATTCTAGTTTTTATCTTCCAATAGCAAAACAGATATTCTACTTTAGATGGCAGTGAGTCAACAGATTTGTACAGGATGAAATTATTTTGAGTGTGTCTTAATATTTTAGGGAACATACTCAAGATCTTAAAAAAAAAGGATCCAGAGGCAAACTGGCTCAAACAAGATTTCCAAGGGATCAAAACTAGTCTTGAAAATAAGTAGCTAGATTTCACACTATTATACTAAGCCAAAAACTTCCCTGAACCAGTTAATTTTTTACAATAGAATAACATGAAAGGCATTTTCTGAAAATTATTTTTTTTAAAGATTTTATTTATTTATTCATGAGATACACAGAGAGAAGAGAGACAAAGGCAGAGACATAGGCAGAGGGAGAAGCAGGCTCCATGCAGGGAGCCTGATGTGGGACTCGATCCCCAGACTCCAGGATCACAGTCTGGGTCGAAGGCTGAGCCACCCAGGCATCCCGTGAAAATTATACAAATTGATTTCCCTTTGTAATTATTTTATCACATTACCAAAAAAAATAATGAAATAAACATGAAAACAATGAGAGAGGTATTTAAATACTAGGGTAACTGAATTAAGATCACTATATTAAGGAAGAAGATCGGGATGAAATTGGAAATGAAACATGCATACTTGAAATAGCCTAGATGTATTATACTTTTTTTTTCTCTCTATAGACCTTTGGTAGCTCTTCCTGAATCAACACAATACATCCAACAAAGAAAGTTATTTTACAGCAGACTTTTATTTATCCTTCTTCCCTATACCTTTAACTCCATTGTCCTTCAGCTAACACAAAGGGTGAAGTTATTTAATTCTGAATAAAATACCTACACTTAACTTTTCTGTGGAACAATGTCAGAAAGATATTAGTATAAAATAAGAGGATAGTAGCTCTTTTTACTCTAGTACCATTTTACTAGTTCACCAGATTAACGGCTATTCTCCATTCCCTAGGTAAAACATATTGAGTACTGCCCATGCCATGTAAATGCTAGTACTGGCAGCTAACTTGCTAGCTCTGTCTAGTGTGCCTCAAACGCTTTTGCTCCAACCAGGGGAATTGCTACTTGTTAAGAAATCAGTTGTATTTGTCCCCAAATCGTGCCCATTGTTATCACCTTATATAATTTAACTAAATTACGAATAAAATAATTACTCATGATGTAAAAAAAAGACTTATTTGTATAAAATAAGGAGAGAAAATGAGTGGAAATATCAGTGAGGGAGAAAGAACAAGAGAGACTCCTAACTCTGGGAAACAAACAAGTGGTAGTGGAAAGGGAGGTGGGCGAGGGTTTGGGGTGACTGGGTGATGGGCACTGAAGGGGGCACTTGACAGGATGAGCACTGGGTGATATGCTATATGTTGGCAAATTGAACTCCAATAAAAATAAAACAAAACAAAATAAAATAAAATAAAATAAAATAATCTATCTCGAATGCTTTGGAAAGACTCCATGTCGGCAAGTCATTAAATAGGCTTTTAACTGAGGGGAAAATGAGGAAATTTTAGTTTATTGGAGTGGTCAATAAACAAGAATCTAGAAAGTCTATACTCAGATTACTTTAAAAATATTTAGATTTACACTTTTATCTAAAGAACCAACACTGAACAGTAAATAATGATTATAGTAATTTATGTTAGAAAGAGAATAATGCACTCCAAATACCTGACCCATAGTCAAAGAAGTTTTTCCTCAAAAGTATTGGTAAGTGAGGAGCACGTGGGTGACTCAGTCAGTTAAGCATCTGACTCCTGATTTTGATTCACGTCATGATGTCAGAGTTCTGGGATTGAACCTCGTGTGGGTCTCTGTGCTCAGTTCAGAGTCAGTGTGAGAATTTCTCTTCCTTTCCTTTGGCCCCTGACCTTACTCATGTTCTCTCTCCCTCCCCCTCTCCCTGAAATAAATAAATCTTTTAAAAAGTTGGTAAATGATTATTTGTGTGTTTTAAGTCACAGCCTCTTATACACTTCTTTAATGCTTTTTTGCTTTAAACAAGTTAATCAACTTATTGGTCAATGATTAACCCTATAAGAAGCCTTCTATTATAATTAGCAGATCAAAAAATTCAGAGAACTCTTAGAAATAAGAGACATTTAAAAAATTGTCGTTATTATCATTATTATTATTTTTTGCCAGTGTCAATTTTATTTTCTGCAGGAGAAACTTGCAGCCACTATGTACACATAATTGTCTCTGGGTATACCTGAATGAATTCTAAATTTTGAATGACTAGGAACTCAAAAGAGGAAATCTGGCCCATTTTTATGGTCTTCTATATTTTGGCTAGGCAGAAAAAGGAGAATTCTTTAGTACTAGACACTGAATACATAAGCATAATGAATGACTTTTTATATAGTGACAATCATATATAAATAACTGAAATATAAGTATAACGAGCAAATATTTATATAGTGATAATCATATGCTGGGCATTATGCGGGGCAACATGGAAGAATAAGATATAGTCCTAGAAGTTTACAGTCTAACTAGAAATAAATATGCAAATAACTGCTTGATGCCACCTGGGACAAGGGATCATGGTTAAGACAAACAACAGACTAAATAAAAAAGGAATAGCATATGTTCTATGTTTTATGTACATAGTCAGTGTAGTAATCTAATAAAATAGGTGGTATTTGACCTGGACTTTGATGGATACCAATAGAAATTGAGGAAAGTGGAAAAGATATAAGGAGATATTCCAGCTGAAGGAAATCACATAACAAAATACAGAGCAGGAAATACACATTGCATTTTCAGAAGAAATCTGTATGATCCCAGTTGGATAATCTTTTAGTCAATAAATCCCAATTCTAAATTATCATAAATTTTCATGTTTTCCAGGTGACCCTTTGGGTATTTACTGCATGGTCTGAGAATTCAAGATCATCACAGGTCCCATAATCTCATTTCCAGGGATGAAAAACCAAAGCAAAAGCTGTCATGAGTCTTGTGTTAGTGATTTTACTGGTTTTTGAATTCTGGGAAATATACTAAAGCGATTCTGTACCTTTGCCTAAGCATTTCAGGATATTGGTTTTGGTAAAATGGAATAAGTTGAATTTTTCTAGCATTGCCTTAAAATAAAATGAGAAAATTCTACCATATATTTAAAAAACAAGCTCTTGTTAGTTTATATGGGTTCATTCCCTGGAAACCAACTTCTGAAAACAAAATCCTTAGATATGCATTTATATGAAATACAACTGTAGGAAAAAAATACAATCATTAAAATTCTTAATTACTTTTTCTACTGTTATTTCAAAGATAAATCTTCAGTCTACCTATCTGTTCAGAAAATTTCACTATTTCTGAAGGAAAGCAGTAATATATACAAGAAGACAGCAAGAAATTCCCAGAATTTAACATAAAAAAGTATATTTAAAAATACATTCTGTTCTCATTATTAATAGCAGATAAAGTCATACAAATCATGTTGAAACAATGAAAAGGGCAACACACGAACTGGCTGTCACTATATTATCTGCTTCTACTTTTTCACTTCCTATATATTTCTGGTTTGAATTCATGAAACTTTACTGTCAGGAGTTATACTTAGGTTATTAATTACCTTCTTCAAATATCTAATTGATATTGTTACTCCTTATTTTACTTGATCTCTTTCCAGCTTTCAGCATGGCTAAAGCACTGGCTTCCATTCTGTCATGTTCTCCTGATTTTCTTCCCGTTTCTCTGTTAGCAACTTTGTAGTCTCTAACACAGACTCCTCTTCCCCAGGTTTGCCCTTAAGTGGCGGTGTTTCTCCACAATCTCCTAAATGTAGCCATCTAGATCTATTTCTTGCTGTACCTGTTGTACCCAGGGAATTCCGTCTATTTCTCTGTTTCAGTTATCTATGTATTGGCAAGTCCCAAATCTGTGCCTTAGTTTAGATGTCTCTCCTGAGCTCAAAATCCCTCTACTCAGTGACTCACTAGACCTCAACAGGTCCCCAGATTAAATCATCCCTCTCTCCATTCCTCGTTCCTCTAGCCTTCCTTGCTCCCGTGACTATTACACTTAATGGATCAAAGCAGAAACCTACCAATAAACTTTATTTTTTTCCCTCGCCTACATTCCAGACATGAAATGAGTGTTCAAGAATTTAATTTCTACCTCTTAAATATCTTTCAAATCTTTTTTTTTTTCTCCATCTTCATTGCTACTCTATAGCTCCTGGTCATCAACCTGCTCCTACAGTAGCTAATTACAGTCTACTTATTGGTCTTGCCCACCTTCAGTCCACACCCTACACTGAAGCCACAATGATCACTTCTGATCATGTTGCTCCCTTTTTATAGTCCTTCAGTGGCTCTCCACCCAAAACCTAGCTCTTTAGTATGGTCAAAGGCCTCTGAATGCCTTTGAATATCGCTTCTTCCTGCCTTGGCAGCCTCATCTCTCATCACTCTCCTTTTCCTACAGACTTGCAGGTCCCTGTGCACTACATCCAAGTCTCCTCTGTCTGAACCTTTGCCTTCAGCTTTCCTCACTGCTCTTCCCCCCACAATACTACCCCTAATTTAGCTAATTCCTACTTATTCTTTCATGGCTCAGTTTATAGATATTGCTTGCTTTAGGCCAGTGGTTCCAAACCATCATCATCTACATCATCTGTAAACTTATTAGAAATGCAAACGCGGTATCTACCTGGTCTCAGCCTCATCATAATTTAGTAAACATAAATGAAAAGGCAATTAAAATATAATGGTTTTGGGAAATGGTATTAGCAAAAGTAGAGGCATAAAGAACCCTGCAACTCCATCCATCCATAAAAACAATGAATAAGGTGGCAAAAACTATTAGAATCAACTTTTTTGGAATCCTGGAAGAGAATCAAAAGCTTATAGCAACCAGGGGGATGCTTAACCAAAAGAAGAGCTGAATCTGAGTAAAAGAGTTTTCTAACATTTTAAAACACTGTTCTATCCAGTGTCCGATCTCCCATTACCCAGTTCAGTAGTGAACTTAGAGATAACAGACTGCATTCCCAGGACAGGGGAATACGCGAACACAATGGGCTTTATTCTTAAAAAAATTGTGGTTGTTCATTTTGACCTTTCTGGAGGCTCCCTGGAAGACTAGTTCAAAGGGCCTGCCTTTATTTTTAATTCCAGTACAGTTAACGTGCAGTGTTATATTAGTTTCAGGTGTACAATATAGTGATTCAACAAGTCTATACATTACTCAGTGCTCATCATGTTAAGTGTATTCTTTAATCCCATCTCCCCTCTGGTGACCATTTTGTTCTCTAGAGTCGAGTCTTTTTCTTGATTTCTCTCTCTCTCTTTTTTCCTTTAGTCATTTATTTTGTTTCTTAAATTCCACATATGAGTGAAATCATGTTATTTTTGTCTCTGATTCATTTATTTTGCTTAGCATTATGCTCTCTAGCTCCATCTATATAATTGCAAATGATAAGATTTTATTCTTTTTATGGCCAAATAATATTCCATTACATATAATACCACATCTTCTGTATCTAGTCATTTATTGATGAACATTGGATTGCTTTCATAATTTGTCTATTGTAAGTAATGCTGCAATAAATATAGGGGTGTGTGTATCCCTTTGAATTTGTGTTTTTGTATTTTTTTGGGTAAGTACCCAATAGTGTGATTACTAGATCATAGGGTAGTTCTATTTTCAACTTTTTGAGGAGCCTCCATTCTATTTACTATGGTGGCTGTACCAGTTTGCAAGATTGTTCCTTTTACCTCACATCCTTGCCAACAATTGTTTCCTGTGTTTTTAATTTTAGCCATTCTGAAGATGTGTTGTGATATCTCATTGTACCTTTCATTTGCATTTCAAAGGGCCTGCTTTATTTCTCCTGTGGGAACCCTCCCATGGCTGAGGTAGTAACCTGAGGGTCATTTGACTAAGATATTTAAAGGAAAATGGATTGCTTGATGCCACCTGGGACAAGGGATCATGGTTAAGACAAACAACAGACTAAATAAAAAAGGAAGAAAGGCTGGGGAATGAGATCTGCTGGGCAAAATAGGCTTTGAAAAGCTTCTCTTTATTCCCAGGCATCTAGAAAGCTGAAAAATGCTCAGAATATATATAAGGCCTTAAATTTTCATATCTTGCTGACCTAAGGCTCTGCACAAGAGGAAATAAAGTCTAAGGCAAAGTTGTAAAGTGCCTGAGTGTTGAAAGCATGTGCCAACATATACATATACACACAAAGTCATGTGCAAAAAATAAGAAATTTTAAAAAGTTTTATTTGTTCAAGGCTGTAAGGAAATCTCTGTTAAATCATTAGCTCATTATTAAATCAACAGAACAGACTTCAATTGGTATATATAACAAAAGATACAGATATTACAAAATTAGTTCAGAAAAGCCAGTAAACAAACAACAGCAACCACAACAAGGAACAAAAATAAATGCTAGGGGGGGATGAAGAGTTTGATTCCAGATTATATTATAATATTCAAAAAGTCCAGTTTTCAAAAAAAAAATGCAAAGAAATGAGTGTGTGGTCCATATGAAAAAAAAGAATATGGAAACTGTTTCTGAGGAAACCCAGGCATTGTACTTTATTTTTTTTTTTAAGATTTTATTTATTTATTCACGAGAGACACAGAGAGAGAGAGGCAGAGACACAGGCAGAGGGAGAAGCAGGCTCCATGCAGGGAGCCTGATGTGGTACTCCATCCTGGGACTCCAGGATCACACCCCGGGGCCAAAGGCAAGTGCTAAATCGCTGAGCCACCCAGGGATCCCCCAGGCATTGTACTTACTAGACAATGACTTCAACTGTATTACATATGGTCAAAAAGCTAAAGAAAATCATGCACAAAGAACTAAAGAAAGAATGATATTTCACTAAATAAAAAATATCAATAAGTGGATAGAAATTATAAAAAGGAAACAAATAGAAATTCTGGAGTTAAAAAGTACAATAACTGAAATGAAAAATTCACTAAAAGGATTTAACTGAAGATTTGACCATGTAGAATAAAGAGTTAGTATATTCGAATATAGGTCAATTGAGATTATACAGTGTGAGGAGCAGAAATGAAAATAAAATGAAGAGTAATGAACATAGCCTAAGAGACCTGTGACACACTATTAAGAATATCAATATTTATAAACTGGGAGTTCCAGAAAGACAAGAGAAAAAAGCCAAAAGGAACATTTGAAGAGATAATGACTGAAATCTCTCAAATTTAATTACGGACTTAAATCTACATATTCAAGAAGCTCAAGTAATCAAAGTAGGATGAACTCAAAGAGACTCACCCTTCAGATACATTATAATCAAACTGTTGAAAGCTAACATGAAGAGAAAATATTGAAAGCAATCTGAGAAAAGACCCATTACATACAAGGGATTCTTAGTAAGATTAAAATCTACTCTCTTATCAGAAACCATGGAGGCCAGAGGGCTGTGGGCTAACATATTCAAAATACTAAAATGAAAAAAAAAAAAAAAATCTTGTCAACAAAGTATTCTATGTCTGACAAAACTGTCTTTCAAAAATGAAGGAAAAATTAAGATATTCCCAGATAAAATTGAGAGAGTTCATCACTAGGAGATAGGCTCTAAAGAAATACTAAAGGAAGTCCTTTAGCTGAAATAGAAGACACTAGACTGAAATTCACGTGAAATAATGAAGAACATTGGTAAAGGTAACCAAAGAAATAAATATAAAAGTCCGTATTAATGTAGTTTCAGTTTGTAATGTTCTTTTTAATTTTTTAAAAGATTTTATTTATTTATGAGAGACACACAGAGAGAGGCATAGACATAGGCAGAGGGAGAAGCAGGTCCCCCATGGGGGACCAGGACCCTGAGCCAAAGGCAGATACTCAACCTTTGAGCCACCCAGGCATTCCTGGTTTATTATGCTCTTATTTTCTTACATAACTTAAAAGACAATAATAAGTATAAATCTATGTTGATGGGTACACAATGTTGCAAGATTATATTTTTGACACTAACAGTGTAAAAGAAGAGGGAGGGCAGAGTGATATATAGCCAGGTTTTTGTACTATTAAAAGCAAGTTGGTATTAATTTAAACCAGGTTATTATATTTTTCGAATGTTAATTGTAATCACTAGGGCAATCATTAAGAAAATAAATATATAGGGGCACCTGAGTGGCTCAGTGGTTGAGCGTCTGCCTTAAGCTCAGGTGTGATCCTTCGGTCCTGGAATGGAGTCCTGCATGAGGCTCCCCACAAAGAGCCTGCTTTTCCCTCTGCCTGTGTCTCTGCCTCTCTCTATGTATCTCTCATGAATAAATAAATAAAATCTTTTAAAAAAGAGAAAATAACCAATACAGGAAAAAATGAAAGAATAAAAATGGGGGATTAGAAAACACTGATTTATCATAAGAGCAGACAGTAATGGAGGAATTGAGGAATAAAAATGATAAAAGATATATAAAAACAAATGTCAAAATCATAGAAGTATGTCCTTCCTTACAATTACATTAAATGTAAATTGGTTAAGTTCTCCAACCAAAAGACAGATGGCAGGATAGATTTTTAACGAGATCCAACTGTATGTTGTCTGCAAGAGATTCATTTTAGACCCAAAGAAACAAATAGGTTAAACTAAAATAATGGAAAAAGATATCTCATTCAAATAGTGACCAAAAGAGAGCTGGAATGGATATGTTAATATCAGATAAAAAATACTTTAAGACAAAATTTGTTAAAAGAGACAAAGAAAGACATTATGGAATTATAAAACTGTCAATTCATCAAAATACTGATATTTGTAAATACATATGCACCAAAAAACAGAGCCTCAAAATGTATGAAGCAAATATTAACAAAATTGAGAAGAGAAACAGAGTTAGTTCTACAATAATGGTTGGAGACTTCAACACCCTGATTTTAAAAATGGATCAACTATCTAGACAGGCAATAATACAATTAAGGGCTTTAAGAACATCATGAGTCACCTAGATCTAACAGACATATAGAGAACACTCCACCAACAATAGCAGATTATACATTCTTCTCAAGTGCACAGAGAACATTCTTCAGGATAGACACAAATCAGGCCAAAAAGTCATAATAAATTAAAAAAGATTAAAATCATACAAAGTATCTTCTCTGACCACAGTAGGTTGGCATTAGAAATTAATAACAAGGAAATCTGAAAAATTAACAAATATGTGGAAATTAAATGGCACATTCTTAAACAACCAATGAGTTAAGGAGGAAATCACATAAGAAATTAGAAAATAATCCGAGATAAATTTAAATGAAAATACAACATACCAAAGCTTACGAGTTTTAGCAAATGTGATGTTTTGAGAGAAATTTATAACTGCTAATGCCTTTATTCAAAAGAGAATAAATATATCAAATCAATAACTTCCCAATGTAAGAAACTAGAAAATTAAAAAAAAAAAAGAAACTAGAAAATAAAAAGCAAACTAAATCCAAAGAAAGCTGAAGGAAGGAAATAATAAATTTTAGAGAGGAATAAGATGAAATGAATAATAGAGAAACAATAGAGACAATAGGCAAACCACAGTTGGTTCTTTGAAAGGATAAACAAAATTGACAAACTTTTATTTACTCTGATAAAGAAATAGGAAGAAAACTCATATTAATTACTGAATCAGGAATGCAAAGACATTACTAGCAACTTTACAAAATAAAAAAGATTATAAGAGAATTCTATGAACAACTCTATGACAAAACAATTAGATAACCTAAATGGAATGGACTAATTCCTAGAAATACACAAATTACCTACATTGACTCAAGAAGTAGACAGTAGACATCTCCAAAGACTTATAATAAACAAAAAGATTGAATCAGTAATTGAAAGCTTTCCGGTGGAAAAAAAAAAGTCAGGATCAGATGGTTTCACCAGTGTATTTTACCAAACACTTAAAGAAGAATTAACACCAATTCTTCTGAAACTCTTCTAAAAGTAGAAGAGGAAAAAGCACATTCTAAATTATTTCATGAGGCCAGCATTACTTAGACTCCAAAGCCAGATAAATACCTCACACAAGAGGGGCACCTGGGTGGTTCAGTCGGTTAAGTGTCTGACTCTGGATTTTGGCTCAGGTCATGATTTCAGGGTTGTGAGATCAGGCTCCACATGGGGGGGGGGGGGGGAGTGCTCTCTCCTTCTCCCTCTGCTCCCCCTGCCCCCCACCACTTGCATGCTTTCTCTTTCTAATAAATAAAATCTTAAAAGACATCACAAGAAAAAAATTACAAACCAATATCCCTTATAAATATACATGCAAAATTCCTAAGGAAAATACTAGCAAACCAAATTCAAAAGCATATTAAAAGGTTGATATACAATGACCAAGTGGGATTTATCCTTGGAGTGCAAGGTGGTTCAACATAAAAAAATCAATCAATATATTATACCAAGTAATAAAGAAAAATCATACCATAGTAATAGAATGAAGAAAATATGATCATCTTAATTTATACAGAAAAGAGCATTTGACAAAAATCCAACACTCTTTCATGATAAAAACATCAATAGCTATAGAAGGTAACTTCTTCAACTTGATTCTTATTGAGTTTCAGTGAAAAACTTACAGCTAATATCATACTCTATGGTGAAAAACTGAAATATTTCCCTCTAATATCATAAACAAAAATGTCATTCTCACCACTTCTACATATCACTGTACCAAAAATTCTAGCCATGACAATTAGTTGAGGAAAAAAAAGGCATTCATATTGGAACAGGAGAAGTAGAACTATCCCTATTAGTACATGACATTATCTTAAATATAACAATCCCTAAAGAATACACACACATAGATAATGTGAGCTAAAAAATAATTTAGTAAAATCACAAGATATAAATTCAACATACAAAAAATCACTTTTATTTCTGTATACTAGAGATCCAAAAATGAAATTGAGTAAACAATTCCATTTACTATAGCACTGAAATGAGTAAAATACCTAGTGGTGAATTTAACCAAGGAGGTAAAAGATGTGTATGTTGAAATCTGTAAGACATCACTGAAAGAAATTAAAGAAGACCTGAGAAAATGGAAAGACCTTCTGTGTTCATGGATCAGAAGACATAATATTGCTGAGATGGCAATACTTCCTAAATTGATCTGTAGATTCAAGTCAATCCAGAGATTGCAATGCATTCCCTATTAAAATTTCAACTGACTTATTTTCAGGAGTGGACAAACTGATACTAAAATTCATATGAAATTGCAAAACATTTCAAATGGCCAAATAATGTAGGAAAAAAACTAAGTAGGAAGGAAGACTCACACTTTCTGATTTCAAATGTTGCTATAAAGCTACACTTATTCCATAATATAGATCAATAGAATAAAATCGATCATCCAGAAGTAAAACCTTTATTACATCCATGTTCAACTGAGTTTTGATAATGATGTCAAGACCATTCAATAAGGAATAGTTTTGGGGTGCCTGGGTGGCTCAGTTGATTAAGTGTTCCACTCTTGTTTCTGGCTCAGGTCATGATCTGAGGTGGTAGGATCAGGCTCTATGCTGAGTGTGGAGCCTGCTGTGATTCTCTCTCTCTTTCTCTCTCCCTCTGCCTCCCCCTTATAATTCTCACATGTGTGCACACACATTCTCTCTCTCTTTCAAAAAAAAAAAAAAAAAAGGAATAGTCTTTTTAATAGATGGTCCTGGGACAAATGGATATCAGATGCAAAAGAAATTTAGACCTCTACCTTACATGATATACAAAAATTAATTTCAAAGGAATCAAAGACCCAAATATAAGAGCTAATGCTATGAAATGCTTGCAAGAAGTAAAAACGTTGATCTGGGATTAGGCAATGGTTTCTTAAATATGATACCAAAAGTGCATGTAACAAAAGAAAAAATTAATTGAACTTCATCAAGATAAATTTTTTTTGTATATAAAGGCATACTATCAAGAAAGGGAAAAAGAAAATCCACAGAATTGGAAGAAAATATTTTCAAATAATTTATCTAATAAGGGTCCATATTCAGAATAAATAAAGAACTCATAAAATGCAACAACAAAAAGGCAAACAGTCTAATTAAAAAAATAAAGGACTTGAATAGACATTTCTTCACAGAGATAAAAACACATGAAATTAACCTCAACATCATTAGTCACTGGAGTAATGTATATCAAAAGCACACAGACTGGGATAGTTATAATAAAAATAGGTAGAAAATAACTGTTGATGAAGATGTGGAGAGGCTGGAAGGCTCATACATTGCTGGTGGGAAGAGGAAATGATACAGCCTCCATGGAGAGCAATTTTGTGGTTCCTCAAAATGTTAAACATAGATTTAACATGTGACCAAACAATTCCACTCCTGCTATTACATACCTATGAGAACCCAAACACAGATTCATACAAAAAAACCTGTATATGAGTGTTTATAGTAACATTATCTATAATAGTGAAGACTGGAAACAACTCATCCATCAAATGATGAATGGATAAACCAAGTGCAGCATATACATGCAATGGGATATTATTTATTAATAAAAAGCCATGAAGTACTGATACATATTATGACTTGGACAAACCTTGAAAATATTATGTGATGGGAAAGAAGCCAGACACAAAGAGCCACATATTGTATGATTCCATTTCTATGAATCTGGAATAGCTAAATCTGTAGGGACAGGAAGCAGATTTGTGGTTGTCAGGATCTGGGGGCACGGGGCTAGGGTGGTCTGCTCAATGGGCATCAAGTTTATTTTTGGGGTGATGAAAAGTATTCTGGAATTAGATAATGGTAACGGTCATAGAACATCATGCATGTACTAAAAGCCAGAACTGTACATTTTAAAATGGTTAAAACGATGGATTTGATGTTGTATGAATTTTACCTCAATAAAAAAATATACAATTGTTCTTATTCCAGCAGAAAAGGAAAAAATTCTTCTGTGCCTTCCTGAACATTGCAGCCCCTGTCTATTGCAGTCCCAGGGTGTCCTTAGTCATTTGGTTGTACTTTCTCTCCACCCCCCTTCCCAGGGAACTGAGGTAAGATGCACTAGCATTAAAACTTGGGCTTTGCACTAGTGTATCTGCAGTGTGACCATTCCTTTCTCACAGGAGTTCATTCTGTCATCTTAGGCCTATAAAAAAATGGAAGAAATCTGATACTCAAAAGCATGCTTGATTCCCTAAAATAGAGGTCAATAATACTAATTGGTCTAAATTCAGACCTTCTTTGTTTTAACTTGGCAAAAACACCTGTTTCCTAAACCACATTCCTTTGGAATTGTTTGAAGCGAAACAATATTGCAAGTAAAGAACTTTTCATAGCAATTGAGTGCTTGTGCTCCAAAGATGCTTAATTTTGAAAAGTTTTGGATAAAATCTTGCAGAGAAAGATTTAAATATAGACACTATTGCTCCTTCTCCACTGTTCTCCCACCCTCAACTTACTACACAAAGATATTTCACACAATAAGCAGATAATTAATTAATCATTCTGAAGATGAAGGAGAAGAAATTAGATTATTAAAAGTTAAGAATTACATGTGCCTGTTCCTTTCCTTACATCCAGGGTAAATATAAAATCTATGGCCAAGTATAAAAATAGGTTTTGTCCTTATATTTCAATTATTTAGCACTGATAAAATAATTTTTTAAAGATTTATTCATTTTAGAGAGAGAGAGTGCACATGAGCAGAGGGAAGGGGAGAGGGAGAGAGAATCTTCATGCTGACTCCCCTTTGAGTGCACAGCTTGAATGGGGGCTCCATCCCAGGACGCTGAGATCATGACCTGAGCTGAAATCAAGAGTTGGCTGCTTAACCAAAAGAGCAATCCAGGTACCCCAGCAGAAATAATTTTAAATTAAAATTTCATTCCAGGTTTTGGTGTTTTAAGAATTTAACGTTTTACTATTTAATATGACATTTTGGTATTCAAAAATATGATTTAAGACAAAATATAAAAACAAATTTATTACAGATGGTTGCCTAATAGCATTATTAGTTAAATGAGCAATTATATTGCAATCTCAAAAGGGAAACATATCACTATTTGTATGGTTTTGTAGTTAGAAAATTTCTAAAATGACACCATTTAATGTTACTATTTAAATTTTGATCTGTTCTTCTTTTTTTTTTTTTTTGTTCTTACTTCTAAACCATGATTTAGTTTTGCTATATGAATAAAGCAAAGCAAAACCCGTTTCCTCTGAAATAGGTTAATCACAGAGAAGTATTTCTCCAGGGATATCCTAAGGCAAAGTTTTTTGAGGCTGTTTTCTCTTCAATCATGATTGTTCAAATTGGAATGTGGTTGAAATAGAAAACTTGTTTTGCTTTCTACGGAGAATTTAAAAATTTTTATAAAGTCCTTTTTTAAAAAGATTTTATTTTTTTATTCATGAGAGACACACAGATGGAGAGAGGCAGAGACACAGGCAGAGGGAGAAGCAGGGTTCCATGCAGGAAGCCCGGTGTGGGACTTGATTCCTGGATTGGGATCATGTCCTGAGCCAAAGGCAGATGCTCAACCACTGTGCCACCCAGGCATCCCAAGTTTTATAAGATCTAATACTGTAGGTCTTTCAGTCTCTTCAGCATGCATTTATAGATAAAGAATAGTGCCAGACTATAAGGAACCACAAAAAAGATGACGAAATTCTTTGCAAATATACAGTTACTCTTTTGTATGTGTTATTACTTATAAAAATAAGAAAAAATTCTTAATGAATAGCTGCACATTAATATATTTAGCCCAATTTTAGGTGTTGGTCTCATATAAGAGAAATACTAAACAATATAAATAATAAAATAATGAAATATATTAAAAACTCTATAAATAATAAAATAATGAAATATATTAAAAACTCTAAAATTACTGTTGCATTCACCTTTACCTTAACACACAGTAAAATACACAAACAAAATATATTAGGTAGCAAGTAGAAGATGCCACCACAAAAGAAATTCAGGAGATTTGCTGTATGAGGATGTAAATACCGGTCAGTTTGACTGGTAATATTATTAACTCTTCAGATGATATTAATAAATCTTGAAATAGAAGAACTTTTGGTCATGTCCATGTCAATGAAACTTTGGAAATTAATTATGAAGTATTATTGTGATTGCTCTTTGGTTCTCATGCTTTTTAACTATTTATACTTTGTCTAATCGCTAGATTTAAAACTCTTTGACTTAAATTTTGTAGGTCCCGAAGTGCCTACGACATCACTTTGCCTATTACAGACCATAAGTGTTATACAGTATCACAAAGACTCAGCTATTTTTACATGCAATTTGATTCTCTCATTAAAACTATAATATTTGACAAAGTAAAAAGAAATAGAAAACTATAAACAAAAAGAAAAAAATGAACACTAAAATAGAACTTAGCTGTATATAAATACTGTTAGCATTTAGATGAATTTTATTCTCTAGTATTTTCTAATGTATATAAAATATAATATTGGGATTATAATATATAGTTTATATGATTTTTAAAATATAACATGGAATTCTGAGCATTGTCATACAACATTTTATATTTGTAAATAGCATGATATATATGATAGCATGTAATCTTTTATGCAAATCATTAATTTTTTTATTATAACCTACACACCAGTGAACATTTTTTTTCTCATTCCTCCAAAGCCACCAAAAGTCTAAGAATGGAAAATGGAAACTTACTGGATTAATTCATAAACATATCAGCTATTACTAACCATATTGGGAAACACTGTCTCATCTCTTTTGTCAAATTTAGAATGGATTGAAAATTAATTGAACAAGTAATTGAGAAGAAAGATGGTTAGTACAAGCTTAACAGATTTTAAAGATATAAAGTTTCATATTTTTATATTGGAACAGATGCCAACTTAGGAAAAATTTTCTAGTGACTAAACAATATAGGAAAAGTCTTATCTATGTAAAACCTGGGTATAATTAATAGAAAAAATTAAGGAATCTGCATAGGTACTATTCTTTCAAGGCTCCTTTTATATGAGTTTGATCTGTTTTTTTTTTTTTTTTTTTTTAAGTGCCTTTCATAACATTCTTTGCTTACAGACTAGGGCCTATTGTAATGTGTTTTTCTACCACATTCTAAAATCCTCCACAACCACTGACAAACCTCTCTTCTGCATGTCATCTTCCCAGACTGCCTGACTGGACATTCTATTTTCTTCTTTCTTTCTTTCTTTCTTTCTTTCTTTCTTTCTTTCTTTCTTTCTTTCTTTCTTTCTTTCTTTCTTCTTTCTTTCTTTCTTTCTTTCTTTCTTTCTTTCTTTCTTTTCTTCCTTTCTTCCTTTCTTTCTTTTTCTTTCTTTCTTTCTTTCTTTCTTTCTTTCTTTCTTTCTTTCTTTCTTTCTTTTCTTTCTTTCTTTCTTTCTTCTTTCTTTCTTCTTTCTTTCTTTCTTTCATCTTTCTTCTTTCTTTCTTCTTTCTTTCTTTCTTTCTTTCTTTCTTTCTTTCTTTCTTTCTTTCTTTCTTTCTTTCTTTCTTCTTTCTTTCTTTCTTTTCTTTCTCTCTTCATGAGAGACAGAGAGAGAGAGAGAGAGAGAGAGGCAGAGACACAGGCAGAGGGAGAAGCAGGCTCCATGCAAGGAGCCCAATGTGGGACTCGATCCTGTGATCTCCAGGATCACACCCAGGTCCGAAGGCAGGCACTAGACCATTGAGCCATCCAGGGATCCCACATTCTATTTTCTTGCTGTGACCTAGAGCATAATCTGTGTTTCTGCCTATGTGCGCTCCAGTCGTTCACCATATTTTCAGAATATGAACAGTCTTGCAGATAGATTTTTGTGCACACCCTTAATTTTTTCTTTAGATTTCAAAAAATAACTCACTTTTAAAAAACTCTGGATACATTTTACCAAATATTTCTAGTAGATTATACCATTTCATTTATACTCTGTTCTGCAAAGTATGAGGCTATCTTACCCCTCGGATATTTAATATTATTGACTACAACTGTCAAGTTATAATGAAAAATGATGTTCTCTTTTGAAACAAATGAAATATTAATCCATAATTTCTCATTGTTTTATTCAATTTTTTTGCATTGAGTTTTATAATTTGTTGAAATTCTTGTAAGTTGCGATGAGACTGTGAGCTAAATTTTCTAGACAAAGCTAATTTTCAAATACTTGTTTGTTGAATTGGCCTTTCTCATTCTATTGTTTTGGGGGGTTTTCTCTCTAAAAGTTTTGTGGTGCTTTCATCTTGGTAACATATATCAATCAACTCTTAGGATTATTCCTATGTATTTCAGGTTTACATTTCAGATTGTAAATAGGAAATTGCCATCATTGTCATCTCCAATTTAAAGGTAAATAGAAAGTTATTGTTTTTCATACAAACCGACATACCTTGTTTACCTTTTCTTGATTGAACCTTTATAATTATTTGAGTAATTCTTTTTCAAAGACGGCATTCACATATCATAAAATTCACCATCTTATGGTATATTTTTAAAATTCAGTGGTTTTAGTATATTCCTAAAACTCTATCATAATCCTGATCTAATTCCAGAACATTTTCATCATCCCAAAAAGAAACTTCATACCCACTATTACTCCCCATTCCTCCTTTTCCCCCAGACCCTGGTAACCACTAATCTACTTTCTGTCTCCATAAATTTGTCTATTATGAATATCTCATAAATGAAATCATAGACTATATAGCATCACTTCATTACTTTTCCTGATGAATAATACTCCATTGTATGGATATACCACAGATTGTTTATCCATTCATCAGTTGGTATATGGGTATATATCTAGGAGTGGAACTGTTGGGTGATAAGGTACTTTATGTTTAATATTTTAAGGAACCAAACTATTTCAGAAAATGTACCATTTTACAATCCTACCAGCAATGTATGAGGTTTTTATTTTTTCCACATCCTGTTATTTTATGACTTTTTGACTACAACCAAACTTGTAGGTTTGAAGTGCTATCTCACTGTGGTTTGATTTTCATATCTCTAGTGACTAATGAAAAGTTACGCATCTTTTCATGTACATATAGGCCATTTGGGTATCTTCTTTGGAAAACTGTCTATTCAATTCAATTCTCATGTTTAAAGTTGGATTGTTTGTCCTTTACTTGTTGAGTTGTAATACTTCTTTACATATTCTGGATACCAGACCCTTATCGGATAAATAATTTGCAAATATTTTCTCCTGTATTGTGGGTTTTCACTTTCTTTTTTTTGCCATATAGTTCTTTTATTAAAGTTAAATTTATTTATGGAGAAAGACAAATACCATATGATTTTGCTCATATGTGCAATTTAAGAAACAAAACAGATAAACATAGGTGAAGGCAAGAAAAATAAAATAAGATTGTAACAGAGAGGAAGCAAATCATAAGAGACCCTTAACTATAGGAAACAAACTGAGGATTGCTGGAAAGGAGAGGAAGGTGGGGATGGGGTACCTGGGGGATGGGCATTAAGAGGGCACCTGAAGTAATGAGCACTGGCTCATTATATGCAGCTGATGAATCACTAAATTCTACCTCTGATACTAACCCACACTTTTGTCAGTTCAGGAAATTCCGTGCACTTGTTTCAGCCAGTCTCCACTGGCATTTGGCAAGATACAACTACCTTTCTAATTTCTTTCCATATAGATTAGTTTTAGCTGATTTACAGATAAATAGAATTACATAGAACTTTTCTTGTTTTGCTTAACACATCTTTGAGATTTTTCCATATTATTGTGGATAATTAGAGTCTTTTTTATTACTCAGTAATAATATGCCTTTGTATGAATTATTATAACTTGTTTATCCATTTTTCTGTTGAACACTGGGTCGGTTCAATTTTGGGGCTATTATAAAGAAAGCCACTGTGATCATTCTTGTACAAGGGTATGGGTATGTTATTATTTATCTTGGGTAAATGTCCAGGAATAGAATTTCTTGGTCATATAGAATTGCATATTTAACTTTGTATGAAAATATCAAAGAGTTTTCTAAAGTAGCTATGCCATTTTTCAATTTCACTAACAATGTATGAGTGTCTCATCTGTTCCACATTCTCACTAACATTGGTGGTGTTAATCTTTTTAATTGTAGCCACTCTAGTGGTTATAAAATGATATCTCACCATGATTTTAATTTTAATCTCTCCAATCAGTAATAACAATTGCACATTTTTATGTGCTATTGGCTATTTGTATGTCTTCTTTTATGAAGTATCTCTTCAATTTCCCATTTTTTATTGTATTGTTTGATTTTTCATAATTTGTAGAACTTTATATGTTATGAATAAAGTATTTTGAATATTTATATATATATAATGAATATTTCCTCCCAGTCTGTAATTTGCCTTCTTTTTCCTTTTTAAAAAATAATTGAGGTATAATTGACAAATAACATATTACTTTCAGGTATACAACATAATGATTGATCCAATATTTGTATATTATGAAATGATCAACACAATAAGTCTAGTTAACATCTGTCACCATACATAGATACCAAGTTTTTTCTTATAATAAAGATTTTTAAGATCTACTTTCTTAGTAACTTTCAAATATGCAATATAATACTATTAACCATATTCACATGCTCTACTTATTTTATACTATTTGACTCCTTTCACCCAATTTGCTCATCCCCATACCTACCCTCTAGCAACCACCAGTCCGTTCTCTGTATCTGTGAGCTTGGTTTTTTTGTTTGTTTTTCAGATTCTACATATAAAAGTAAGATCATATAGTATTGGTATTTCTCTAATTTGACTTAACATAATATCCTCCAGGTCCATTCATTTTATCTCAATGGCAATATTTCATTCTTTTTTATGGCTGAGTAGTATTCCATTGTATATATCTACCACATCTTTTCATCCATTCATCCATTAGTGGACACTTAGGTTGTTTCCATATTTTGGCTATTGTAAATAATGATGCAATGAACATGGGGTACATATATCTTTTCAAGTTTGTGTTTTGTTTTCTTCAGATAAATACCCAGAAGTGGAATTGCTGGACAATATGGTAGTTCTATTTTTAATGTTTTGAGGAACCGCTACACTGTTTTCCATAATGATTGCACCAATTTACATTCCCAACAACAGTGTAAGAGGGTTCCCTTTTCTCTATATCCTTGCCAACACTTGTTATTTCTTGTTCTTTTGATAATAGCCATTCTGACAGGTGGGAGATGATATCTCATTGTGGTTTTGATTTGAATTTCACTGATAAATAGTGATGTTGAGCATCTTTTCATGTGCCTGTTGACTATTTGCATGTCTTCTTTAGAAATTGTCTATTCTACCCATCTTAAAATCAGAATTTTTTTTTTTGTTATTTAAAGTTTTATGAGATCTTTATATATTTTGGATATTAACTCCTTATCAGATATATGAATTGCAAATATTTTCTCCCATTTGGTAGGTTGCCTTTTCATTTTTTTGGTGGTTTCCTTTTTGAGCACAAGCTTTTTATTTTGATGTAGTCTCACTTCTTTATTTTTGCTTCTGTTGCCTTTGCTTTTGGGATCAGATTCAAAACCAAGACTGATATTAAGGAACTGCCTATATTTTCTTCTAGGAATTTCATGGTTTCAGGTCTTATATTCAAATCCTTAATCCATTTTGAGCTAATTTTTGTATATAGTGTAAGACAGTGCTCCAGTTTCATTCTTATGCATGCGGCTGTCCAATTTTCCCAGCACCATTTGTTGAAGAGACTATCCTTTTCCCATTGTATATTCTTGCTTCCTTTGTTGTAAATTAATTCACCATATATGAATGTGTTTACTTCTCGATAGCCTTCTGTTCCACTGATCTGTGTGTGTGTGTGTGTGTGTGTGTGTGTGTGTGTGTGCATGGAGCCCAATGCAGGGACTGAATTATAACCCTAAGATTAAGACCTGAGCTGAGACCAAGAGTCAACCTACCGAGCCACCTAGGCATTCCTTTGTGTCTGTTTTATATATGGATGCCATACTGTTTTGATTGCTATAACTCTGTACTATCATTTGAAATCAGGGAGCATGAATCCTCCAGCTTTGTTCTTTCCATTTGTGTTTTCTTCAATTTTTCTCATCAATGTATTATAGCTTTCAGTATACAGGTCTCTTGGTTACATTTATTCCTAGGTATTTTATTCTTTCTGATGCAAGTTTGTCTTTTAAAAAAGATTTATTTATTTATTTATTCATGAGAGATACAGAGAGAGAGAGAGAGAGAGGCAGAGACACAGGCAGAGGGAGAAGCAGGCTTCTCACAGGGAGCCCGATATGGGACTCAATCCCGGATCCTGAGCCAAAGGCAGATGCTCAACTGCTGAGCCACCCAGGCATCCCCATTTTGAAGCAACTTTAAATAGAAGTGTTTTCTTAATTTTTCTTTATGATAGTTTGTTATTAGTGTATAGGAACACAATAGATTTTTGTATATTGATTTTATATCCTACAACTTTACTGAATTCATTTATTAGTTCTAATAGATTTTTGGTAGTGTCTTTAGGATTTTCTGTATATATTATATCATCTGCAAGTTGTGACAGTTTTACTTCTTCCTTTCCAATTTGGATACCTTTTATTTTTCTTGCCTAATTGTTGTAGCTAGGACTTGTAACACCATGTTAAATAAAAGTGGGCACCCTTGTCTTGTTCCTGATGCTAGAGAAAAAGCTTTCAGCTTTTTACCAGTAAGTACAATGTTAGCTGTGGCCTTGAGACCACGTGTGGCCTTTATTATGCTGAGGTACATTCCCTCTGTATCTACTTAATGTCGAGAGTTATTAGCATAAATGGGTGTTGAATTTGTCAAATGCTGCTTCTGCACCAGTTGAGAGGATAGGATTTTTACCTTCATTCTGTCATTTTATTTTTTATTGAAGAATAGTTGACACACAGTGTTATATTACTTTCAGGTGTACAACATAGTAATTTGAGAAGTTCACACATTATGCTATGATTCCTGCAAGTGTAGCTACCATCTGTCAGTATAGAATGCCATTATGGTATCATTGATACATTCCCTATGCTGTAACTTTTATTCCTGTAACTTATTCATTGAATAACTGGAAGCCTGTATTTCCCATTACCCTGTGCTCACTTGGCCCATCCTCCTATCCACATTATTTTATTACTTTCTTGATCATATCCTTTGGTGTACAAAAGTTTTTCATTTTGATAAAGTCCAGTGTATCTATTTTTTTCTTTTTCTTTTTGCTTGTGCTTTGGGTTTTTTCTCCAAGACTATGGATATTTATGTATCCTTCTAAGAGTTTTACAGTTTTAGCTCTTACATTTAGGTCTTTGACATATTCGGAATTAATTTTTGTATATGGTGTAGAATTAGAGGTCCAACCTCATTCTTTTGCCTAAAGAAACCTGCATTGATCTGTATGTCTCTTCCTATGCTAGTCTCACACTGTTTTGTTTGCTGTAGCTTTGAAGTAAGTTTTAAAATCAGAAAGTGTGAGTCTTCCAACTATCTTCTTTTTTAAGATTGTTTTGACTATCCTGGCCTTTGCATTGCCAAAGGAATTTTAGAACCAGTTTGTCAATTTCTACAAAAAAATCAGCTAGGATTTTAATAGGAATTAGGCTGATTCAATTTAGGAAATATATCAATCTGAAATCACTAAGTTTTCCAAAGCACAAACAAGGGATCTTTCTTTTTTCTTTCTTTCTCTATCTTTCTTTCTCTTTCTTTCTTTCTTTCTTTCTTTCTTTCTTTCTTTCTTTCTTCTTTCTTTTTTTTTTTTCTTCTTTAATTTCATTCCACCGTGTTTTGCAGTCTTCAGGGCACCTTTCTAGTAGTTCTGTTGTTAAATTTATTCCTACGTATTTTTATTTCCATGTTATTGTAAGTGAAAATATCCTCTTTATTTCAGCTTTAGCTTGTTGCCAGTGTATAAACTACAACTGAGTTTTGCATATTGATTTTGTATACTGTAATATTATTGCTAAACCTGTTTATTACTTAGAGTGGTTTGGTGGCTTCCTTAGAATGTTCTCTACAGAAGAGCATGATGTCATCAGCAAATAGTTTTACTTCTTTCTTCCATCGGGATATCTTTTATTTCTTTTTAGAGCTTAATTGTTCAGGTGAGAACTTCTAGGACAATGTATAGTAGCAAGAGCAAACATTCTTATCTTGTTCCTAATTTTAGGGGGAAAGACTTCAGTCCTTCGTTATTAAGTATGATGTCAGCTGTGGATTTTTCATAGATAACTTTTATCAAATGAGCAAGTTTTATTCCATTCCTTCCATTCCATGCTGGTTTTTTTTTTTTTAATCATGAGAGCATATTAGATTTTTGTCAATGGTTTTTCTGCATTTGTTGAGATGATCATGTGATTTTGTCCTTTATTATGTTAAAATACTCTACTACATTGATTGTTTTTTGTATTTATAGGCTAAATCCCACCTGGTCATGATGTATAAGCCTTTTTGGAGGTTACTGGATTCTGTCTGGATTAAGATTTTTATGTCTATATTCATAAGAGATATTAGTCTGCAGTTTTCTTTTCTTGTGATATATTATCTATTTTTGGTATCAGGGTAATACTAGTCTCTTAGAATGAATAGGAAGTGTTGTCTTTTCTATTTTTCACAATGGTGTGCAAATAATTAATTTAATTCTTTAAATCAGTGGTATAATTCATCAGTGAAACCATTGCATGTGAAGGGGAGAGGGAGTTTTTTTGATTACTAATGTCTTTATTTGTTTCACAGTAAATAACACTTCTAAATAATCTGCAGGTCAAAGAATAACTCAAATTAGAAATCATTTTAAACTCAATGAAAATGTAAATCCAACTCCGGTATTTTGGACTGGATACATGCAAATGCTAGGTGACTGGTAGCAGGGTAACCAGAGGCCAGGGGAACTGGTGCAACAAAAGGACACAGGTGTGTCCATACAACACTGGAAGCCAAGTGCCTCCCTCTAGGCCCTGATAACAGAAGGTGATAGCAGTCAAGGGCTTGCAGGAGCAAACTGCCTCACCATGGCATTTATATCTTTCTTTATTTTTTATGTTTAAGTTAAAATATTTATTACAGCAGGTCTTTAGTAAAAAGTATGGAATGCTTCAGGAATCTGTGTCATTCTTGTGCAGGGGCCATGCTCATCTTTTCTCTGTTCTAATTTTAGTATATGCACTGCTGAAGTGAGCACTTACTGGGGCATTTATTTATTTATTTTTCACCGGGGCCTTTAAAATCTGGCTGCCTTTCTTTCTGCTACAGAATGAATTAATCTCATTTCCCACTTCTTTTCTTTTTTTAAAAGATTTTATTTACTTATTCATGAGAGACAGAGAGGAGAGAGAGAAAGAGAGAGAGAGAGAGAGGCAAAGACACAGGTAGAGAGAGAAGCAGGCTCCATGCAGGGAACCCGACGTGGGACTCAATCCCAGGTCCCCAGGATCATGCCCTGGGCTGAAGGCGGCACTAAATCGCTGAGTCACTCAGGCTGCCCTCCCACTTATTTTCTTATGTCTACTTGAGGAAAAGAAACATTTCCACTATAAGATTTGTTAGTTTCTAACAAAGAACAGTAGGATAAAATATTTATTAACTATAGTTTGAAAAGTACTAATTCTGAATTACTAGATGGGTTTTTATTCATAATTTTAAAGTTGATTAACACACACACAATTGCATACATACATATATAAGTTGAAACCATATAAGCCAGGCAATTAAAAAAAAATCCCATGTTTCTGATGGGCCACACAGCCCCTAAACTATATATTCTAATTCATACCTATTTCTAGAAATCTTGACATAAAATGTTGATGCTGTGATTAGAAACTAGAGCATGTATATATATGTACACCAAAAAACTAAAAGAGAAGTTTAATATTGAAAAACTTTGATGTAGATGTTATAAAATAAAGTATATTTCAAAAGTATGTGTCACAAAACAGTCAAGTAGGACATCCAACGTCAGACAAAATAAGCTTTAAGTCTCTTTAGTTTTCTGAGTGAGATATATTCCCATTTTATTCATGTCTAACATTTAATACATTCTGAAAAGTCGAACAATTAAAAAATGAGTTTTGATTTTATTTTTAATTGTATTAAAAAGCTAGTCATTGATGTTTTAAAGGTCCTGCATGAGTACAGATCTCTAGTTAATAAAAGACATCTTTTATCAATATGCTTATATTTCCCAAAATCTTTTACTTCCTATAAGTAGATTAAACTGAACATATTAATTCATAAATGAAGTTATTCAAGCCAGCAACACTTAATTAGCTTCTGAAAGTGATAAGTATGCCAACATAATTAACAATATTTAGGGTCATTGAGCTGACATCCTATAGGAAGCTAGACAAGGCAGTGTGAAGTCATGAAAAGGGGCAGGGTGGGGATGAATGAGCAGAGGGAATTGTTTTATGCTCTAGTTAGAGATTTTATAATCAAAGAATAATTCATTGGAACTTAGGAGATTCTGTTTTCATGATTTCTGGGGAGCCATTAATAAGGACTAGTCCTTATGCAAAGTCCCATGGACTTAGGGATTTAGGCATGTTGGGATGGATTATGAGAATGCCAACAAAGGGGAGATGCACACAGGAAGGAGAAGTGGCAGGGCACAATTTGTTTATTTCTCAGGTTTTCAAGGGCCTCTCTTCCTTTAGGCCCTTCCAAGCATATGAGTGATCAGAATGACAGAAATGTGTGCCTGCAAAACTAAGGTGTGTAACTACACACTTTCTGAAAGTTAATTAGAGTCAGGATAGCACATAAATAGTTTTGTATTAGCACGAGTCACTATGGTGCATTCCATGCCAATGCTTCTTGAATTGATGAAATTATGAAGTAAATTTCTATTGTTACAAGCCAAATGGCTTTTGATTTTCCTGTTTCATTGCAAATAATTTAAAATCGTAAAAATATCTTCAGGGAAATTATTTAAATCTTGATAACCCAAATGAGCTAAGAAACTGGAAAACAAAGTCAAATTATGTACAAATCTAAGTTTTTCCCCAAATCTCTTAAAATGCCAGCATCATAGTTCCAAAACACGAATTTGAAACCTTTATTTTATAAATTGTCCCAGTATGTCATTTTTCTATAGGGCATCTAGGTATTTTCTAGTATATGCAAAGTGTGGGTGTGTGAGGTAAGACTGATATTTTGTAATTTGCCTCTGAAGCTAAGTAACTTTCTTTGGCTTTGGAACTTATTTAGCTTCCTATTGACAAAGATTCTCTCCTTAATCACATGCTAGCCAGGCTCCTCTGAGCCTCCTGCTCCACTGGGCCCAACCTTTGGACTTCCCTTGTGTTCACATTGCCCAATTGTAGCAAGAATCTTACTTAGTCAGCTTAGTGAGAATCTCCCACCCTTGATATCTGAGACCACCTTGGCCTGTCTTTTGTAAGATTCCTGTCAAGTGGGTTTAGCCAGAAATTCTCCTTTGCCTCTGGTGCTTTCTCTTAGCAGTTTTTCATCCATGAACCACACCCTGCTCCTTCACTGTAAATCCCGTTTCCTTGTATTCTGAATTGAACCCAATCTCTCTCCCCAGCTGAAAAATCTCATGTTGTTGTGCCCCTGAATAAAGTCTGTCTTACCATTCTTTAACAAGTGTCAGAATAATTTTTTTTTTTTGTTAACAATGTCCAAATAGTACCCTGACAGGGAAAGAGAGCTTCCTTAGAAACGTATGAATGCGTCCCATTTCTCTGGGACAATATGGTTCTTAAGAAATGTCACTGCGAGTAATTTTCCACTTGACGGTATTCTACATCCAGAGGCGGCAACCAGAAAAGATGATAAATCACAGTGAGCTTAGCAGAAAGAAGAACCTGAAGTCTCCATCATTACCAGGATCCATATGGCAAACTCTTCCCATTTCCTAGTCAAAATGTAATGTCCAAGGCTACATGTTCAAAGGACATGTTATTGATATGTTCTTTTGGCTGTGGTGGGCAGCTGGCTAAAACCATTTTGAAACTATTCCATGTTCAGACCCTTTGGGTCATGATTTGGGACATTAAGTATCATTCAATTGTGAGTTAGGGTAAATTCAAGATTTTTGGAAGAATTTCATGTACACCCATAGGCATTTTGCTCAGCCACCTAAGAACAAAGGTTGTTGTTTTTCTGGCTTTCATAAATTAAGACTAACCAACACTTTGCTCAATGGTCTGTTAAGGCAGATGGTTCTGTAGCTAATAGTCTAATTTGCCTCAGTCTCTATCTCAAATTACCTGCCAGCCAGTGGTTGTCATAAGTTAAGCTAAAGAAGGCAACCTTCATTTTTAGGAGCTCTTAGCTTCTCTACACAGTCCTAACTTGCTTATCTTTCAGTCTTTCAAAAATTTAAGATATCTTACTGTATTTTATGTATCCCTATAAAGAATATATAAGTAAACAAATATAGGTAACTTCCAGTCACTTTTGAAATTTACTAGGAACAACAACAAAAAATTAAGTTAAAAAAATACAAAACCTTCTCACAAAGTGTAAATATTTGGTGCTAAGGAGAACAGTAGAGAAAACTGCTACGTATTGTGTTGTATCTAGAGCAAGGAGTACTGAATAATGTATGAAATGAAAATCCCTAGTCCAGAGACAGAAGAAGGCTTTTTCACAGCTTGCTTTAATATTCATTTTAAATATAGTACAAAAGTCTTTTGTTTATTTTTCTTGATTAGCCTCAGAAAAAGGAGAAAGGCAATTTGTTTTCAGAAACCATATTACAAGGAATAGGAAAATGTTCTTTCAGCATTGTTTCTTTTTTTTTTCAGCATTAAGTTTCTTAATCTCTCTTTACCTCCTTGCATTTAAAACATTTCTTTATTTTGCCTCCTAAAAACATAGCTTTTCTGAACCTAGAGATATTGCCTTTCCAATTTCCTTAAAACAAACAAACCTAGCTTAGCAAGTATTCTGTGAACCCACACAACCATGGAGGTACTAGATGTTCTTTTAGATCTGTCCTGTATCATTCATGTCCCAAGTCAAACATATGTACAGTTACTGAAGGAAATTCCTCTTTATAAATGAATCTTCATTTTTTCCTACTTCAGCTTTATTTTCCCTTTGGTCCATATTAAGAAGCTAAAGCCTATACCATTCTTCTTTCTTTCTCCAAAAAGGAACAAAACAGTTTCAGGTTCAAATAAATTGCACTGCACGAATGGCTGTCAGTGAGGTGGGGCAATGGGACTGGCTTGATCTAGGTATCAAAGGGACCCATTTGCCTGTAGAGATCTTAGGGTAATAATAAAGACAACTGAAAGTTGGTCTGCTTTTTATCACCATCACACGATAGTGATTCTAAATGTCGGTGGTAAAAGACTCCTCCATGAAGAGGCAAACCACTCTCTCCTTGACTCCAACTTGTTACACCCCTATATTGCACTGTTAATCATTAATTGATTAGACTCTTTTGCAATTTCCCTTGGGATTGGCATGGCAGTCTCTGACTGTATGATTCTCAAATGTAGGGCAAGACTGCTAAATTGAAAAGTGGAAAATTTGATAAAAGTGAATGAAACCTTTAAGTTCCCTCCCAGGCTAATAGTATCATTTCTGTGACAGTGTGAGATTCTATTCCTTTTTCATACTTGCTCCAAGTTTTCAAGGCTCCTGGAATTCTGTAAATACTACAATCAATCAGTGAGAAACCAGGGGATGGAGAAAGAAATGTTCCATAATTTTACTAAACCTTGAGGAAAGTGACTGAAATAAAGCAAAAACTCAGGTCTTTCTCGCCTATCCTAGTCTCAAGGGACTTTAATAGTCACTTTATGTATCTGTACCGATAATTTCCTTAGAATTTTCTGCCTGGAGAGGTAGGATTTAAATTTTGAAAAAAATATTGAAATAAAAAAAATGAAGTATCTATGGAAATGATATATGGCATTCACCATGCTATCTTGATCCCTCAGGTTCTCTAGAGCCTAGTTCTGTGCCTTTCTCCATATCCTCCCAATGAATTTCCTTATTGCTTAATTCAGCCATAGTAGCCATATCCCCTTGATATATTTACATATATTCCAGTCCTGTTTAGCTTTATAACAGCTTTATAGGTCTGGTGAGAAAATTGATTTTCAGGTGTTAAAATGATTTATTCTTGGTTGTATAAATAGTTAATAGCAGAACTAAAATTTTGAATTTGGATTTGTTGGATTTATGTCTTTCCTCTTTAAAATAGAGGTATTTTAATTTTTAAAATATTATTTATTTGTTTATTTATTTGAGATAGAGAGGGAGTGAGTGAGAGTGCATGAGCTCAGGGGAAGAGGCAGCAGAGGAAGAGGGAGAGGGAGCAACAGACTTTCCATGGAGCAGAGAGCACCACGTCGGGCTTGATCCTATGACCCTGAGATCATGACCTGAGCCAAAGGCAGATACTTAACCAACTGAGCCACCCAGGCACCCCTTTCTGTCTTTCCGCTTTATTATGTTATGATAAAATCTTGAAAGTCTTTTCGTCAGGGCCACATGTTGCTTGAATCTAAAAATATCAACCAAGACACCCTTGGCAGCTTACATTCACTATAACCATCCATCCATTCATTCACTTATCTAAATGTATAAATATGGGCAAGATGCACAACGAAGAATGAGGAATATAAAACTGGTTCAGCCAGTCACTTCCACTGAGTTATTCACATTTCTCTGGGATGCTAATTGTTCAGTTTTATAGACTTAAGCAATATTGGAATTGTTTAAATTTGAGCAATTTGAAAAAAAAACAGAATATAGTATAAAGCTATATGGTTCAGAAGAGTAATTCAGCTCATTACGTTAGCAACAGTTTCTACTTGATTTAAGCCTTCAGTGTTTAACTCTTCACTACAATGACTTCTAAAGACACATAAACAGAAGTAGCTTTAAGTCCAGTCTTTACAATAAAGAGAAGAATGATGGACTAATCTAATTTCTCAAATTCCAATCGTTTGCATACCATAGTCAAGATTTCTTCCTAGGTCTGTGTAGTAGCTATATATTCTTAAATCAATTTCTATTTATTGCTAAATAATTTATTGCTAAACATATTTTAAAGGAAACTTTACATTGCTACTTTAAATGAAAAACTGATAATCCAGAAATAGAAAGTAACTATAGAAATACAGTGAGATGGTCAATAAGTTATATCTAAGTAGCATTGCAGTGGAAAGCCTGCAGCTTGATCTGCTCTTTGTTGCAAAGGAAGATTAACAAGTGTTTGGCGAGTGTTAGAGACCTACTAGTTCCACATTGATTTTTCTCTTGGAAATAATCAGAAGGATGTAAAGAGCATCTGAATGGAAGTAATTTTCTCATTACATGATTCAGTGCTATTTAATACTGTGTTTGCATTCCCCACCAAACAGTCTCTTGCAGACCACAGAGTTATATGTTCTAGACATGTGGGGACATGTAGTAAGTCAGGGGACTGTAAATGCATTATGTGTGGAGAGAACTGTTGGAAGCAGCTTCCAAGTCTGCATCTGACATTTTTATTCATTAAATCATTGACTAATATGTACTAAACACCTCCTGTGTATCAGCCATTGTGCTAAGAGCTGGGGATTCAATGGTAAGATCCTCACTTCAAAGAGAAAGTAAATTAGGTAAAAATGAAGAAGGTAATTAAATAAACAAACAATATTATATAATAGAGGCCCTAAGAGATGTTAAGTGCTAGACTCATAGGAAAAGAGATCATTTTTAAATCTCAAGAGGTCACCCATTCTCTCAGGATTTCTAGAAGGCTTATTGTCTCTTATAGGTTGCCAAAGATTATTCATTTCCTTTTGGTGAGCATCAGTTGAAAATAGCTATCATATAAGGAATGGAAACCGGAAGATACTCGAAGACTACAAGGACAGAATAGCAAAGTGTGCTGTGATATGGAATAAAAAGAATGTCAGAAAGAATATTAGAGATTAGCCTAATCCTTTCCTTTTGTAGGAAGTAGAAGCCTAGGATTTCCTAGAGTCAGAGGCTAAAATGAGATTTAAGCTGGATCTCCTGAAATCCAGTCCAATGTTCTTTGTACTATAGGACATATTTAAGAAAGGAATCTTGAGAGTTAAGGTTATTTACATTTATTTAAGAACATACTCTGGAGCATTTCCAGTAAATAAGTACCAATGAAACAAAAAAACAAAACAAGAACTTGAAAATAAATGGAGATTCTTATGTAGTAGATAGCACAATGATCACATTTTAAGGAAGATTGAAAGGGGAATATTTAAAGACAAATATAACACATATTATGGCTCTAAGATAAACTGTGTCTGAGCCATATTAAAATACTTTTATTGAGAAGCACTTATGATCACATTAGCATGGAAATATGAATGGCTTACTATGGTTAGGAAAACAGCTTTAAAGCTAATCAGCATAAAGGGTTTCCTTTACAGAGATGCAGTTTTATCGTCAGGGAGAAATTATGCTCTCTTTCCAGTGGTCTTTGGCACCACTGTATTGAGAGAGCTTGGAAAGAGGAGACAAGGGAAAGCCCTTTATGGATAAGTAATGTACTATATGACTCTTTCTTCTTTATATTTATCATATACATTAAGAAAAGTAGGGAGTTTTGAAAGTATAAGGGGACTTACTCATCCTCTAATTTATAAGGTTGATAATCATTAAAGCACATTGGTTAAAGCAAGAGGACAGTCAAAAACACTGTTTTTTGAACTTCACCCATTGAACATCAGCAGGATTATCCTGGGGCATGTAATTTATGAATGAAGAACAGTAGCTTCTGTCAAGTCAACATATGGCTAAATTCTACTATATAAGGATTCTTTGGGAGCTCTGGACTTGGATTATTATTTCAACGGTGTTCCTGTTCTTAGCTAGTCAGTATTGTCTTGCATTTATTCTAGACTATTTTTTATTCAGAATTAAATTTTCCATACCCAATGGCACATTTTATTAAAGCATAGTGTTCAAATTCAGGTGTATTAAAGATTTTTCTAGATAATCCTAATGATATTGCCTTGAAAATGAAAAAGAATACGTATTGTCTTGCTGTCTAAATTCGTGAAATTAAACCATTTAAGTGGCTGACCCAGCTTGTAATTATATGCTAAGCCAAACACTTTGATGTTCCCCTGGGAATGAAAACTAATGAAATACAATATACCTGTGAAGCTTGAGAGTGACAGTTCCGTAAACAGTAGCAAAACCGAGAAGACGGACCCATCTTAGGAGAATACAGCGAAATGTGCTTGGCTCAAAATACAAAATAACAACCTGTAGGATGAGAACAGAAAGAAAGAGACCTTCAGGATCAGCTGATGACCCACAGACTAAAATCAAAATTTCACATAGGAATTTTGACATAGCACACATCCTTTTGAATAAAACTTTAAAATATATTTTTGATCATTCATTGTCTAAATCAAAAGACTAGAGTCTATTGCTTTCAAATCAAACCTAAGTTCTTTACTTCTAACTTTCAGGAGTTTCTATGAATTGTCTCTTAGCCTTTGGCACTCTCTTTATCTTCCCAGATGGGCCGGCCAGGCAGCCCTCCATTGTCATACTCACTGGTGCCTTGCTGATTCCTACCTCCACATTTCTAGTAGTATCTTTCCCCTGTCTGAACCAGTCCTCGGAATATTATCCTGCATTGTACTCCCCAGTCAATCTACTTAGTACCTGCTCAACTGCTTCACTAATTCTTCTCACTCCAGAGTTATCACGAAGCAAATATTAATGAAGCATTTACCATGAGCCAGATACTATACTACATGCTGTAGATACAAAGGCCAATAAGAAAGAGAAGAGAGACCTGTAAACAAGGAACTGCATTAAAATAGCACAAGTGCTGTGATAACTTCTGTGCAAGTTCAGTGGGCACAAAGGAACAAGTGATCAATTCTGGAGTGGGTTATGTGTGTGGGGGGCAGGTGGAGGGCAGTCAAAAGGCATGTGGAATGAACTGTATGTATTACCTTTCACATGCTACTGGTGGTTTTGAACAAGCCCTCATAGAATAGGAATTGGTTTGGCCCTGCTTAAGAAATCTAAATAAATGCTGTTCAAGAATGTAGACTTATATACTCTTATGCTAGAGCAGCAGGCCTGAACTGATTTTGCTGAAAACAAGGTCTTCATAACAAAAAATATACTCACTCCTAAAATCCTGAGTGTTATTTTAGTTTTTTTAAAATCTCAAAGATATAAATATTAGTAAACATAAAGCACAGCTGGGGGAAATGGGATGGGTGCTGACGTTTTCTTGCTGGTAACTTACAAATGGAGCCCCACCCTCCAAAAGTGCCAAGAACAACATTACCTATAGCTCTCTGATGGTATTTCTCAAATAGTTCTACTTAAGCTAAGTACTTCCAATACCATTAGAATTAAATTCTCAAGGAGTGGGAAAAAGGCTGGTATTAAGAAGAAACCAAAGGAAGGTTTTTACCTTATATGTGTGGCCAAGAGATAATGTTGCTTTGTGTATATGTGGTATTTGTCCTTAGTTTTCTAATTCTCTAGATCTATGCTGAAGATGCAGATAAAGATGTGATTTTAAAGTTCAATCTATCAGGAAAGTGCTTGGAGTCATCCAAAAATTGATATAAAAACCATTTCCTTTATTTGCTATTTTCACAAAACAAGCTGAAATTCTGTAAATGTGTGTTTTAAGTTTTAGCTCATATATTTTGGAAATAGTTCCTTTACATGAGGGTCTGGCGGTAATTAAAAGCTCTAAAAAATAAGCTGTATTGTTTAGTAAGGAATCTGAGCTGAGGGAAGAAGGGTAAGTTTAGAGGGGAAAAAGAACAAATGAAGAAAACTTGGTAGAAGATTAAAGGATCAGGGGATATGTGTTTCTTCTCATGGCAGAGAGAAATGACAGATTAGAAACTAGTACAAGAGGGACCTAAAGTGTAGAATATACAAAATCTCATGTATTTCCACTAGAAATGGATTTAGAGATTATTCTAGCACAGTGGATTCCTGGAAGCTACAAAATCCTGTGACTTATTGCAAAGTTTTCCATTGCACACTGAGCAATGATTAAGGGCATGAATAAGCAAAGGTGAACAATGTAAGATAGAAGTCTGCATATTTTTTTTATTTTGGAGGAAATAATTGCTCTTGAAGGAACTACTGTTATAGCTTCAAGCTTATATTTCACAGATGAAGAATTTGAAGACTTGTTACTGTAAATGAAAGATTGAGGCAGTCAGAAATAAATGAAAGAATAATAGTCAATTTCTTTTAACATCCATGGACGAGGTATAGCTTAAAAAATAATTGAAAATGAAATTCCAGTGAACTTAATAAAATATATTATTAGAAAGAGTTCAGCAAATAGTGAAGTAGAACTCCTAATTTTGGAGTGTGGTGATGGGAGAATCCAGGTTCTGCATCCAGTCTCTCTGGGTTCCAATCTTAGGTCTGTTCTTTACTAACATTGACGAATTACTTAACATTGCCTGCTCTTCCTCAGTTTTCCCATCTTTACAATGAACACAATCCTAACACTTCCAGATGAGACTGTTTTGAAGTTTGAATTGGTAAATATAGTGCCTGGTACATTGGGCATCCAATAAATTTTGTCTAACATATTAGGAGAGTTGATTTATATATACTTTGTTCTAAAAGTTACCATTCTCACTATTAGTATAATTATATCTTATCTCAGTGAATTCTTTTCTGATTGTTCCAGCTCCTACCTTTGAATTCCCATAATCACTTTTTGACTATGCACTTTTTAACTTTATCTTATACCATACTTAACTGTATGGGTATCCCCCCTGAATCAATGTAAAACCAAAGAAGGCATGCTTCTCCATATATTCCGTGTGCTCCACACACAAAAAATGTAAATATATTAAATCTTTGATCAATGATCTATTTTAGCTAATTTAACAAAGAAAATGTTACCTTCAAAATAAACTGTGAAAAGTCTAATTACTGATTCACTCATTCACTATTTAGTTAGTCTGCAATTTAGAAGTCATTAAAATAAATCAGCTGTGGACTAGGTCCTCAAGTTATAGTTTAGAAGAGTGGATGCTCCACGTACATGATAAAAATAATGGCATGATCATACCAAATATTTATATTATACTATTGCTAAATACAAAATTAAGCATTTTTACAGTATTTACTTGCTTAATCCCCACAGTGCCTTACACAGTAGGAATGTTTATTTTGCAAAGGAGGAATGACACACAGAAAATTTAAGAAATGCGCTTAACATCACACAGCCAGGAAATGTCAGGGCTAGGATCTGAATCCAGACAGTTGAATTCCAGAGTTCATGTCTTGCTTCTCTAAACAGGTCTACCACATGGAGGAGGTGACAAATACTATTATAATGTGAACTGAATCATATTGAAGATTCAGAGAAAAGAGGAATTGCTCTCAGTGGAAACAAGTAAAGCTATCGTAGGAGGGTTCACATTTGAGTAGGAACCTGAAGGAGGACAAGGTTTTAGTATGTAAGCAAACAGGAAAGGAGGAGGGAACCTAAGATAAAGGCATGCTTGTGGGAAAGCTTCAAGAGTGTGGAGTGTATGGTTATGGACAGGAAGACATAAAGGGGAGTGCTAAAAATTAAGCTTTAAAACAGAGATGGGACCAGTTCATTGTAAGCTTTGAAAAAGGGTGAGGAATTCCGATTTTATTTCATGATCAGACATGTCATTAAACTTCTTTAAATTGTGATCAGAAGTGTATTCCAGGGAGTTAGTCTGGCAGCATCATGCAAGAGCACTGGATGCTAATGGAAGGGGAAGATATTGAAAGTGAGAAGGCCAGTTGGGGGAAATCAAGTCAAAATAAAACAAAACAAAACGAATTCATCTTCTTTTTTTTTTTTTAATTTTTTTATTTTTATTTATGATAGGCACACAGTGAGAGAGAGAGGCAGAGACACAGGCAGAGGGAGAAGCAGGCTCCATGCACCGGGAGCCCGACGTGGGATTCGATCCAGGGTCTCCCGGATCGCGCCCTGGGCCAAAGGCAGGCGCCAAACCGCTGCGCCACCCAGGGATCCCCGAATTCATCTTCTTTATCAAACTTTTCCCTTTTCTTAGGTCTTATTTCAGCATCCCTCCTTTACTCTAGGCCCCAAATGCTTCTGCTATATTAACTCTCCTTGTAGAACCTTTCAGTGGCCCCCAGGGCTCTTATGCAAAAATCTAAATTATTATTTTTTAAAAAATATTTTATTTTGAGAGAGAGTGTGCAAGCATGCACATGTGCACAAACGTGCTCAAACAAGCAGGGGGAGGAGTAGAGGGAAGGGAGAGGGAGAAGAGAGAATCCCCAGCAGACTCCACACTGAGTGCAGAGCCCAACTTTGGGCTTGATCTTCAGGGCCCAGAGATCAGGGCCAAAATCAAGAGTTGGACACTTAACCAACTGAGCCATCCAGCTGCCCCAAAAGTCTAAATTATTTACGATGCTAGATACCAGCTTAGTTCTATCATCTCATTACTTTCCACCTACCCAAATCTTCCAATCCTTGCATATGCTGTCCCTTCTAACTGCATGTTCCTTATACAATCCAACTGTCTCATCTGTAGTTGGTGTACTTCTATTCGCTTTTCAGGCTTCAGTCTAAATCTCTCTTCCTCTAGGAGGAGGAAGCCTTCACTGTGGCTTAGCACACTGTCCCTACTTGATTACAGCATTGAATCTACAGCATTGTATTAGATTTGTAGGCTTTGTGACAGCCATGTTTATTGTGTTCAATTCTGTAATACTGGCACTAACAATCCAGGTACACAGGAAGTGCTTCTAAATATGTGTTGAGTGAAAGAAAAAAATGCAGCTGTAGGAAAATGGTAAAAAAGGATATAACTACTGTCGTGAGAATAGGAATTTAGGCATTCATGTGAACAGAGGAAAGAACATGCTGAATCAAGACAGTTGGGCAGCTGATTATTTGTTGAAGCAAAAGTGAATAAAATGTCAAAAATAATGTGAAGATTTTAAGCTTGGGTGACTAGGAGGATGATTGTGTTTGGAAAGAAACAGATTTTTTAAAAAAAGATGCATTAGTCTGGGCATAACTATGCTAGCTCTACTCAGAAAACTCCTCACCCCACTTCACCCTTCCCAGACTGTGAGTTGGCACTCCTCAGACTGAGTCAGGTTTCCATCTTATCTGCACATTATTTATTTATAATGAATTCTGAGCTTTCTTTCATCACACTTATCAGCTCTATTTTGATAAAATTATTTCTGTAATTCATTTGTTAAATTATAAACTATCTAATAGCTAGTTTGTAAGTTGCACGAGGCTAAGTATTATAACTATCTTACTCATGATTGCATACCAATTCCCTAGTATTGTACCTGGCAATAGTAGGTAACCACAGAAAGAGAGTAATAAAAGGAAGGGAAGAAGGGAAGGAGAGGGGAAAGAAGGAAGGAGAAAAGAGGGTAAGTTTATTTTTTGATATCTTGATATTTTTGATATCTTATAATCTGTCTGTACAACATCTAACCCAGATCTAACTTTTTAGTAGTTAATACATGCCATAATGACAAAGGGGGCGGGGGGAAGACAAGGAAGTTTCAATGTTTTTCAAATCCCAGTATTTTACCTTTTCTTGTTAAATATAATGTATATAAATGTATCGATTAACAATTTTTATAAAGATTTTATTTATTTATTCATGAGAGAAAGAGAAAAAGAGAGAGAGAGAGAGAGACACGGAGACACAGGCAGAGGGAGAAGCAGGTGCCATGCAGGGAGCCTGACGTGGGACTTGATCTCGGGACTCCAGGATCACACCCTGAGCTGAAGGCAGACGCTTAACTGCTCAGCCACCCAGGTGTCCTGATTAACAAATTATTGTAAAGCTCTTCCCAAATTCCAAATTAATGATATATTTTATAACAAACCCTCATAAAGGAAGAAATGGAGAAAACTTAAACCACTGAACTGTAGAATTTATGAATGATGATGATAATATGAATAGCTGCCATTTTAGGTAGCATTCATAATAGCTGCCTGTGCCTCCACACACTGATCACTGTGATAGACATCTTCCTTACATTTAGGGTCCAGGTATACTTTATTATTCCCATCCTAAAGATAAAGAGACTGAACTTTAATGGGGTTACCTAATTTTCCCCTAGTTATAAAAGAGTATGTTTTTCAACCAGAACTCATAAAAACTTCCTTTTCCAGAAGAACTACCTGACGTATATTTTCATAGTACATATTTCAAGAGAAAACTTTCGCTGTTCTCTTTCCAGTACTAGAGACTAATGATAAGCATAAAGATATTTAGTGTGTGAGAAATAGGACATGGGGTACCACTTAGGTCACTGAGTACCCTAAGGACGCAAGAGCATGCATAATCACTGGATGCATGAGCACAGAGTACAAATTGTAACCAGGTTTAGGAGGGTACAGTGAGAGAAGAAGAGACCCTCTGTATTTTTAAGGACTTTGTTCTTCAACACTGGAGGTTTTTTCAGATGCTTACAAAATTCAATCAGCTAATCTTAGTGGTGGGATACTCTTAGGCATTGTGTTTTTAAAAAGCACTGCTGTTTTTTAAATGGCCTTCCAAGTCTTCCCCTCATTATAAACAAATCTGCACAGATTTTCCAACCATTTCATCAAATACGGATTTTTTTTTTAGCTAGTTTTGAAGTCAGCTTGATTGCCTATACTCTTTGGATACTGAACACAGCTAATGGGGAAGAAAAGAGAACTACAAGAGAAAAGAATATTAGGCTTTCCAGATATGCAGAAAATAGAAGAACATTTTTAAATAGAATAAATTTCTTTTGCAAATATAGACACAACACCAGAGATAGAAAATTAACCTCTGCTGTGTTGGTTCAGTAGATGAAAGGCCCGGTGCTTTCAGAAGAGGAATGCTGGAAAGGTAAAATGGTCAGAAGCTAGCACTGGCTAGAGCAGGCCAATGCTCTTCCCAGAACTCAGAGTATAAAAGGTGTGAAGCTCTGGCTTTAGGCTTGATATTTTAAGGATCTGAGCAACAAGCAACAGTTTCCTAATAGTGTGGGACACAGCAGTTCTACTCTCTTAACTGACTTGTCAAGTGTTATTTGCTTCAGTTCAGTGAAATTGGCTGGGAATTAAACCACTTGTATAGGTGAGTGAGGTGCAACATGCTTTAGTGTTTGTGTTAGTGGGCATGTGTGTACAGTTTTATTTACAAAAAAGAAGATTACTGGGTAATGGGAGCACAGTGAGAGATGCCCATGACAAGACTTTTGTTGATGAAGTTGTCCTTTGATAAGGACGTGAAGGACTTCTAAAGCTTTAAGGACTCTCTCTGCCACATCTACAATTTCCTTCTGCTTCGCACAGAGAAGAGTCTTGCTAGTCAAATATTTTCCGGGGCCACTTAACTTTCTCCAGTTTACCATGCTCCCAATAATCCTTCCTGAACAAGTGAAGAATGAAGCTGATATCGTGATTGGAGGACAGTCCACACTTGGAAATCTCTGATATTAAAACCTACTACTTAACCCAACCAGGTCTGCTATTTTTTTGCAGTAGGAGGCTGGAAATGAATCACGTAGGTGGAACTATGTATATTAAGAGACTTATAAAGGATTTGCTTGATAGAATAAGTAGATTCAAAGTTCCTTAAGTGTGTTGGGAAATTATTTTTATATATTTGGCAAGAAATATGATTTTGTACAAAGGAAACATTCAGGATGAAAATATGTCCTATAAATGTTTAATTATATAAAGTTATATCCAAATGACAAAAAATAAAAACTATCTAATACAACCTTAAACCTATGCAATTATCACACAAATGAAAGGGGTTATGATTGGGATTATGCCTTTATGCAACTATGGTCTAAAATATATTACTTTGCACTTGGCTCCTATTATGCAAAGCACCAAAAGAAGGATAAATTAATAGACTAAAATACAAAATATATACATAACTTCTATACATTTATAATATATAAGTAACATTTTGGGGTCACTGTGACAGCAGATGAGATATGCCTGACATAGCCCCTCTAACTATAATATCCCTGAAAAGATAAAAAAGAATTTAAAAGGGTCACAGCTCTAAAAACTAAAAGCAAACATGACAAGATCCCAAAGTCTCCCTGGTGATTCTACTCACTGCTTGGTAGATGGTATTGAATTAACAAGCAACTTCTAAATAAAACATCACATGCCTCGTTCTCTAAGCCAGAATAAGATCTGAAAGCCCAAAGATAACAGAGAAAGATTTTCATTCCTATTCCTTGTCAGGGTCTAATTCTGAGACCCACAGGCTTTTTACTGAAATGAAACAAACAAACTGAAAAATCTTTGGTCATGCCCTGACTGTACAGGGACTATTTCTGCCTCAGCCAGTCCTGGAGACTTCTAGTCCATGGCCTTCTCTCCTGATCAGTTCCCCTCTTCTTCATCCATTCAGGGATTAGAATTTCCAGGATGTAGCATTCAGAAATGTGATACTTAGCAGCCTAAGGGAAAGCACAGCAAGGTGGAGGGAAGAGCAGTATGCTGTTAAAGAGTACAGAGAACCTCTCTAGTCTGTTTTCCTATCTCTCCACAAGAAAAGACACTTTGCAGAAATAACCCATCCCAACAAACATAATAAACATAGAAACAAATGACTATTTTTGTCTCAAACTTTTATAACCTCAGTTTATGTGTTCAAAAGGGATAATTTTTTGGTCAAGAGTAAATTATGGTGCATGACTTAGGATAGAAGATTATACCATCCTTAGCAGTTATGTTCTCAAAAATATTAATGAATATGGTAAAGTTCTTGGGATTTATGTTAGGTGAAAAAACAAGCAGCACATAAAATATATAGAAAGAGGGCATATAGTCTAATATTGAGTATGCTTAAAATTTATTTGTATGTATGAATATATATATGTACATACACATTTATATACATAAGTGAGAGCATATCTATTCTCTGCTTATTAGCCTTAATTTAACACCCATAATTTGTTCCAGAAAGAAGATCATGAAGGGACCACCCAAAAAAGCCAATGGGGAAAATGTATTATATTGTTTATTCCTATTAAGAAGTTCATCCCAAAATTATGTTTTCTATAATTACCAAAAAAGCAAAAACAAAGAAACAAAAAATCTAAAGCTATGGTTCTGCTTCCTATTTTCTCTCTTGGTGCTCTTAGAATGAACCACACATTCCTCTGAGAAAAACACAACAGTGGAGAAGAGTGGTGAGATTATGACCAAAGTATTACAGTTAAGATATTTTTGGCTTTGTTTTGTTACTATGAAAAAATTTATATTCTCCGAAATGGTCATAAACTCTTTAGGGTTCAAGTCTTGCAAATCTTATCACAAATTTTTATTAGGTAAGGATTGGTTTTGAGAATATATATATATATATATATATATATATATATATACACATATATATGTCAATATATCTCTCTCACAAACTTAACAGTATTGCCAGTGATTCTCTGGTTTTACTATTAAGTATGCACATCTTAGTATTTAAAAATTTTTCTATAATCACAAAAAAGTTAATTTAAGTAAAAAATGGTTCCAGTATCTCTTCCAGGAGTGTAGTAAATGGTAAGACAACATAGGATAACTGAGTCTTTTAGTTTAATCCAATGCAGATAATGAGAGCATAAAGTTAAGCCTTCCGGGTCCTCTCCTAAAATTCGAGAATAATAAAGGTATAGTTTATCTGTGAGCTAATAAATTGGCAGAGAGGTAAAAATATATCTCTTGAGAATGAACAGGTTCAGGAACAAATGAGCTCTAAATACGATCTAAATATGATCAATGACTTACAGATTCAATTTCTTAAAAAATAAGGGACAAAAAGTTGTACAAGAGTTGGTAAAAAAATGTGGTAATGTAAGGCCGTTAGACACTGGAGGGCTCTACTTGATTCAGAACATAAAATATCTGTAACATGTATCTTAGAAATATTTGTTGTGATTGTTGGTAGAATGATATACTTGGTTTAGAGTTAAATGAAAATACACACCTGTATGCATGCACACACACATACACACAGAATGAATTAATTAGCTTATGGAAAATATATATGAAGCGGGAGAAGAGATCTGGTAAGACAAAAAAATTTTAAAAGATGAAAATTTTCATTTGTAAAATAGTCCAAATATATGAGTTGCCTACCAATCAGCTAGAAGAGGTTCTGCAGCCTAGTATAATGGATAAAAAAAGGCATTTGAGTTAGTTGTCACAAATGCCAGTCTGAGCTCTACCACTAATTAAATATGCAACCTACAAATCCCTTATGTTCTGTGAGATTCATTTTCCTCAACAGTTTAATGAAGATAATGCAAAATCTTATAGTATAGAATCATTTAATAAACCACAGATAAATAGCAAATGCCAGTTTTATTAACATGAAAATTACTTTTGATATTTGTCATATTTGAATCAAAAATCTGTTCAGTTCTCTTGAACATGTATTTTTGAAAATTGACAGAAAGAAGCTTCTGAATACTGTGGAGTTGAGAATGGAATATAGAGGGAATGGGAAAGAAACAGACAAGGCAAACTAGGTCCTTAAAGCAGTAGGAGAGCTGTCATTATGATGGATAAAGGTAGGAAAAGCCAGATGTATTCATTATATATTGATATATAACAAATTATACAAACTTAGCAGCTTAAAACAACACATATTTATTATCTCATAGTATCTGTGGGTTAGCAATCTAAACATTGCTAGTCTTAGGGTCTCTCATAAGACTACAATGAAAGCATTAATCAGGGCCATCAGTTGGGAAAAGATACATTTGTAAGCTCAGGTGGTTGTTGACAGGATTTGGTTCCTTGAGAGCTAAGGGAAGTGGAGCCCTGAGCTGGCTGTTAGTAGGAGGCCTCTCTGAGTTCCTTGCCATATGGACCTCACCACCATAGTAACTTGCTTCACTGAAGCCATCAAGAGAGAGTCCGTTGGAGATGGAAGTAATAATCTCTTGTAACCTCATCATGAAAGTGACATTCTTTCATTTTACATTGATGTGTTTTATTGATTATAAACAGGTTTGTCAAGGGGAGGGAACTGTGCAGGTCACGAATACCAGGAAGCAGGAATCATTGGGGCCATCTTAGAAGCTATCTATCACAAAAGGCAACTCTACTTTTAAATAATCAGAAATGCTGTTATGTTCAAAATGAATGATGTAATAAGAGTATAGAATTAAAAGATTCTAAATATCTAGGTCATGCATTTAGAGAAAGGATAATGTAAAAAATAATCTTTTTCTTTATTCATTTGAGATATATATCTATATCTATATCTATATCTATATCTATATCTATGTAGAGAGAGAGAGAGAGAGAGACCATGAACAATGGAGAGAGGCAGAGGGAGAGGGAGAAGCAGATCTCCACTGAGCAGAGTGCCCAATGCAGGGCTTGGTCATAGGACCTGAAGATCATGATCTGAGCCAAAGATAAATACTTAACCATCTGAGCCACCCAGGCACCCCTACAAGAGAAATCATTAAAAGATGAAAAGGAATCTACCAAGGCTGCCTCTCCATGGAGTCCAATTCATCATGAAGTTCATAATTCTGGGATTGTTGCACATAGCTCATGACTAGGAACTGCTGAGAAATGACTTTTTTGGTTTTAATGTTTTTAAACAATGAGATAAATATGTTATGGTCATGGTGGGTTGGGAGAAATAATTTGGATCTTTTCAAGTATTTATGTCTATGTTTAAATTGTGACTACGAAAGAATGAAGACTTCAAGTTAAACCTGGCAAATTGTACATGTGTATGTCTGCTACTTCTGGAAACTCTAGTTAATGATGGTTAAACACTCAAGACCAGAGACAGGGGATCCCTGGGTGGCGCAGCGGTTTGGCACCTGCCTTTGGCCCAGGCGCGATCCTGGAGACCCAGGATCGAATCCCACGTCCGGCTCCCGGTGCATGGAGCCTGCTTCTCCTTCTGCCTGTGTCTCTGCCTCTCTGTCTCTCTCTGTGTGACTATCATGAATAAATAAATAAAATCTTAAAAAAAAAAAGACCAGAGACAGTATGAGTAGAAATGCCAACCGATGATAGATATCAACAAAATTCTGCAAGACATAAAACAGATGGCAATGTACAACCAGATGAAGTCAAAGAAAGTGGAATCTTATACCTGGAGAGAGAGAGAAGCCCCTCAGGGGTCTGTCTCACAATCTTTTTGGGAAGAGTTGGGTAATAAAAATAATTACATCTAATGAGTATTTGCTATATTCCAATTACTTTTAAGGGACCCTACATGAAACAATGTACTTGTTGCTTACAAAAATCCTTTAAGGTAGGCATTACTAATATTCTTCATTTTACGTATGGGGAACCCAAGGCACTGAAAAGTTGAGGAATTTGTCCAAGGTCATGCAGCTAGTAAGTGGCAGGGCTGGGGTTTAAACCTGAGTCTAGAGCACAAGCCACTATCATGATGATTCACTGCTAGGCATTATGTAGGAAAAACAGAGTAATAACGTAAAGATAGGGGGTTCTGATGGAGACTGGATGTTGTAGAATGCTTGGTCACTGAGAACTGTACCAATCTGTTCAGTGTCATAAATATGGAGGGTTTAAACTGAATAATGTTTATAGGGTAAAAATAATTTTCAAGTAAAAAGAAATGAAAAATATAATTAAAAATGCAGCTAACAAATTGGAAAATGAATGCTAAAAAAACAAAACTCTAATAATTCGTGAAGAAAATTATGAAAGAGAAGAGTGACATCCCAAAGTCAGAGAAAAGAGGCAGCTATAATCGTGGGAAAATTTGGAGGTTAGGAACCAAGTCCATGGTCTTCAAGTGTGACTCAATACTAGAAGCACCCTTTGTGTTAAAATATGTGAAAGCCCTCATTTCCCTTGTAGAAACTTTGAGTCAGTAGTTTCAGGGCACAGTCTGATTAATCTGCCTTTTAAAAAATGCTCTACAGATAGTTTTAACCTAACAAGGGTTAAGAGCTGCTGCTACTACTTTACAGTCCAGAAGCAAGTCAACGTGGAGCTAGTGTATCCAAAACTCAGACTGAGACTAGGGAAGGTTGAAGAAAGTGTCTAAAAACTAATAAAATGGACTAAGAATTCTATTTCCAGAAAAATGCCCTACAGATAAATGCATACAAAATATGCAAATATTTATGTCCAATATTCACTCAAGCATTATTTGTAACAGCAAAACATTGAAAACATTGTCAAAAAAAAAAAAAAAAAAGAAAAACATTGTCTACCCAGAGGGGACAGCTTCAATCTATAATTCATGTTACATCCATACAAAATGGAAAACCAGGAAATTTAAAATAATTAAGTGGGTCTGACTTTGTTTATTTAAAAACATCCATAAGCAAAATTGTTTAAATGAAAACAAAGTTGAAGAACAGTAATAAAAATATGATTTTGTTTGTATATATGTAAAAAGGAATGTATAATGACACACAATAAACTATCAAGACTATCTCTGGGGTAGGTGGACTGGAAGTGGAGGAGGCACAGAGGGATAGGGTAAATTTTACTATTTAATTTATTATCTTTTGGTACTAGTTGACTTTTTTTAAGTGAAAATATAATAATAACATATAGTATATAATAAAAGAATGAAAATACACACAAAAAAATTCGGACTGATCTTGTTGTAGTCTTTATTTACATAATAAGTTATTTATTATTTATTATTTATTATTTACATAATAAGTCTTTATTTACATAGTCATCCTGACAACTTTACCAGTCTTGGCCACCCAGCAAACTACACACACCACTGGGTACTTAGAAGGACACTGTGCAGCTCTTTCACTGATGGAGTACCAGTAAAGTGGCCACTCTCACCACAGTCAGACTCTGAGTTTGTCTTCCACAAGGATGCCTTACTTGAAACAGGCTTTGGGGAGCCGGCAGATGAACCTTGCCTCCGGGCCATGGGAGGCTATTCCTATCAGGATGAGACAGCCCATATGTAGTATCTATACATTGTGACATTAAATGATGGTGGGGAGATATAGTAAAGAGAAACTGGAGGAACTTTAAAAACCCAGACCTCAATAAAAAAAAAAAAAAAACCAAAGTGCAAAATAGTTCATGCACACACGTGCGCATGCGCACACACACAAACTACAGTATTTGGAGAAGAAAAGAAAAAAAAATGATAAGGAGATACAATATAGAGTAAGATGTTTAATGACCAAAAGGCTTTCTAGAGCTAAGAAAAGAATACATGAAACACCTGATCAGTATGCCATTTGCTGGTCCTTAGGTGCCTCGGCCATGGCCCATCTATTTACCTCAGCTTTGTGGGTCAAACCTTTCATTGACGGTCATAGACCATTCATTGGAAAAACTGTCTTTCTGCTCATGGTCCAAAGATCCCTCTGAATTGGTTGAAGAAATTGTGCAGAATATACACAACATTAGGTTCTATGAACCACAACTTACACTAAAAGTCTGGAAAAGTAATTATTCAAGCTGCAGTCACAACCCAGGCTCAGAACTGGCCTGTCAGGAATATGTGCACCTTTATGGAGAAATCACCACTGCCAGTACCAACTCTCAATGCTCTCGGCAGAAATAAGCATGTATTTCTTGAGAAGTAGAGGCATGAGGTGGAAAGATTATAATATTTGAAGATACAAGGGACTGCTCTGCCTCTTACTCACTGCATAACCTTGAGCACATCGTTCTGGTCACCTCCTTCCTCATCTAGAAAGTTGAGTTAATAATTTCCTTTTTCTCTCCACCACAGGATGGGAAAATTGTCTGGGAAAGCCTTGGGTCAACTAGAGTAGTGTAATTGTTTCTCCTATATATTTTCTTTAAATATTGATGCAAAATTCTTTTTATTTCTGTTTAAAGTGAGCATTAAGTGATTCTATCTGATTCTTATAAAGTTGCATAAATAATATGAGATCCTTACAGTGAGGGAACTGCTTAGCCAGCCTGGTTCAGTCTGAGTCATTCACTGCCTCACTCCTTTTGGAGAGGACACATTCTTATAACTCAGCTCCAAATAAAGGTGCTGAAAATAAAAATCTAAGTTTAACTGTAGAATACCATAAAAGCTCTTCAGAATTTCTCAGTAAGCAATAACAAATGGGTTTTCTCAATATATTTTCAGTCCTCCTTCGATTCACTTCCCTGTCTTGGAGTACTGTTTAACATATAGTCATTACCAATAATAAAAACCAATCTGCACATGGGATTTTTACTGTTTATTACATACTTGCTTATTTCTTTCCCCGAACTGAGATACTTAGGAGGTTGAATGATTCGCCCAAGAGGACAGTAATTTAGACATGTCAAAGGTGGAATTACTCTAAATTGTCAACATTTCAAAGAATGTTCCCTCTCCTTTTTAATGAAAGGTTGTTTGGTCTTCAAAAGTTTCATTTCCTTGTCAGTAAAAAGTCAAACGACTAACTTCCCCACAACCTAAGTATTTCAAAGTCAGTGTTCTTCAGATGAGAGTTCTGTATTTAGAAATAGACCTTCTCCTTTCGAAGTTCTTACAGTAACTGCCCTCCTCTTCTACTCTTGTCTCTACAAGAACTGAACTCCAAGCTATTTTATCCACACAGAACTTTCTCCCACAACTCCTGTCCTATCCTCTGTACTTCTGCACACCCAAACTTCACAGTTCCTCTACTTCTCTACTCCATTGTCCTTCACCTCTAATTGTTCTCAGACCAGAGGAAGTATACATGGCCATGTCCTGGATTACCTGGAAAGATGGCACTTGGAAGAGTTGTCTTTGGTACCAAATGCCACAGGCTCAAGGCCACAGAAATAAAGATGTTTTTAAGAATACCACTTGCTTGCTGTCTTGAAAACGTCTTTATATCCGTGAATGGCACTTATACTCCATATCCTGTTAGAGGTTTTCTAGCCATATGCAACTTTGCAGACCTAAATGAGCACAGACTTTCATAACTCTGTGCCTATATTTGTGTCATGGATCCTAAAACATTATTTTCCCCTTTTTGCCCAGCCACTTCTGTATTCTTTATCTTCATTTACTTCTCTTTGTAGCCTTGCCTGTATTTCATAGGTAGTAGCCCCTTTCTCATGCTCACAGAGTCTTTTGCTCATATCTTTATTATGGAACATATTACATTGCTTAAAAATACCACCTTTATCTCTCCTCCACTGAGCAGTATGTTCAATTTTACTTATTAAGTAAATGAATGAATGAGAGTGTTTTTCATTTAGGACAGCTCTAAATTAATGTGCCTTCTTGGGTTTAACAAACTAAGTACACTAAGACTCAGAGGCATGACAATATGTCCAAGTCACAAAGAAAAGGTAGAGCTCTTGGAATAACCTTTGGTAAGATTTCCTACTATGTTTTCATAGGGATATGTTATAAATCACATAATTTTAAAGCCTTCAATGAAAAGATAAATTCAAAAAAATATATTTTTTTCTTGCAGGTGGTCACAATGCTTAAAATACCTACCATTGGAATCATTTTTGAGATCTTCAAAAGATTTCTATTAGAATTTATCTGAAAGGATTAGAGTGATGACAACTCACTGAAAGCCACTTTGGACAGAATCAGTTCTTAAAGGAAGAGGTGCAGGATGGGGAGTTTTGATGGAAAGTAGGAGGGAAGAAACTATTCAGGACACAGTCTACTGCTCAGATTGGAAGAGCCCAGGGAGGCAGGCCTTGGGGTGCCATGGAGAGCTGGCATGGAGACTGAAGAGACACTAAAAGGAGAGACAGAGAAAGAATGAGAAGGAGAGCAGATCCCTGGCCTGTTGCCTACTGCTTCATGTGAAGATGTCTTATCTCTCCACATCAAGATGCTTAATTTAAGCATGACCTTAAACAGAATTTCAGTACGTATTTTTTTCTCTGCTACGTGTTTAGTTATCTGAATATCTGAGGAGTACTGTTTATGTATTTTTAACCTTTCCTGCTTGTTGCTGACTCACTAGCAATAGAGCACTCTGGCAGCAAGCTGTCTGCAGGGGGTGGGGGTGGGGAGGTGAGGGGGCAAGGACATTTAGCCATAAAAGCTTCAAAGGACTGTCAGATGGGCCTCCTACCTTTCCACAGTGTCTCTTCAGGTGCTAAATTCTGTGGATTCTGCATCTGTAATAATATTTCATGACTATGGGTCAGTTTGGGCTGTTCTTTTTTTTTTTTTTTAAGATTTATTTATTTATTTATTTATTTATTTGAGAGAGACAACATATGCCAGTGACTGGGGGTGGGGGCAGGGCAGGCAAAGGGAGAGAAAGAATCCTCAAGGAGACTCCTTGCTAAGCATGCCAGCCTTATGGGGCCTGATCCTGAGATGATGACCTGAGCCAAACAAAATTAAGAGCCGACTGCTTAACTGACCCACCACCCAGGCACCCCAGGGCTGTTCTAAAACTTCAAATCAAAACTCTGATTATTAAGTTTAATCTCTGATTATTAAGTGTGGATTCTTTTGTGAGACTGAACGACTACCACATTTTTGGTGCAATAACTACCTTCACACTGGCATTTTAAACTCCTATGTATTGGGAAAGCCTTTAGAGTTTAAAGAAATTTTTTCGTATGTATTATCTTATTTTAGAAACTACAGTTTCCCTCTGGCTCATCACAGAGGTATGAGGAGATAATGTGTACACAGATCTCTGGTTGTCTCCTAATCTCCTGACTCCCACTACAACCTAAAAGGACAAAGACTGAGGAGGCAAAAGGCACAAGACAAAAGTCTTGTCTGAGTGAATGAAACTAGAACTTTTTCTGGTACATACTAAAGCAGTTAGATAAAAAGGATCAGTAGGGTTTGTTTGTTTTTCTTCTTCTTCTTCTTCTTCTTCTTCTTCTTCTTCTTCTTCTTCTTCTTCTTCTTCTTCTTCTTCTTCTTCTTCTTCTTCTTCTTCCTCTGATTTGTTTTTGTTTACTTGGTTTAACTCAAAGTGATGGGAAAGTAAGACAAAAATGTATGAAAACTACTTTTGGTCACTTGCAAATTATTAGGAAGAGAAGATCCAGAAAAACAAACAAACAAAGAAGGGGAAAACAGGGCAGATCTGGGAGGTAGAACACAAAACAGAGAGGGAAACCAATGAAAGTGAAAGATCAGACCCGGCCTCCACTGGCCAGGAATAAAGGATGTTTCAACCATGGTTATTCCCCATTAGAGCAATCACTAGGCCAATGGATGATAATCTTCCTGTGCTCTGTTAAATCCTATCACAACCTCCACAACATAGCTAGGATAGTGTTAATGTGTTCCAGCACACATTTTTGGCATTTTTTTTTATCAGTCATCCTTCCATTAGCTTTCACTTTCTACTTGGGTGAGCTAGTATAACAAGTTACCAGTGAAGGCAATGAATGCCTCAGTAGCCATGGCAACTTCCAGTGCAGCTAGACACCATCCCCTCCCAGCAACTGAAGGCTTACTAAAGATGCCTTCTGGGGAGCAGAAGTTTTAAACTTTCATAAGTTCCTAATTATGCTTTCTTGTTATGTTCAGTGATTTGTGTGTTCCTCCCAAAGAAATTGTTAATCTACCCTAACACTCATTATTTCCCCCTGCATATTTATCCAGTTCAGCCACGTTAACCATGTGTTGAAGAGACTTTACTTTCACATGGAATTACCTTGACAACTTTGTAAAGAAATCAATAGACTTTATATGGGATCTATTTCTGGCTACTTTGTCTGCTGATCTATTTTTCACCCTTAGTCCAATTAACACTGTCTTGAGTCCTATAGCTTTAGACTAACTCTTGAAATTTGATAGTTGAAGCTTTATTCTTTCTACATACTGATTTGGCTAGTCTACACTCTACTTTTCCATATAAGTTTTAGAATCAACTTGTTAGTTTCTATAAGAAAAGCCTATTGGAATTCTGATTACAATTGCAATGGTTCAACAAAGCAATTGGAAGAAAATTGATACTATTTAATGTATGAACATCATACATTCCTCCACTTACTAGGTATTCTTTATTTTCTTTTGTTAAAATTTTGTGGTTTCCAGTGTAGATGTCTTGCACATTTTGGACATACTACTTTCTAAGTACTGGGTGCTTTTAGATGCTATAGTAAATGGAATTTAAAATTCTTCATTTTCTAGTTGTTTGCTATTATGTATAGAAACAACTGAGTTTTGTGTATTAACTTTGTATCCTATAGCCTTGCCAAATTCACTTAGTAATTCTAGTGCTGTAGATATCTTCATATTTCTTGTACAAATAAGTATGTTACCTATGAATAAAAACCATTATTTCTTCTTTTCTGATTTATAGGCTTTAATTTCTTTTTCTTGACTTGTTTCAAGTAGCCAGGACTTCCAGTATGATGTTGAATGGTAGTAGTTTGAAAAAATATCCATGCCTGGTCCCTAATTTTAAAGAAAAGGTGTATATGTCACTATTAGATAGATGGCCTTTACTGTAATTGAGGAAGAACTGTTTTTTTTTTTTTCTGAGAGTTATAATTATAGATGGGTATTGATTTTTGTCAAATGCTTTTTTTCTGCATCAGTTGGGGTAATCAAATCATAAAGTTTTATCCTTTATCTTATTAATGGTGAATTATAATTTTTAAAAGCATCTTAACCTGACCTTGAATTGTTAAGATAAACACCACCTGGCATGAGGTATTATCACTTTTATCTATTTCTCGATCTAATTAGTTAATATTTTGTTACAGAATTTTGAATCTGCATTCTTGGAGGCTATTGTTGGTTTGCTTTTCTTACAATATCTTGGTTAGGTTTTGGTATCAGGAGTGATAGTCTCATAATATGAATTCAGAATTATTCTCTCTTCCATTTTCCGGAAGAGTTGTATAAGACTGACAGTATTTCTTTCTTTAACTTGTGATAGAAATGGCTAATAGAGACAACTTGGCCTATTGTTTTCTTTTTGAGAAGTTTTTTTTTTTAAAAGATTTTATTTATTTATTCATGAGAGACACAGAGAGAGAGAGAGAGGCAGAGACACAGGCAGAGGGAGAAGCAGGCTCCATGTAGGGAGCAGGATGTGGGACTCAACCCTGGGTCTCCAGGATAACACCCTGGACTGAAGGCAGTGCTAAACCGCTGAGCCACCTGGGCTACCTTGAGAAGTTTTTTATTGCAAATTTATTTACTATAAAAATGCCTATTCAGATTTTCAATTTCATCTTTTGTCAGTTTTTTTTTGTGTGTTTTTCAAAGAAATTATCCATTTCACCTGTCTTGAAATTTGTTAGCATACAGTTTTATTGTAATATTGTCTTGTTACCCTTTTAATGTCTGTAGAATCTTCAGTGATATTTCCTTTTTCATTTCTAATACTGGTAGTTTGTGCATTTTTTTTTTCTTGATCAGTCTTGCTAGGGGTTTGTCAACTTATTACTTTTTATTTTTTAAAGATTTTATTTATTTAATCATGAAAGACAGAGAGAGAGAGAGAAAGAGAAGGAGAGAGGCACAGGCACAGGCACAGGCAGAGGGAGAAGCAGGCTCCATGCAGGGCGCCCGACGTGGGACTCGATTTTGGGACCCCAGGATCACGCCCCAGGCTGAGGGCGGTGCTAAACTGCTGAGCCACTGGGGTTGCCCAACTTATTACTTTTTAAATAAAATATCAGCTTTATATGTTTGTTGGGTTTAATTTGTTCCTTCTCTAGATTTGTAAAATGAAAGCATGATTCATATTTTGTTTCTAATATTAATATACTCCTATAATTTCCTTATAAGCATGTTTTGGTTATGTGTGATTTTGATATCTTATATTTTCCTTATCATTCAGTTTGAAATATTTTCTCATTTCCATTGTAATTTTCTTATCTTACAAACTGTTTTTTTTAGATAATGTTTAAGCTTCAACTATTTGAGGCCTTCTAATAGGTTACTCTATTATTGATTACTAATTTCACTCAATTTAAGTCCTAGAATGTATATCACGTGATCCCCATTCTTAAAAAAAAATATTGAGACTTACTGTTTGGCATAGCATTTGACTATCTTGATGAATATTTCACATACTTTAAAAGGATTTGTATTCTTCCATTGTTTAGAGTAGTGATCTATAAACAGCAATTATGCCAAGTGTCTTAAAATCTTACAATCTTAACTGGTTTTTGTGTAGTTGAATTGTATCTCATCAAGACAGGAGTGAAAAATCTGACTTGATTGTGAATTTATTTAGCTTTTACCTTTTTTTAACTTTATATATCTTAAAGTTTTGTTATTTATGTGCATACATGTTTAGGACTGCCACATCTTCCTAAGGTATTGACAGTTTTATCATTACGATAAAATGTACTTCTTTATTTCTGTAAATATCACTTTATTTGAAATCTATTTTGTCTGTTATTAACAAAGCCATCCTAATTTTCTTTGTGGATTATAATTTTCTTATCTGATTATATAAAAATCCAGAGTTTCCATCAAGACAGTGTGGTACTGGCACAAAAACAGACACATAGATCAATGGAACAGAATAGAGAATCCAGAAGCGGACCCTCAACTTTATGGTCAACTAATGTCCGATAAAGGAGGAAAGATTACCCACTGGAAGAAAGACAGTCTCTTCAATAAATGGTGCTGGGAAAATTGGACATCCACATGCAGAAGAATGAAACTAGACCACTCTCTTTCACCTTACACAAAGATAAACTCAAAATGGATGAAAGATCTAAATGTGAGACAAGATTCCATCAAAATCCTAGAGGAGAACACAGGCAACACCCTTTTTGAACTCGGCCACAGTAACTTCTTGCAAGATACATCCACGAAGGCAAAAGAAACAAAAGCAAAAATGAACTATTGGGACTTCATCAAGATAAGAAGCTTTTGCACAGCAAAGGATACAGTCAACAAAACTAAAAGACAACCTACAGAATGGGAGAAGATATTTGCAAATGACATATCAGATAAAGGGCTAGTTTCCAAGATCTATAAAGAACTTATTAAACTCAGCACCAAAGAAACAAACAATCCAATCATGAAATGGGCAAAAGACATGAAGAGAAATCTCACAGAGGAAGACATAGACATGGCCAACACGCACATGAGAAAATGCTCGGCATCACTTGCCATCAGGGAAATACAAATCAAAACTACAATGAGATACCACCTCACACCAGTGAGAATGGGGAAAATTAACAAGGCAGGAAACCACAAATGTTGGAGAGGATGCGGAGAAAAGGGAACCTTCTTACACTGTTGGTGGGAATGTGAACTGGTGCAGCCACTCTGGAAAACTGTGTGGAGGTTCCTCAAAGAGTTAGTTAAAAATAGACCTGCCCTACGACCCAGCAATTGCACTGTTGGGGATTTACCCCAAAGATACAGATGCAATGAAACGCCGGGACACCTGCACCCCGATGTTTCTAGCAGCAATGTCCACAATAGCCAAACTGTGGAAGGAGCCTCAGTGTCCATTGAAAGATGAATGGATAAAGAAGATGTGGTTTGTGTATACAATGGAAAATTACTCAGCCATTAGAAATGACAAATACCCACCATTTGCTTCGACGTGGATAGAACTGGAGGGTATTATGCTGAGTGAAACAAGGCAATCGGAGAAGGACAAACATTATATGTTCTCATTTATTTGGGGAATATAAATAATAGTGAAAGAGAATAGAAGGGAAGGGAGAAGAAATGGGTAGGAAATATCAGAAAGGGAGACAAAACATAAAGACTCCTAACTCTGGGAAGCGAACTAGGGGTGGTGGAAGGGGAGGAGAGCGGGGGGTGGGGGTGAATGGTTGAATTGCACTGAAGGAGGCACTTGATGGGATGAGCACTGGGTGTTATTCTGTATGTTGACAAATTGAACACCAATAAAAAATAAATTTATTATTAAAAAAAAAGAAAAAGAAAAAAAATCCAGAGTTTCTAATATATATATATATGTGTGTGTGTGTGTGTGTGTGTGCATACACACACACATATACCTTAAATAGTATATATATATATATATATATATATATACACACACACACATATATATATATAGTCTAGGGTTTCTTTTTGTTTGTTTTTTAATTTTTTATTTATTTATGATAGTCACAGAGAGAGAGAGAGAGAGAGAGGCAGAGACATAGGCAGAGGGAGAAGCAGGCTCCATGCACCGGAAGCCCGACGTGGGATTCGATCCCTGGTCTCCAGGATCGCGCCCTGGGCCAAAGGCAGGCGCTAAACCGCTGTGCCACCCAGGGATCCCTAGTCTAGGGTTTCTAATTATTATGTGTGGTAAGGTAAGTTCAACCTAAGCCACACTATTATTCAAACAAGAACTACTGTGAGTTTTGTAAACAACTTTAATGCAATATGATTTACATATCAAAACATTCATTTAAATAAGTGTCCAATTTAATGTTTTTTTACTCTATTCACAGAGTTGTACAACCATTATCAGAATCAATTTTTTTAAGGTTTATTTATATTTAGAGAGAGAAAGAGACAGAGACAAGAGAAGAGAGAGAGATAACACAAGCAGGAAGGGCAGAGGGAGAGGGGGAATCCAAAGTAGACTCCCTGCTGAGTGCATAGCCTGATGCAGGCTAGAGCATACAGCCCTGAGATCTCTACCTCAGCCAAAACCAACCAATTGGCCAGCAAGGTGCCACTATCACAGCTGATTTTTGAACATTTTTACCACCCCCAAAAGAAACCCTGTGTCAATTAGCCATCACTGTCCATTTGTCCTCTGTTTCGGCCAATCTACTTTCTTTCTTTATAAATTTGCCCATTCTGAAAAATTCCTAGAGTGGATTCATGCAATATGTGGTCTTTTTAAACTGCCTTATTTGATATGGCATAATCTTCCCAAGGTTGATTCATGCTGTAGCATCTATCAGTACTTCATTCCTTTTTATTCATGAATAATATTCCATTGTATGGATATAGTACACTTTGTTTATCCATTTATCAGATGATAAACTTTTGAGTTGTTCCCACTTTTTGGCTATTGTGAAAAATGCTGTGAACATTTACAAACAAGTTTTAGTGCGAACATGTTTTCATTTCTCTTAGTTATATACATAGGAGTGAAATTGTTGTCATATGGTAGTTCTGTGTTTAACATTTTGAGGAAATTCCAAACTGTTTTTAGAACATGGCTTGCATTATTTTAGATATGTGAGGTTTCCAATTTCTTCACATCTTTGCCAACACTTGTTATTGCCTGTCTTTTTTATTACATCCATCTTAGTGTGTATGAAGTGGTATCCTACAGTTTTTGATTTGCATTTCCCTATGATTAATGATGTTGGGCTTCTTTTTATGTTCTTATTGCCCACTTGTATATACTTTCTGGAAAAAATCTACTCAGATACTCTGCTCATTTTTAAATTGAGTCATCTGTCTTTATTATTGAGTTACAGGAGTTCTTTATATATTCTGGATACAAGTCCCTTATTAGATGCATGATTTGTTTTTTTTTTTGATTTTTTAATTTTTTAATTTTTTAATTTTTATTTATTTATTTTGAGAAGATATGCTACCTTTATTTTTCAAAGATTTTGTTTATTTATTCATGAGAGACACTAGAGAGAGAGAGAGAGAGAGGCAGAGACACAGGCAGAGGGAGAAGCAGGCTCCATGCAGGAAGCCCGATGTGGGATTGATCCAGGGTCTCCAGGATCATGCCCTGGACTGAAGGCGGTGCTAAACCGCTGAGTCACTGGGGCTGCCCTTTAAAAAATTTTTTAATTTATTTATTCATGATAGACATATATATATATATAGAGAGAGAGAGAGAGAGAGAGACAGAGACAGAGACAGAGAGAGACAGAGAGAGAGACACAGGAGGAGGGAGAAGCAGGCTCCATGCCCGGAGTCTGAGGTGGGACTCGATCCCGGGACTCCAGGATCGTGCCCTGGGCCAAAGGCAGGCGCTAAACAGCTGAGCCACCCAGGGATCCTCTAGATGCATGATTTGTAAACATTTTTCCCATTCTATTTTTTTTCATCATTTTTTTCTTTTTTAAAAAAGATTTTACTTATTTATTCATGAGAGACACAGAGAGAATGCAGAGACATAGGCAGAGGGAGAAGCAGGCTCCCCTCAGGGTGCCTGATGTGGGACTGGATCCCAGAACTCCAGGATCACACCCTGAGCAGAAGGGAGACACTTAACTGCTGAGCCACCCAGGCGTCCCTCTTTCACTTTCTTGATGGTCTCATTTGCAATACAAAGTTTTTTATTTTGATGAAATCTAACATCTATTTTATTTTATGGTTTTGGTATCATCTCTGAGAACCTACTGTCTAACCTAAAGTCATGAAAATTTATATGTGTTTCCTTCCAAGAGTTTTATAGTTTTAATTATTCCATTGAGGTCTTTGATTCATTTTAAGTTAATTTTTGTATATAGTATGAGATAGGGATCCAACTTCATTATTCTGCATGTGGATATCTATGTCTTCCAGCATCATTTGTTGAAAAGACTTTCTTTTCCCCACTGAATTGTCTTCACACCCTTATAAAAAATCAGCTGGATATAAATGTAAGGATTTATATTTAGACTTTCAATTTATTCCACTGATTTATATTCCATTGATCTATCCTTATGCCAGTAACTTATGTAGTAACTCTTGATTATTGCAGCTTTCTAGTAAGTGTGGAAATTAGAAAGTATGATTCCTCAAACTTTGTTCTTTTTGAATTTGTTTTGAATATTCTAGCCTCTTGTACTGCCATATGAATTACAGGATCAGTATGGGAAAGTCAGCAACAAGATAACTGGGGTTTTTATAGGGATTGCATTGAATCGGTTGATCAATGTGGAGAGTACTGACATCTTAAAAACTGTGGAAGGAGCCTCGGTCCATCGAAAGATGAATGGATAAAGAAGATGTGGTCTATGTATACAATGGAATATTCCTCAGCCATTAGAAACGACAAATACCCACCATTTGCTTCAACGTGGATGGAACTGGAGGGTATTATGCTGAGTGGGGTGAGTCAATTGGAGAAGGACATACATTGTGTGTCTCATTCATTTGGGGAATGGAGATGGTGGTGAGGGGGAGTGGAGGGGAGGGGAGAAGAGGTGGGTGAGAAGTATCAGAAAGGGAGACAGAACATAAGGACTCCTAACTCTTGGAAACGAACTGGGGGTGGTGGAGGGGGAGGGGGGCGGGGGGTAGGGGTGAATGGGTGGCTGGCACTGAGGGGGGCACTTGGCGGGATGAGCACTGGGTGTTATTCTGTATGTTGGCAAATTGAACACCAATAAAAATAAATTTATTATTAAAATAAAAAATAAGCTCTCTAATTACTGAAGTCCATATATGTAGGTCTTTTTTTAATTGTTAAATGATGTTTTATAGTTTTCACTTTACAAGTCTTGCACTTTTTAAAGTTCATTCATTAATATTTTACTCTTTTTGATAGTATTTTAAATGAAATTATCTTATTAATTTCATTTTAGGATTGTCCGTTGTAAATAAGGGAATAAAGTTGATTTATTATTGATCTTTTACCTTGTAACCCTGCTGAACTTATTTATTAATAGTGTTGTTGTGTATTCCTTAAAATTTTCTCTATATAGGATCATGCCATCTGCAAAGAGAAACAGTTTTACTTCTTCTTTTCCAAATCACATCCCTTTTATTTCATTTTCTCCCCTAGTTGCTCTGGTTAGAGCCTCTGGTACAATGTTGACTAGAATTGCTAATGTAGACATTACTATTTTCTTCCTGATCTTAGGGGAATATCCTATCGTTGTCTCTGGGCCCAGCTCATTTATATTATTTTCTTGCTGACCTTTTGTTTAGATGTGCTTTTGTTTATTGAAAGCAGGGTACTACAGTCTCAAATTATCGTTATTAAATTTCCTATTTAATAGAAATTTCCATTTCTCACCTACATGACTTTTTCAAAGTGGGGAGACTCATTCATTTTGAGTCAACTCAAAAACTCATTAATTTTGAGTCTTGAGTCCAACTTCTTGCCAAAAACGTCTGTATCATTTTTCAGGACAGCTATGGACAATTACAAGGGCTTTACCTGACAGGCCTCATGAGGAAAAGCTGCCTTCTCCACACCAGGCCTGACACACAATCTTGATGCACTACCATCTCTGTAGGGATTGACAGGCTAGGACTCTGGCCCTCTGGCCAGCCACGGTCTACTCATATATGCGTTCTCAGTATATGTGCCTTCATCCTGCGATCTCCTAACTGAAGGACCCAGAAGACATTTTTCTCCACTATAACTCAGTACTGTTCGATTCTCAGCCCTTCCCCAGCCAGCTCCCAGATCCACAAAACTTCAGGAGCCTTTTACTCAGGGCTCCCTCAGCAGTGAGAAGATTCCCCATGCCTATGCCGATTCATTTGACCTCCACCTGATGCTGTTACATGGGGAAAAAAAGAAAAAATGGGGAAGCCAGCACTTTCTCTTGCTTTTAGCCTCTTGCTTATACTATTCCCTTAAGTGATTAAAGGCTTGTCTGTTACTTTCATTTTGACTTGTTGCCTTAATCAGCTATTCTGACACCTGACAGCTCAGCTCTTTTTTTGTTTGTTTTTTAATATTTTATTTATTTATTCATGAGAGACACACAGAGAGGGGCAGAGACATAGGTAGAGGGAGAAGCAGGCTCACTACGGGAAGCCTGATGTGGGATTCGATCCCAGGACCCCAGGATCACAACCTAAGCCAAAGGCAGACGCTCAACCACTGAGCCACCCAGGCACCTCTCCAGCTCAGCTCCTGACATGACTCTTAATACAATTTTATCTTTTTGTTTTGTGAAGCTTTTTTTTTTAAATGTGGAAACTGAGAATAATATAACCTTGTCATTTGCACACCACATAAATGAATAAATGTGTATAGTTTTGTTATTAATTGCTTTGGGTTTTTATTTTTTATTTTTATTTTTTTATTTTTTAAAATACTTTATTTATTTATTATGAGAGACACACAGAGAGAGAGAGAGGCAGGCAGAGACATAGACAGAGGGAGAAGCAGGCTCCATGCAGGAAGCCAGATATGGGACCTGATCCTGGGACTCCAGGATCACACCCCGGGCCAGAAGGCAGACACTTAACCGCTGAGCCAACCAGGCATCCCTGCTTTGGGTTTTTAAATAAAATTTAAAACTTTATCATTTCTAGTAGATGCTTCCTAATTCCCTTCCAATCTCGTTGTCTCCTGCCTTTTCCAGAGAAAAGCACTGAAGTGAATTTGATGTAAAAAGCATCCAGAATATGTTTTTCTGCTTCTGTTCCACTTATATGTATTCATAAATAATATATAACCTTATTTTGTGAGTTTTAAAATTCATATGTAAGTAGCAAATTGTGGATCAGCCTTTTGCAATTCACAGGTCTGCCTTCATTCGGTTACTCTTCCAGCTTCCCACAACTACAGTTTGTGTAGGACACAATGACTCCTTAAATGCATGGTGACACAGTTCTCATATGCGCCATTATTTGTGTGATGTTTTCTGCTGTTGCTTTCATATCATCAGCAAACTGCCATTACTTTTGCTAAATTCATTTGATGGAATCTCAAAAATTCATCTATACACTTAGATTTTACTGAGCCAGGTTATCAAGTTATATTATTATCACCTTTGTATTTATTTACATATTGTGCTAAAATAAGTAAAATGGAGGGATTTACAATGTCGCTGTTTTAGTTTAGACAAAATGTAAAGTTCTACATAATATCATCTTTAGAATTTATTAACTATTTGGGATATTTTTTCTTCTTTGGACTATTTTATCATATAATGATACATTAGTAAACACTGTTGGTTGTCTATCCAAATAGAATTCCCTTCTTCATTACTAACAGAACTCAGATATCATCAAAGGGCTATCCATCTCTGTGGCATATTATTTTTTCCAAAGATGAGTAAGTACATCGATCTCTGTCCTAACCCATATGCTCTTCTTGAGCCTTGTAACTGCCTTGTCCAACAGAGTATGCTAGAAATGATGTTATGGGACTTCGGAGTTACATCATAAGAAGCAATACAATTGGCTCTCTTTTCCTTAGGATGTTTGTCCTTGGAACACTGACACCATTTTGTAAGGAAACCAGGAATCCACATGGAAAGGCCAGGTGTAAATGTTCCAGCCACACCTCCAGTTACTATAGTCTTCCAGCCAACAGTGAGCATCATGTTAAATGTATGAGTGAGAAGCCTTCAGAAGATTTCACCCTAACCCTCTATGTTTTCCAGCTAAGGCTTTAGACATTGTAGAATAAAGACCATTCCTGCTGTACCCTGTCAAAGTTCTTGACCCACAGATTCCATGAGCATAGTAAGTGACTGTTTTATGCCACTAAGTTTTGAGGTAAATTGTTATGCAGTCATAGTAACTAGAACAACAATGCACAGTCAAGTCCATGATACTCAGGGGATGCTGACTTTATATCCACCCTCCAGTGATGGGCTCTAATTCAATTAAGCCAGTGGTTCTCATTTAGGGGAAATCATCTGCCATGTGACATTCAGAAATGTCTGGAGACATTATTAGATGTCATGATGGAGAAAATGGTGCTTTTGGCATCTAGGAGTAGAGGTCAAAAATACTGTTAACCATCCTACAATATACAATATACAATATACAATATACTCCTTCTCACCCCTCAAAAAGAATTATCTAGCCCAAACTGTCCATATTGCTAAAGTAGAGAATCTCTGGGCTAAGCCAACAATACCCTTATTCATATAGATCTTAGCAATTAGCAGCTATTTGTGAAAGAGATTCTTGATAAGTGGAAGAAAAAAAAGATGCTAAGACATTTTATCAAAAGGAGATAATATTCCAAGTATCTAATTCTAAACATTAAGAAGTTGGTAAAAAAAAAAAGTTTGCAAAAATACCAACTATACTTTATCTGATATGGGGATTCATGTAAAAATTTGTAATTGTAATCATCCTTTCTGTTTCTGCTTTCTGTTCCCTAAAAATACGTCCTTATAAAGTTTCTGTAATGAAGAAGACTAGTTTAAAGAAACATGCAGGGATCCCTGGGTGGCGCAGCGGTTTGGCGCCTGCCTTTGGCCCAGGGCGCGATCCTGGAGACCCGGGATTGAATCCCACGTCGGGCTCCTGGTGCATGGAGCGTGCTTCTCCCTCTGCCTGTGTCTCTGCCTCTCTCTCTCTCTCTCTCTCTCTCTGTGTGTGTGACTATCATAAAAAAAAATAAATAAAAAAAAATAAAGAAACATGCACATCAGAAATTATGGCCACATTCTATGGACATAACTTTAGTATATCCATATACTAAAGGGGATCTTCTTTTCTGAGTATTTAAATCAAGTGCCCTGGTAATAATATTCAGATTGGAATCCCAGATTTCTGAAGAGTGTAAATATTTGAATATTTTTGTTAGTCAAAGAAACTTTGAAATTTCCTTCTTCCTCCTCTGGCATAAGGAGAAATGAATGGATAACTCTGGCAGTTTTGTTTTAAATAAATGAATTCAACTGGTTACTGTCATGTTGGATAATTGTTGCAGTGTCATTAGAGTTTGAAAGATTTTCCCATATAGAGTGTATCTTTTCCTTATTTGTGATATATAACTTACCTTGAAGAATGCTATAAACATATTCTATAGCCAGATTGATTACTTTTTTGTAGTAGAATCTGTAAAGTATGACATGAATTTCTTTAATTGTATAAACTACAACATGAAAATTACTGTTTTGTAGCATAAATAGTAGAATCTCACTCATATTCTTTTTAAAATTTTAAAAAGTTTAATTTTTCATTTTAATTCCATCATAATTAACATTCAGTGTTAGTTTTAGGTGTATGATATAGTGATTCTTTTTTTTTTTAAAAGATTTTATTTATTTACTCATGAGAGAGAGAGAGAGAGAGAGAGAGAGAGGCAGAAGCAGGTTCCGTGCAGGGAGCCCGACACAGGACTCCAGGATCACGCCCTGGGCCGAAGGCAGATGCTAAACCACTGAGCCACCCAGGGATCCTCACCCAATATAGTGATTCTACAGAGTATTTGGTGCTCATCATAAGTGTTCTCTTAATCCCCATCACCTATTTCACCCATCCACCAACCCACTTCCTCTCTGGTACCCATAAATTTATTTTTTATATTTAAAAATCCTATTTTTTTTTGTCTGTCTCTTTTGTTTGTTTGCTTTGCTTCTTAAATTCTACTAATGAGTGAAATCATATGGTATTTGTCTTTCTATGACTGGCTTACTTCATTTAGCATTACACCCTCTAGATCCATCCATGTTGTTGCAAATGGCAAGATTTCATTCTTTTTTATGGCCAAATAATATTCCATTAGATATACACCACATCTTCTGTATCCATTCAACTATTAATGGACACTTGAGTTGCTTCCATAATTTGGCTATTATAAATAATGCTGCAAGAAACATAGGGATATATCTTCTCAAATTCATGTTTTCATTTTCCTTGGGTAAATACCCAGTGGTGGAATTACTGGATCATATGATAATTCTATTTTTTATTTTTTAAGGATCCTTGATGCTGTTTTCCACAGTGGCTTTATTAGTGTGCATTTCTACCAATAGTGCACAGATGTTCCTTTTTCTTCACATTCTTGCCAACACTTGTTTTTTGTGTGTGTGTTTTTGATTTCAGCCATTCTGACAGGTGCGAGGTGATATCTCATTGTGGTTTTGATTTGCATTTTGCTGATGATAAATGATGTTGAGCATCTTTTCATGTGTCTGTTTGCCATCTGTATGTCTTCTTTGGAGAAATACCTGTTCATGTCTTCTGCCCATTCATAATTGGATTATTTGTTTTTTGGGTGTTAAGTTGTATAAGTTCTTTATATATTTTGGATACTAGCACTTTATCAGATATGTAGTTTTCAAATATCTTTTCCTATTCGGTAGGTTTTCCTTTTGTTTTGTTGATTGTTTCCTTTGCTGTGAAGCAATTTTTTTATTTTGATGTAGTCCCAATAGTTTATTTTTGCTTTTATTTCCTTTGCCTCAGGAGACATATGAA